>NC_042616.1:774116870-774435370 GCF_901001135.1 Rhinatrema bivittatum | reverse complement strand
ATGTCTTCTCTTATTTTTGGTTTCTTTGACTTTAACAGTCTGATGAAATTCATGGAAACACTGTACTGTTTTACCTGCAGTCATGTTGTTTTATATTTTTGTTACTTTATCTTTTCAATAAAGAGTTGCAAAATTAAAAAACTAAAATCTTAAACAATTACTATATCAGAGAACATCTTTCTAATTCCTCATTTAGACCTACAGGATGTTCTGTTTTTTTAGATGAAAAATCCAATATTGTTCACAAAAATTTAAAAGGGCCTGAAAATTCTCACCTCACGCAAAAGGGACAACTTGTTCTAAAATGGTCCATTTTAAATCCGCAAAAGAATGGCAATATGCAAAGCAATGAAAAACCATGAGAGCCTGAGCATTTTGAGGGTTCAGACAATATTTTTCACTAGACAATCTGTACTGTCACACAAGCAATATTGCTAGTTAGCTACTGGGTGTTTCCATTTAGTTCCCATGAGAGCTTGATGAGGAAAGGAACAGGAATTGCAAATGCAATGACCTGCATATAGCAAAGAATCTATATCGCCAATTTATCATAAACCGACTGAACACACCAACCCCTTGCGAAATGAAAGCTGTCATCCAAGAAAATTGAAAACCTCTCTCTATCTGTTAGCCAGTTTTTGAGATTAGAGTACAGATCTGTTAAATTTTAAGTTGCATGTACAAAACATGGCTGAGGACTTTGTATTTGTATCGTTTACTACTATCTTACCAACCAGATTCTTTGCATCCATCAGTAGTTTGTCTTCTTCAGCAGTCTAACAAATCATCAATAATAGCGCAGCCATTTAGAAATATTGGCATGCCCTGTCACTGCATTCAGTATTTAACCATCCTCTGCATATAGCTTAGGCACATGGATGTAATAACGTCAGAGACATGGTGGTTAAATCGGCATTTCTTTCAAATGATGTTGCATTTGCAGTTTCTGTTCCTTTTATCATCAAGTTATAAGGGAACATCATGGATATAGCCAGTGACCATCCAGCAATGTTGCCTGCATGGCAGCACAGATTGTCTATTGATAAATGTTGTGTACCTAATTATTTGCCTCGTGGGAAAATTTATGTTGGAAGTACTAAAGGTCTAGTAGTTATCTGAACTCTCACAAATCTCAGATCCCCATGGTTTCTCATTGTCTTGCATATCACAGTTCCTCTGTGGATTTAAAATGGACAGTGTTAGAACAAGTTTCCCCATCAGTGAGAGTTTGGGATTTTATGACCTATTTAAATTTTCATGAACAATATTGGATTTTTCATCTAAAAACCAGTACACCTTACAGATCTCAATGAGAAATTAGAATGGTATTCTGTTATAAAAATGTTTTAAGAAATATGATTTTTATTTTTTTTTTAATCTTTTGAATGATGTCAGCTTTAATAGTTACCTGATCATGATTTTTTAAAGTTCATTGGTTGCTTGACATTTAAAATATACATTGTTTTTGTGTCCTTAGAAATATTATCCATAGAAGTAGTGAACTATATGTCCCACTAGCCATTTGTAGAATACTCCCTGATGCAGCTTTCAGTGAAACATGGCCGCATATCAGGTTTGGACTCTTAATTGATCCCTGTACCAGCTAAGTACTTGGATTTTTTATACATAAGTTGACTCATATGTTGACTCTATACATGCAAGTTTAAACCTTATATACATCATTTTATATACTTTACACAAAATATTTAAAGAATCAGCTTCAGTTTGTGATCTGGACTATGATTATATCCTGGACTTTAGTGGCAGCCTAGAAGCTAATACACTAATAAGATAACTTCAAAATGTGCACATACGTACACAAAACTGCTCTGGTATTTTATAATCTGCATATATACAATGAATGCAGGTTATAAAATATGCATAAATGATTCATGGAACATGCATGCACTTGTAAAATATTGCATTAATATATTTTTTGCCCTTATCTGGCTAAGTAGCAGAACTTATCCGATAAATACCAAGTTATCTGGCTAAGTATTTGCAACTTTAGAAGAGTATATTCATAGGATGTTTATTCTGCTGAACATAAGGGTAAGCTTATCTAGCAAACTTTAACTGGATAATTTGTCCATTCGCTGGTTTACAGACTAGGGAGCTCTTGGAGGATGGGAACCACGAGGAAAGCAGGAGTCATAGGGGTTGGCAACTTTGTACAGAGCACTTCCACAATCACCATTTTCAGGGAGGACTGCATACTCAGAAGGATATCAAAGTATCCAAGCCCTTATAGAAAGCATACCCAGCACTTGAATCCATCTGTCACTGTATAGGCTGGTTGACTTGTCACCCTGTTAAACCTCATACAACATGGCAGGACCAATCTTTTAAAGGTTTTTCAACAGCACACTGTACCCTTCTCATAGCCACCACTTTCTTCTCAGTTGTCTCCAAGCCAAACCTCCCTCATACAAGGTATCTTCAGCCTTGGCTCCCCAGACAGAGTAGCATCTTCTTCTTTGCAACAGGCTCATCTGTAGTTCTGGCTGACAATCAAGGATGGCCTGTGAGATATCAGCAGAGGGAGGACAGAGCTTACGGTGGCAGGGGATTGCCGTGACATGTTGATGGCCTGAAGAACGGCAGTGTTGAGATTATTCATGGTGAGTGTGAGATTGTTTAAACCTTGGGAGAGGGCCACAGTCTGTTGTTACATAGCTTGAATGTGGAGGTGCAAGCCACAGGGTATCCAAACTGTCTCCACGTGAACATTCCCCAATTCATGGTGCGGTGTGCTGTTCTGTTCCCATAATTCTTTCTGAAAATAATTCTTATTATTGTTTGCTTTGACCCATCAATTTCCTTTGCTTTTGAGCATCCAGCTTACTCTGGAACCATGAGCCTTTATTTTCTATGTACTTAGTCCAGTCATTATAGTCCTTGGCCAGAAGCCATGTTCCTTTGCAGCCCTGAAATCGTGAGTCTAAATCTGGTCACTAGGTATGCCATTGTATAATGACAATGACCATGACTCCCTCCCTCACCACCCCTACAGTCTATGAATGCTGTCTCTGTAGCCTCCTTATCCCTAAGTGACCCAGGAGTGAAAATTGTAAATGCATATACCTGATCTTTATATTCTACTTTTCGGCACTTCAAAGCAGATTATATTCAGCTACTGTAGATATTTCTCTATAACCAGAGAGCTCATAATCTAAGTTTGTACCTGAGGCAATGGAGAGTAAATAACTTGCCTGAGGTCACAAGGAGCAGCAGTGGAATGTGAACCCTGGCCTCCCTGGTCCATAAAGTGATAATGTAATATTTAAAGTGTTTTAATAAAGTATATCCCTACACAATGAGTGGTATTGGTTTTATGTTAATGTCTACAAATCATTTATCTAGATAATAATTATGGAGTCAGAGAAAGGTTTCATATATCGTGTAGGTGCTCAGCACCACAACTCAGTGGTGTTATAATCATCAACCTTCCTCCTCCTCCTTGTGAACTTTTTTTGGTTTTTGGAGAATTATAACTTTGTGTTGTCCCCAAAAAAACCTGTGGACTCTTCCGTGGCAATGTAGTGTTATTAAATGCGTATTCTGCAGTGAAAATTCTATGAGACTCCAAAATGATGTAAATAAAGAGTAAAAAATCAGACTTCCCCGGTAATAGTTGGTGTGTCCGTCTTTTCAAGAATGGTCCCGACATGAACGTTGCATGTTTCAGACGTTGAAGCCTTTCCTCAGGGGCTTAGGTGACTGCTCAAACCAACCTCACGGAGTCCGAAACTCTTTTGTCAGCAATTCATGCTGTCCTGGTTGTCTCTGCCACGAGGCGATCTTCCTCTCTGGATCGCGATCCAGAGAGGAAGATCGCCTCGTGGCAGAGACAACCAGAGACGAGGAAGATCGCCTCGTGGCAGAGACAACCAGGACAGCATGAATTGCTGACAAAAGAGTTTCGGACTCCGTGAGGTTGGTTTGAGCAGTCACCTAAGCCCCTGAGGAAAGGCTTCAACGTCTGAAACATGCAACGTTCATGTCGGGACCATTCTTGAAAAGACGGACACACCAACTATTACCGGGGAAGTCTGATTTTTTACTCTTTATTTACATCATTTTGGAGTCTCATAGAATTTTCACTACAGAATACGCATTTAATAACACTACATTGCCACGGAAGAGTCCACAGGTTTTTTTGGGGACAACACAAAGTTATAATTCTCCAAAAACCAAAAAAAGTTCACAAGGAGGAGGAGGAAGGTTGATGATTATAACACCACTGAGTTGTGGTGCTGGGCACCTACACGATATATGAAACCTTTCTCTGACTCCATAATTATTATCTAGATAAATGATTTGTAGACATTAACATAAAACCAATACCACTCATTGTGTAGGGATATACTTTATTAAAACACTTTAAATATTACATTATCACTTTATAAGTTTAGTATTGACAGCGACAGAGCATTTTTTGCTCTAGATTGTTTAGGTTGAGTTGGATCAGTTCGCTGTATTGAGTGGTGTGTTTTAGATAGATTTTGGTTTCTCCCTGGTCCATAGCCTGCTGCTCTAACCACTAGGCTACTCCTCCAAAAGCATGGCACCAAGCCACCGGGATGGCCCAATGTTTTTTGTTTATAGCCAATAACAGCTTAAAGTTCTTCCATCCTGGAAATTCATAAATAAAGAATTTAAAAAAAAAAAAAGTTTTTCCATCCATATAACAATGTCTAGGAACATTCTTAGGATATGGAAAACAAGATTTGGGTGGATACAGTGCATTGCATTAGCAGTGGTAGAAAGAGCTAAGAGAACCTCTGTTAGGCAGACTCCAGCATTTCTTGTTATTAATCAGATGACTTCTCTCTGCTGCAATTCAAATTAATCCTCACAGCTTGAGCCTCTCAACTGTGTACTTTGATGACTGAGGACACAAAGGACCTCCGACTATTCAGTGGAAAGTGCCCTATTTAAATTTAAAAACATGTTAACAAAAGTGAAAATATCAAATATTGTAATGACATGAGACTCTCTGGGATTCTGCAATAGCCTGTTTTGTGTTAACCCAAATCTTCTGCAATCCTATGGATTTCAACTAATCTGTGGAACTAACAACATACTTGCCAGCTTTGTAACTTTGAGGCCAATATTCAGTAGGTAATTTAGTGGACAAGTTGTCTGGGTAAAATTAGCCGGATAACTTGCCCTGTATATTCAGCAGGATACACGTCCCGCTGAATATACTTGCTTAAAGTTATCCGGCTACAAGAAGGTTTACCATATCATGGCGCCCCCACCCCTTTCCCCTCCCCGACACCTTAAATGTTTGTAAACCACTTAGATCTTATACTATTGTATAGGCGGTATAGAAATCATTTTAAATAAATAAAATAAAATAAATTAGATTCCTGGGAGCAAGGGACCCTTTGCCCCGCTCCTGGTGCCTCCGCGCTGCTCTAAGAGAAACTGCGCCAAAAGCTAAGTTTATGCTTACAGCACTGGCTCTAGATCCTGATATTTGGCTAGGTTAGCCGGATAACTCAACCCCTCCCTGGAACACCCCTGAAATGCCCCTTCTTTTTATCTGGTTAAATTATAGCTGGATAACTACTTATGTGGCTATAATTTAGCAAGATAAGTGCCATTTAGACAGATAACTTGTGAAAATACATCTAAATGGCTTTTGAATATTGACCTCACCTTGTCCAGTCAGGTGCAATACAGAATAATAAACATGATGCAACCTTTGGTGACTATGGGCATACATTATCACTTCCATAGCACTACTCAATTTAGGCTGCACTGTACAAAAATATATAAGACTTCTTAGTAAAGCTTACAATCTAATTAACATACAGAATAAAGTAAACTTTGGGAATTCCATTTATTAAGAAAATGGTTAAAATCATTAAGGCTGTAAGGGCCTCATTTTCTAAAGTATCGCAGGCCTGCGATACTTTAGAAAATTGCGCTAATGGGGGGCGGGGAGTCGACTAGGGGGGGGCAGTCCTGCGCTAGCCGGCAGCGATCGCACAACCGTGGTGCGATCGCTGCCGGTTTCGCACCAAATAGCGCCACCATAGAAGGTGCAGCTATTGGACGCGAAATAAGACGCAAAAAGGCCCTTACCTTTTCACTGGCGGCGCTGTCTTCGCGGAGTTGGCCCCGGTGACGCCCTGACTCCTCCTCTTCCGGGGTCGGCCCCGCCCCGATTTAGGTAGCGCAGGCGTGCGCTACCTTCGCAGGCTATCGCAGGCTTGTGCTAACAGCACAAGCCTGCGATAGCCTTGGTAAATAAGGCCCTAAATGGGATAATCATGGGTTAAGATTTAAAAGCTTAACCAGTCTAAAACCACCCCCAACCAATCTAAAACCCCAACCCTAAAAAGTTGGGGTTTTAGACTGGTTTTGAATAAGGCAAGAGAGGGAGCATGATGCATCAACTCAGGAAGTCTATTACAAGCATATGGTGCAACCAGGTAGAACGCATAGAGTCAGGAGTTGGCAGCAGAGGAGACGCGCATGGATAGTAGTGACTTGCCTGATAAATGGAGTTCATGAAAAGGGATGTAGGGAGAGATAATAAAAGAGAGGTAGTGAGGAGCTGCAGAGGTGAGTAAGAGGAGGTTGAACTGAATGAGGAAACAGATAGAGAGCCAACGAGGGGCTACATAGGTTATAGGTTATAAGAGGGGTTACACAGGTGTAGTGACTTTGGTGAAAGATAAGTTATACAATTGAATTTTGGATAAATTGTAATATAGCGAGAAGGTTCAATGGGAGACTTGTGAGGAGTAGATTGCAGTGGTCTAAGTTGCAGTAGTCTAAGTGAGAAGTGTTGAGAGAATAGATAAGGATTCTGATAGTGTGTTCAGAAATGAAAGGATAGAGTTTGGTGATGTCATCTACCTTATAAATGGGCTCTGACCAGCCCACAAATACGCAGTAGAGAGCAGCTCTACTGTGCATGCACGGAGCAGAGCTCTGCCCGACATGCCGTGCATGTACGAGCGACAGAGCACGCCAGTCACAGCGGGGACGGGGGAGGAGCAGCGATAGACGCAGCGTTTTGCGGCAGGGAGGAGCAGCGACGGGCAGTATCCGAGTGGCGGGTGGGCCAGCAATGACAGAGACCCCCGGAGAGCATGTCTGGCCGACAACTTGAGCCCGTCCGTCCGTTGCCGGGGAAGGGGGGAGGGAGGGAGGGCCAGCAGTGAAAACGGGCCGACAACTTGAGCCCGTCCCTCCGACGCCAGGGAAGGGGGAGGGAGCTGGGAAGGGGGGAGGGACAGCAGTGAAAAGTTGGGCTGACAACAGCCTGAGCCCGTCCCTCCGCCGCTGCCGTGGAAAGGGTTAGGGAGGACCAGCATGCAAAGGGACAGCAGTGAGAAGCCACAGTACACAGGGAGGTAGGTATGGAGAAAGGGACAACAGCCGGCCCTGTAGAAGAGATCAAGAGGGAGTGGGAGAGGGCTGAGGGAGAGGGAAGGGGTTGAGGATGAGGTGAGAGGGGAATGAAAGGGAAAATGAAGGGATGGAAGGAAAAGGTAAGAGGATACAAGTGCATAAGTGGGAAGGGTAAGAAGTTGTGGAGAAGAGAAAGAGGTAGTGAAGGAGGGCTGAGGGAGAGGGAAGGGGTTGTGGATGAGGTGAGAGGGGAAGGAAAGAGAAGATGAGAGGGGATGGACAGAAAAGGTAAGAGGATATGAGTGCATAAGTGGGAAAGGTAAGACGTTCTGGAGAAGAGAAAAACAGAGTGGAGGAGGGCTGAGGGACAGGATAGGGGTTGTGGATGAGGTGAGAGGGGAAGGAAAAAGAAGATGAGAGGGGATGGATGGAAAAGGGAAGAGGATATCAGTGAGTAAGTGGGGAAGGGTAAGAAGTTTTGGAGAACAGAGCGGCTCTGATGGACCTGCCAGTCTGATTGATGGAATCTCGCCCATTTTAACGGGCTTAACGGCTTGTAGAGATATAAATGAGTGTTTTGGATATATGTAGAGAAGAAGATAGAGGAGTTGAAGATGACCCCTGGTTATGGGCTGAGGGGACTGGGAAGATGACAGTGTTGTCCACAGAAATAGAGAAATGGGAAGGAAGGTAAGTGGGTTTGGGAAGAAAGATAAGGAGTTCTATATTGGTCATGTTGAATTTCCAGTGGTGATAGGACATCCAGGCATCAATGTCACACAAGCAGGCTGAGATTTGGGGCTGGATTGTTGATGAAATCTCTGGTGTAGAGAGGTAAATCTTGATATTATCAGCATAAAGATGAAATTGAAAGCCATGAGAAGAGATCAAAGCACCAAAGGAATTGTTAGGATTTTGTCTTTTTCACAGGCTCATCCTGCCCTGAGTCTGCCTACTTTGATACCTAGTCACCAGCAGAGGTATCCCCTGAGCTCCATTCAATGGCATCCTAACTCAGCCTACGGTGCAGCCTCCATTCCATCAGGAACCCTCAATGAGCTTCTTTTCTAGCCTTGCCAAGCTCCTCCTCTCTGCATGCACCACACCCAAGCTCCACCTCTCTGCATGCACCACACCCAAGCTCCAGCCCCTTATCATGGAATCACTCCTGGTACTATGGCTTGGCTGCTGTTACCCTGTCTTATGCCTTGAGACCTTGGACCTTCTGACTCCTTGCCTTGCCTTGTGGCTTATGGGTCTTCCTGCTCCTTACCTTGTCTTGTAACCTATGGACCTTCTTGCTCCTAGTACCTTGCTCTGTGGCCTATTCAGGCCTTACCTTGCCTTGTAGCCAAACTAGGCTTTACCCTGCTCTTGCTCTGTGGCCTACTCTAGGCCTACTCTTCCCTTGTAGCCTTCGTGCCTTTCCTTTCCTTTTATCTTGCCCTGTGACCTATCCAGACCTCTTTCTGTATCTAGTGGCCTACGAGCCTTTAGCCTTGCTGCCTTCAGGCATCTAAGTTCCTTGTTCTGTGTTGTCTTGTCTTTTCCTTGCCTGGTCCTGTCTTCGCCTGTTGTGTCCAGTGTTGTCACTCCTTGCCTTGTTCCTGTATATCTGCAGCCCCAGTTCTTGTGCTGTGTTCAGATCCAGTGTTCAGTCCAACCATGTAAAACCCACCTCCCAAGGGAGATGGAGGTTAAAGAGCATGCTACCAATTAAATGAACTGCAGCAGAGAAAAAAAAGAGGGCAATGCAGCTATGTAACATGAATCACCAGTCCAGGAAACCCAGAATGAGATTGAAAAGTTTGCCAGACCCCTTACTGTGAAGGTGCTTAAATGACCATTGAAAAGATGAGTCAGAGACTCAGGTAGGGGATTTGCATGTCACAGCCTCCTGGACCACTGTTGGTAACTTGCAGTGAAATATCACTTAAATCAAAGGATCACAAAATCCTTAATTAAAGAATTATGACTAGAAAAGTCATACATTGAAGAAATGAATGAGAGAGGGATTTATGAGAGAAATGTACTGCAAAACAGTCCTAGGAAGCAAACAAATTCTCACCCTGACTAACAAAGGGAGTCAAACCCTTGTGTACCCAGTTCTCAGATTATAGAAAAATAAAAGGCCAAACAGGATGGAAGAGTGTGCACACATTTTCTTTCCATGGTCCTGCCTGGGTCTTGGCCTTTTGCTGAGAAAAGGTGACCCATCCAGGCTGAGTAACAGTGAATTATTGGCCATGAGTGGAGCTAAAATCACTGAAAGCTGAGACTGCAGAGGGTCTGAATTGCTGAATGCTGAACAATCCATGAGCCTAATAGATCTGTAAACCCAAGCCAGAGAAAATCCTTCTACCAAGGGAGAAGAGCTGAAGGACGATGGCAGATTGAGCAGTACTCCAGGAGGAAGGGGACCAAAGTGGCATATCGTGAAGTGACCCTGGGTCCCTCTTAAGGAAGGGGACCCCAGCAGAAGATTGAGTGGTTCCCTAGAAGGGTGTGGACCCCAGCAGCCAATCAAGCAGTCCCCCAGGAGAAAGATTACCCCAGCAGCCAATTGAGCTGTCCTCCAGGAGAATGTGGACCCCAGTGGTAGATTAAGCAATCCCCTGGAGGGTATGGACCCCAGCAGCAAATCAGAAGATAAAAACCTTGGTCCCCCTTAATCAAGGGGACCCCAGCAGCAGATTGATCAAACCTCCTGGAGGGTGTGGACCCCAGAGGAAGATTAAGTGGTCCCCTAGATGGACGTGAATGCCAGAGGCAGATTGAGTGGTCCCCTAGGAGGGTTTGGGGTTCAGACCCTCCCAGGGGACCGCATGTATCTTATAAAATCCCGGGTCGGCGCGTGCAAGGCTGCGCAAAATCAGCAGCCTGCATGCACCGAGCCGCGCAGGCTGCCTCCGTTCCCTCCAAGGCCACTCCAAAATCGTAGCGGCCTCAGAGGGAACTTTCCTTCCGTGTCCCCCCACCTTCCCCTCCCTTCCCCTATCTACCCCACCCCCCAGCCCTACCTAAATCCCCCCCTACCTTTGTTTGGCAAGTTACGCCTGCTTGAAGCAGGCGTAACTTGCGTGCGCCGCCCCGACATCACCCGGCACAGGCCGCAGTGCCAGGGGACTCGGGACCGCCCTCCCGGCCCGCCCCCAAACCGTCACCATGCTCCCGGACCCACCTCGGACCACCCCCTGCCCCCGGACATGCCCCTCGGGCACACCCCCTCCCACCCCTTTTACGAAGCCCTGGGACTTACGCGCGTCCTGGGGCTTTGCGCGCACCGGCGGCCTATGCAAAATAGGCGCGCCGGCGCGCGAATGCCCTGCGCACGTAAATCCATGAGGATTTACGTGTGCAGGGGTTTTAAAATCTACCCCATTGTGCGTATTAAATTTATTGTTAAATCTACTGTAATATATGGTGTGACGATATAAGTTTATGATGATGGGTAATATGTAATATTGCTATATAATTGTGTATTTAAAACATTGTATGTATTTATAGGTTTCCAGTTTTTTCACCACGTTAGGGTCTTCTTTATTTAGAGGTTCAAACAGCATTCTCAAAAATAATGTTGTGATTTTTTTTAGTAAATTTTTAAATTTAGAATAAAAAAGGAGATACTTTTCCCAT
The DNA here is from genome assembly GCF_901001135.1 of Rhinatrema bivittatum. Classification (NCBI taxonomy): domain Eukaryota; kingdom Metazoa; phylum Chordata; class Amphibia; order Gymnophiona; family Rhinatrematidae; genus Rhinatrema; species Rhinatrema bivittatum. The sequence goes on along the minus strand of NC_042616.1, from coordinate 774,424,360 downwards.
TTAGACAAAGCCTAAAAAATCACAACATTATTTCTGAGAATGCTGTTTGAACCTCTAAATAAAGAAAACCCTAATACTGTGAAATAACTGGAAACCTATAAAAGTGGTCCCAGTATCCGCAGAGGGTAGTATGATGGTCCGTATAAGGAATGTTTAAGCATTATCTGTAGATTTCCTCTCTGAATATTAATGACTTAAACCACATTGCAGTTATGTTTTTGCTTTAACTATATTGAATATCATCTGTATGTATTAACTGTCTATGGTGTGATCTACAAGTTAAATGTAAAACATTGATAAGACAGGCTAAGACAGAATTTGAAATGAAATTGGCCATAGAGGAAAATCTCACAATAAAAACTTTTAAAAATATATCCAAAGCAGAAAGCCTGTGAGGGAGTTGGTTGGACTGTTAGATGATTGAGGGGTTAAAAGGGCACTTAGGGAAGATAAAGCCATGATACAAAAGATTAAACAATTTCTTTGCTTCGGTGTTTACTGAAGAGTATGTTGGGGAGATACCCGTTCCGGAGATGGTTTTCAAGGGTGATGATTCAGATGAACTGAGCCAAATCACTGTGATGCTGGAAGATGTGGTAGACCAGATTAACAAACTGAAGAATAGTAAATCACCTGGACTGGATGGCATATACTCTAGGGTTCTGAAAGAACTAAAAAATGAAATTTCAGACCTTTTTCAATTAATTTGTAACCTATCATTAAAATCATCTTTTGTACCCGAAGATTGGAAAATGGCCAATGTAACCCCAATATTTAAAGAGGCTCCAGGGGTGATCCAAGAAACTGCAGACCATTAAGCCTGACTTTAGTGCTGGGAAAAATCATGGAAACTTTATAAAGAATAAAATCACACAACATTTGGATAGACATGGTTTAATGGGACACAGCCAGCATGGATTTACCCAAGGGAAGTCTTGCCTCACAAACCTCCTACATTTTCATGAAGGGGTGAATAAACATGTAGACAAAGGTAAACCAACAGATGTGGTGTATTTGGATTTTCAGAAAACATTCGATAAAGTCCTGCAGAAGAAACGTCTAAGAAAACTAAAATGTCATGGGATAGGAGACGATATCCTTTTATGGATTGCAAGCTGGTTAAAAGACAGGAAACAAAGAGTAGGATTAAAAGATCTGAGTGTTTTCACAGTTGGAAAAGGTAACAGTGGAGTGTCTCAGGGATCTTTACTTGGACCAGTGCTTTTTAATATATTTATAAATGATCTGGAAAGGGGTATGACAAGTGATGTAATCAAATTTGCGAAAGACACAAATTTATGCAGATAATTTAAATCTCATGCGGATTATGATAAATTGCAGGAGGACCTTGCAAGACTGGAAGATTAGGTTTCCAAATGGCAGATGAAATTTAATGTGGATAAGTGCAAAGTGATGCATATAGGGAAAAATAACCCTTACTGTAGTTATATAATGTCTAGAAACATAGTAACATAGAAACATGATGGCAGAAGAAGACCGTATGGCCCATTCATCCAATTAGTTTAGCATTATAATTCTCATCACTTCTTTAGAGATTCCTTATATTTACCGCATGCTTTCTTGGATTCAGAAACTGTTTTTGTCTCCACCACTTCCACTGAGAGGCTGTTGTACACATCCCCCAGCCTCTCTGTAAAGAAATATTTTCTAAGATTACTCCTGAATTTATTTCACCCTCATCTCATGACCCCTTGTTCTAAAGCCTCCTTTCCATTGAAAAAGGCTTACCTCCTGTGTATGGAAACCTTTGAGATATTTGAATTCCTCTATGATATCTACCCTATCTCAGTTTTCCTCTAGGGTATACATGTTTAGATCTTTAAGTCTATCTTCATATGCTTTAGTGGTCACCCTCTGGACTGGCTCCATCCTGTTTATATCCTTTTAAAGATGTGGTCTCCAGAGCTGCACACAGTATTCCAAGTGAAGTTTCACCAGGTGCCTATACAGTGGCAATATCACCTTCCTTTTTCTGCTGATCATCCCTCTCCCTATACAGCCAACCATCTTTCTGGCTTTTACTGTTTCTTTATCCACTTCTTTGGCCACCTTACGATCATCAGATACAATTACCCCCAGATCCCACTCTTCCTTTATGCTTAGAATTTCACCTCCAGCCATTACTTTGGATTTTTGCATCCAAATGCATTACTCTGCATTTTTTAGTATTAAATCGTAGCTGCTAGACCTTAGAAGATTCCTCAAGCTTTGCTAGATCTCTTCGCTAGATCTCTTCTCATGTTCTCAATCTCCACTCCTTCCTGGCTGTCCATCCTGTTACAGATTTTGGTATCATCAGTAAAAAGACAAAACCTTTCCCGACAGCCCTTTTGTTATGTCTCTCACAAAAATGTTGAAAAGAACCAGTCCATGGACCGATCTCTGAGGCACACCATTAGTAACAACCTCATTCCTCAGAAAAATCTCCATTTACCTCTACTGTTTTTTGCCTCCTAGTCAGCCAGTTTCTAACCCATTCAGTCACTCTAGAATCTATACCAAGGGTGCACAATTTATTTATAAGTCTTCTGTGTAAAACCGTGTCAAAGGACTTGCTGAAATCCATGTACACTCTGTCTTGCACTCTCCCTTGATCTAACTCTCTGGTCACCCATCAAAGAAATTGATCAGATTCATCTGACAAGATTTACCTCTGGTAAAATCATGCAGCCTCAGGTCTTGCAATCCATTGGATTCCAAAAATTGCACTATCCTCTGTTTTAGCAGCAATTCCATTAGTTTACTAACCACAGATGTCAGACTAACTAGCTTGTAGTTCCCAGTCTCCTCCTTACTTCCATTTTTATGAAGGGAACCACATCTGCCCTTTTCCAGTCCTCCAGAACTATTTCAGATTCTAAGAAAGCATTGAAAAGGTCAGCCAGTGGAGCTGCCAGGATACATCCGAGGGTACAAAAGGATAAATCCCATCTGGCCCCATTGCCTTATCTACTTTCAGTTTAGTGAGTTCCTTATGAACAAACTGTTCTGAAAACCGATTGAGGTTTACATCACTTCCAATCTTATTTGTGTTTATTTTATGTGGTCCTGCTCCAGGTCCTTCCACAGTGAACACTGAACAGAAATATTTGTTAAGCAATTTTGCTTTCTCCTCATCAGACTCTATATATTCCTCCCCTTCATCTTTGAGTCTCACAATGCCACTTTTGCACTTCCTTCTATCAATAACATATCTAAAAAAAAATGTCTTGTCCCCCTGTTTTACTGTATTTGATATTTTTCTTCTATTTGAATTTTCGTATTTTTGAATACTTTCCTAGCTTCTCTTAATTTTTCAGATATTGTCTATGTCTATGGGAGGTATGTGTGTATTTGTGTGTGGGGATGGGGGGGGGGAGTATACATGTGCATAGAGGGAGCAGGGTTTTTTAGGGTAAGAATTTCTCCAAAAGCACCGATCTTGCTACGGGACCGGTCCGTGCCCCGGTCCCTCCACCTACCTCGGGGCCGGCCCGGCCCGCGCGACAGTTCCTTCAACCCCCGGGGCCTAGTTCATAGCCTGCTGCGGCCTCTCCGTGGCGAGAGAGACGCAGCCGACTCCCGTCGCTGGCCCTGCCCCCCAGGCGCACGCGCGGGCTTGACTCTTAAAGAGGCCAGCGTGGGAACCTCAGGACTGCTGGAGGATGATGTCAGACGCCCTCAGGGTATAAGAACCCTGCACCTAGATTACTCCAGTGCCTTGCAATGAGGTTCCTCAGGTTTCCTGATCACTAGTTGCTGCGTTCCCTTGGATTGCTCTCTGTTCTCGACCCGGCTTGACTTCTGACTCGTTCTCCGTCTTCGTCCCTTGGCTCTGGTATCTGCTTCTGACCTTTGGTTCTGACCCGGCTTCGTCCACGACTTCACCTTCAGCTTCCGTCCCTGGCTTGGCTCGCTCTGACCTCTAGCTCCGACCTGGCTTCATCCACGACTTCACCTTCAGCTTCCATCCCTGGCTTGGCTCGCTCTGACCTCTGGCTCCGACCCGGCTCCGTCTTCTGTCTCATCCCTGGCTTGGTTTCTCCTCTGACTCCCGGCTTCCGACTCGGCTTCCTTCCTGGTCCTCGCTGGCCCAGAAGATTCGCCTAAGTCCCAGCGCTGGGCCCCTATGGGCGCCTCCTGGGGGGGCTCCGGCTTCCAGGGTGAATCTCCAAAAGTCCCAGCGGCTGGTCTCCTATGGGCTCCTCCTGGGGGAGTACTGGCTTCCAGGGTGAAGACTCTTCAGTCACCGGGGCCCAACGTCGTCCGTCCTCTCAGCCATTGCTGAGTCCTTGGTCGCATAGGACTCCACCTTGTCCCAGTGCCGAAGCCTTCCCTGAGTCCTCCAAGCCACCTCCCGGTTGGGACGCTTGCCGTGGTCCTCCACAGTGCACCATCTTCTGTCCCAACCGGCCCAAGGGTCCACAACCATAACAGTTTGCAAGGCCATGGATCCGGCAGACCTTGCGGGCTTGAAGGCCATTCCAGGTATAGCCCAGAGGCTACAACAACAGCAAGCGTGCCTCGACACCCTGACGGCAACGGTACAAGCCTTAGCCGACCGCGTCGGTGGAGCCACGGCTGCCAGTTCCACGGCACCCGGAGCTGGGGCTCCTCCTGCAGCTTCAGTTCCTATCCAGATGCCGGCACCTTCGCACTATTCAGGAGACGCGAAGCTCTGCTGAGGATTCCTGAACCAGTGCTATATTCGGTTCGACATTCTCCCACTTCAGTTTTCAACCGACCGGGTCAAGACCAGTTTTATTATTTCCCTACTGGATGGGAAACCTTTGGCCTGGGCCTCCAACCTTTTGGATCACCAGGATCCTTGCCTGAACAACCTGGTCCACTTTGTTTCCACATTTAGGCAGGTCTTTGACGAGGCCGCTCGCAAACGGACCGCTGCCTCCGAGTTGCTCCAATCAACTGGGAGCGAAGCAAAACCAGGAACAGAGAAGACAGGAACTGGAGCAGACCTTTGCCTAAATAGTAATCCGGAAGATGGAGTTCACAGGAAGGAGCCACGACCATTTCCTGTCGCACCCCTTTTAAATGAATAGTCACTGCTGCACACGCGGCTCTAGGGAGATCAGAGGGGGAGGAGTCAGCCCGACAGAGAGAGAGCACCAGCAGCTGGGCCCAGCAGCGACAGTGGACGTGAAGGCATCAGAACAGAGGCCTGCCTGCCTCTGTGGGGTTCCCGGAGGCGGCACGACGCCTCGGGTGAGTCTTTGGCCCCGGTTGCGGACTGCCGCGGCCGGCGGCCATAACAAATAGCTATTGCTCTTATGTCCTGTATCTCATGTGATTTTTTATTCATTGCTTGAACGAATTAGAAGATGGCACCAGTAGGGTCAGTCAGATTCATTGACTGCTGTCCATGGCTGTCCTTCTATCTGCAGCAGGTATTTGGGATTGAGCATTGGGACCAACAGAATATTGCATGGAGGATCATCTGCTTGGGTCTCCTCTTCTCCCAAAATGGTTGTGTCCTTCTTATGCAAAGGTGAATTGTTAATGTGGGATTCTTTAAAGTGCAATAAAATGTACATCAGCATCATATTTTCACTCCACTTATACTACTGTAGCTAAGATTGAAGCATTGGCAACTGACACTTCTATTCGCATGACTCAAAGTTGTGCTAATTCAACTTTCCCATTGTATGCATTGTCATGTGTCCAATATATGCAGATATATTTTTCTTGGAAATACATTTTCAGAAATTCCTCTTACCTTAATCTCTTATGACTTCCTTTTAGCAGACTGCTTTCAGTTTCCTTGGCAGGTCTCCAAATTGAAGAGTCATAAAAAAAAAACCAGCCTTACTAAATTATAGTCCTGCTCTGTGAAGCAATGATTCTGAACAATATATTGTACACTTTGTTTTTAATTAATAGAAATGAAACCCTTTTCATAGTGTAGTTTTATAACCAATATAACATTGTATTAATCCAACCCTGACATTAAGAGGAACTGTTCAGCGACAAAAACTAATATTTTCATGGTTTATCCATCTGCATTTACTTTGTTATCCATATTTTAGTCTTGATAGACTTCTGCTCTCTCTCTCTCTCCATAAGCAGGAGGATTAGAAAATAGGACAATGAATTACTCTTTCTGTATTATTTTTTTAATCCAAAGCAATTTAAAGCTAAAAAGGTATTTTTAAACCTTAACCCAATTTTAGATATTTTTGGAAACAAGGTTAGGATAGTAGTGATTAAACCATCAAAGGCCTCATTCAAAAATGACATTTTCCTATTCTGTGTCTAAGAAAAAAACCAAACCCTTCTATTTAATTATTTATTTAAAACTATTTATTACTTGCCTATCCACAGGTGCTAGGCAAGGTGACAAAAGCAGATAAAAACAAAAAGGCCCCAAGTTTTAATAGTATATAAAGAGGATTCTAGGGAGTTGGTTTATTAAAAGGTCATACCATTTTTGATGTGATTTAAAACTTGCTACAGAAATATCACTGAAATGAATCTCTTATTTTAAATAAGGAAAACCTTGACCCAATTTTTCTATTGAAGAAAAATTGTCACAGTCCTTTATTAAATAATCTCCTAAGTGTTCTGATATTTGCATTTTTCTGTCCTTTCCCTGCATTCTTTTTATGCATCATATTAGATTTTCATGCGATGTGAGTGAGACACACAGCACAGAACTTCTTTCAACTATTTCCATGGCTTGTCCTCACTGACCACTAAGAACAGAATTTGATTTAGCTTTGCTCCAAGAACTTTCAGGACCAGTTTATCAGTATTGCCAACCTGGTCAGCCACATGCCTGAACTCAAAAATTGAAGTCAAGGTTTTTTTGGGTTTTGTTTTGTTTTGGTTTTTTTTTTGGGGGGGGAGGGGTTGCTGCTGGTAAAATTGTTTCCCCTGCAGAGAAAAGGGATGCAGCCAAGTTTGGAGATAGGGCACAATAGGTGAAGTATGTGAAGGGATTTATATTTGGAAATCCCTGAGCATTCTGTACCCAGCCTGTTGCATTGGAGGTGGACCTTTGGGCCAAGGTGGGGTTGACGCAACTAGAGATGTGAATTGTGTCCTCGATCGTCTTAACGATCGATTTTGGCTGGGAGGGGGAGGGAATCGTATTGTTGCCGTTTGGGTGTGTAAACTATCGTGAAAATCGTTAAAATCGTGAGCCGACACACTAAAACCCCCTAAAACCCACCCCCGACCCTTTAAATTAAATCCCCCACCCTCCCGAACCCCCCCCCCCCCCAAATGCTTTAAATAACCTGGGGATCCAGCGGTGGTCCAGAACGGCGGCGGTCCAGAACGGCCCCCTCAATTGAATCCTGTTGTCTTCAGCCGGCGCCATTTTGCAAAATGGCCGCCGCAAAATGGCGGCGGCCATAGACAAAAATGATTCGACGCAGGAGGTCGTTCAGCGGCGGAACCCCCGCTGAACGACCTCCTGCAGTCGATCTCCTGCCGGTGCCATTTTCCGTACGGAAAACGATTCGCGGCAAGAAATCGCTTCCTGAACCCCGCTGGACTCCCAGGAACTTTTGGCCAGCTTGGGGGGGCCTCCTGACCCCCACAAGACTTGCCAAAAGTCCAGCGGGGGTCCGGAACGACCTCCTGCGTCGAATCATTTTTGTCTATGGCCGCCGCCATTTTGCGGCGGCCATTTTGCAAAATGGCGCCGGCTGAAGACAACAGGATTCAATTGAGGGGGCCGTTCCGGACCGCCGCCGTTTTGGACCACCGCTGGATCCCCAGGTAATTTAAAGCATTTGGGGGGGGGGTTCGGGAGGGTGGGGGATTTAATTTAAAGGGTCGGGGGTGGGTTTTAGGGGGTTTTAGTGTGCCGGTTTTCCTGCCCTCCCCCTTCCCGCGATTTACGATTTTTTAACGATAAATCGGGGGAATTGGTATTGTATCGTGGCCCTAACGATTTTTGATGATTTAAAATATATCGGACGATATTTTAAATCGTCAAAAAACGATTCACATCCCTAGACGCAACCCTTAGGTAAGGACCTATGAGTCCCCACTGTCAGCAGGTGGAGTGGGCTGAAGCTTGAGGCTGCTGGAGCTTCACCTATACCAGCCCTCATTCCCCTCGGGTTGAGCCTTTGGGTGCTGGGGCTGGCAGGACTTAGGTGGGCCTCGAGGTTAGTTAGTAACGAGAAGTGGTTCAGCCCAGAGACAGCAGCCAGTAGATGGCATAGTCCTACCCTGGACTAGATTCGGCACAGAAACTCAGGCGCCAAAGGAACAAGTAACTGGAGGCACTCAAGCAATGGAAGGCCTAAGCCTTGTAAGTCCACGTCCAGAGGATAGGCAAGAGGAGGCGTCACTGACAGGCTAGATCAGAGCCGGCGGCAAGTGGGAGTCGTGGCAAGCAGCATAGAATGCTAGACACAGAAAGGTATATAGCGTAGTCGATCAAGGCAGTGGTCAGGGCACAGAGAAGGCAGGCGTAGTCAATCAAGGCAAGGGTCAGGGCACGGAGAAGGCAGATGTAGTCAATCAAGGCAAGGGTCAGGGCATGGAGAAGGCAGGCATAGTCAAGCGTAGCTGAGGTCCGGGGTTGGAGATAGGCTGTAGCAGAGGTCTGGGGCTGGAGATGTGCTGAAGAGTAGTCAAACAGTAGCAGAGGTCCGGGAATGGAGATAGGCTAAAGCAGGGGTCAGGAACCTATGGCTTGGGAGCCAGATATGGCTCTTTTGATGGCTGCATCTGGCTCGCAGACAAATCTTTAATAAAAAAGTAATAATCTAACAAAATCCCCCACCCTCCTGATGCCCCTCAAGACCTCCAAAATTAATTTACTACAACCCCCACCCTCCTGCCCCCCCCCCAAAAGACCTGCCAAAAGTCCCTGGTGGTCCAGCGGGGGTCCAAGAGTGGTCTGGGAGCGATCTCCTGGACTTGGGCTGTCGGCTGCCAGTAGTCAAAATGGCGCCGACGGCCCTTTGCCCTCACTATGTCACTGGGGTTGACCAATGGCAGCGGTAGCCCCTGTAAGGGCAAAGGGCCGTCGGCTGCCAGTAATCAAAATGGCGTCGACGGCCCTTTGCCCTTACTATGTCACATGGGCTACTGCCGCCATTGGTCGACCCCAGTGACATAGTGAGGGCAAAGGGCCGTCGGCGCCATTTTGACTACTGGCAGCCAACAGCCCAAGTCCAGGAGATCGCTCCCGGACCCCTGCTGGACCACCAGGGACTTTTGGCAGGTCTTGGGGGGGGGTGTGGGGGGGTCAGGAGGGTGGGGGGTTGTAGTAAATTAATTTTGGAGGGGGGGGGGCGTCAGGAGGGTGGGGGGTTTTGTTAGATTTTAGTATATTAAAAAGTACTAGTCCAAATAAAGGTCTCTGAGGCACTCCACTATTTAACATTTTCCACTGAGAAAACTGACCATTTAATCCTACATTCTGTTTCCTGTCTTTTAACCAGAATTGTAATCCACAGAAGGACATCGCCTCCTATCCCTTGACTTTTCAGTTTTCTTAGAAGCTTTTCATTAAGGACTTTGTCAAATACCTTCTGAAAATCCAAATACACTATATCTACCAGTTCACATTTACCCATGTGTTTATTAACCCCTTCAAAAATGTTTTGCAGATTTGTGAGGCAAGACATCCCTTAGGTAAATCTATACTGGCTCTGTCCTATTAAATCATGTCTATCTATATGTTCTGTTTTTTTTATCTTTAAAATAATTTCTAGTAATAGGATGAAATTTCATTTTTATAGTTCTTTTAGAACCTTCTGATGTATACCATCTGGTCCAGGTGATTTGCTGCTCTACAGTTTGTCACTATGGCCTACTATATCTTCCAGGTTCACCGTGATTTGATTCTGTTTATCTGAATCATTACCCCTGAAATCCATCTCTGGGACGGGTATTCCCCCCCCCCCCCCCCCCCCAACATCCTCATTAGTAAACACGTAAGCAAAGAATTCATTTAGTCTTTTTGCAATGGTCTTATCTTCCCTAAGAGCCCCTTTAACCTCTCTATCATCTAACATTCTAACTGACTTCCTTGCAGGCTTCTTGCTTTGGATATATTTTTAAAAGTTTTTATTATGGGTTTTTGCCTCTACTGTCAATCTCTTTTTAAATTCTCTCTTAGCCTGTTTTATCAGTGCTTTATATTTAACTTGCCAGTGCTTATGCTTTTTCTTTTTTTCTTCAAATGGATCCTTCTTCCAATTTTTGAAGGAAGTTCTTTTGGCTAAATTAGCTTTTTTCACCTCGCCTTATAACCAAGCTGGCAGTTATGTGGCCTTCCTTACACCTTTCTTAATGCATGGAATACATCTAGACTGTACTTCTAAGATGGTATTTTTAAACAATCCATGCCTGTTGTGTACTCTGTACCTCAATAGTTGCACCTTTCAGTTTTTTCTATTTTACCAGTTTCCCTTTTAAAAGTTTAGTGCTAGAATTATAGGTTTACTTATTGTCACCTTCTAGCCATTAATTTAAATTTGATCATGTTTTGATCACTGTTGCCAAAGTGGCCCCACCATTGTTACCTACCCCACCAAATCCTGCATTCCAGTAAGAATTAGATGTAAAATAGTTCTCTCTCTCTCTCTCTCTCTCTCTCTCGTTTGTTCCTGAACCAGTGTTCCATGAAGCAGTTATTTATTCCATCCAGGAACTTTATCACTTTAGCATGTCCTAAAGTTACATTTACCCAGTCAATATTGGAGTGATTGTAATCTCCCAATATTACTGCACTGCCAAATTGTTTAGCTTCCTTAATTGCTCTTAACATTTCATCATCTGTCTTGTTATTTTGGCCAGGTTACCTGTAATATACTCTTTCCCAACACACATGGAATTTCTACCAATAAATATTCTACAGTGCATTTAGTCTCTTGCAGGATCTTTATCCTATTGTAATCTATGTCATCCCAGGCTTAAAGTGCTACCCCAACCCAGCCTGCCCCCCCCCCTCCCCCGGTGCTCCTCCCTATCATTGCAATATAATTTGTATCCTGTTATTTCTAAACGAATGAGTGCTTTGAAAAGTACACTTAATATAGTGCACCTGTCCTATGCATAGCACAACTATTAATAGATAGATTATGAACCACTACAAAATAAAACCATTCCTGCCACCCCCCAATCCGCTGATCCAACAATAAATCAACTCTCCCACTCATTTGTTACATCAGTAAAGCAACCCCTTCCCTTGATCCCCCCCTTCTCACTCCTATCCAAAATAAAATAATCCCCAGGTCCCTTGGAGTTTAGCATTTGTCTTAATTTGAACATACTTTTTGTATATAGACCCTCATGTTGCTTAAAATCATTAACCCTAAACACAAATTACCTTAAGGCCTTTTTGCCTTAATTTTACTAACCTTGTTACTCTAGCTTGGGGTATTGATATGACCCTGTCACCTTCTATGCCGGGATGAGAAGAGATCTTGGTGATATCATAGTATCTCGGAGAGTTTCCAGAGACCTCCACCTGGAATAACAATGCCTGAGGAATCGAGAAGGAGCTCAGAGAGCCTGAAACCCCCTCCACCCTGTTTTTCCAACAGGACCCTTAAACAGGAACTGTAAATCGGAGGCATCTGAGCATTGGTATACCTAGGGTAACAATATATACATGTATAACTGGCTTCTCCTTGCTGTTTTCCCTTGACAGAGATTCATCCCTTCCACATGCATACATATTCCTGCTACTGGATCTCTCCCTTTCTAGCATACAGTTATTTATTGATTTATTTAAAATTTTTATATACCGTGCAAATAAGGCAGGTATCTGCCCGTCTAGGCGGTTTACAGTATAATACTCATAAAATAGGACAATACAATCACATTAAATACAGTAAATATCTCTGATCCAGTAAATGATTCAGCAGATTGGGTTACTGAATGTTAAATGCTTTAGTGAAGAGATAAGTTTTCATTTTTTTCTTAAATTCATTATGATTAACTGTCAGTCTAATATAATCAGGTAAAGCATTCCACTGGGTTGGACCAGCCACTGAGAAAGCATGCTTTCGAGTTAAAGCGAGGGTTGCTAGTTTGATTGAAGGAATTTCTAAAATGCATTTATCCATCGAACGGAGTTGTCGTGAAGGTTTATAGATACGTAATAGTGAATAAAGCCAGACAGTATTTATATTGCAAATCAGGTTATGGATCATAGTTAAAACCTTATAGGTGATGTGTTGGGTAATCGGAAGCCAGTGTAATTGTTGTAATATTGGTGTTATATGTTTTGATCTCGGTAAATTGAAAATGGTTCTAGCATTTGCGTTCTGAACAAGCTGGAGTGGGTGTAGTTTTGACAGGGGTAGACCTAAGTATAGAGAGTTAGAGTAATCAAGTTTGGTTAAGATAAGTGCTTGTGTTATAGATCGAAAATCAGTTGTCGTTAGTAAAGGTTTAAGTTTTTTAAGCATAAGTAGTTTAAAGAAATATTTTTTGACTGTATCCGATATGTTATTTGCCATGGATAACTTTGAATCTATAATCATACCTAAGTTTTTTTGCGTGGTTGTTTATGGGAATGACCTGATTTTCAAACAGAAAGGATTTCCTCAGTACCAACTGTGTTTTAAAGGGATTTAATTCAAGTCATCTAGAATGAAACAATTACAGGCAATAACAATTTCTTACATAAGAACATGCCATACTGGGTCAGACCAAGGGTCCATCAAGCCCAGCATCCTGTTTCCAGCAGTGGCCAATTCAGGCCATAAGAACCTAGCAAGTAACCAAAAACTAAGTCTATTCCATGCTACCAATGCTAGTAATAGCAGTGGCTATTTTCTAAGTCAACTTAATTAATTGCAGGTAATGGACTTCTCCTCCAAGAACTTATCCAATCCTTTTTAAAACCCATCTACACTAACTGCACTAACCATATCCCCTGGCAACAAATTCCAGAGTTTAATTGTGCATTGAGTGAAAAATAACTTTCTCCGATTAGTTTTAAAAGTACCACATGCTAACTTCATGGAGTGCCCCCTAGACCTTCTATTATCCGAAAGAGTAAATAATCAATTCACATTTACCCATTCTAGACCAATCATGATTTTAAACACCTCTATCATGTCCCCCCTTCAGCTATCTCTTCTTCAAGCTGAACAGTCCTAACCTCTTTCGTCTTTCCTCATAGAGGAGCTATTCCATCCCCTTTATCATTTTGATCACCCTTCTCTGTACATCTCCATCGCAACCATATCTTTTTTGAGATGCAGCAACCAGAATTTAACACCGTATTCAAGGTGTGGTCTCATCATGGAGCGATACAGAGGCATTATGACATTTTTTGTTTTATTCATCATTTCCTTTCTAATAATTCCCAGCATTCTGCTTTTTTGACTGCCGCAGCACACTGAACCGACGATTTCAATGTGTTAACCACTATGACGCCTAGATCTCTTTCTTGGGTAGTAGCTCCTAATATGGAACCTAACATTGTGTAACTATAGCATGGGTTATTTTTCCCTATATGCAATGCCTTGCACTTATCCACATTAAATTTCATCTGCCATTTCGATGCCCATTTTTCCAGTCTCACAAGGTCTTCCTGCAATTCATCACAATCCGCATGCGATTCAACTACTCTGAATAATTTTGAATCATCTGCAAACTTGATTACCTCACTCGTCGTTTTCCTTTCCAGATCATTTATAAATATATTGAAAAGCATGGGTCCCAGTACAGATCCCTGAGGCACTCTACTGCCCACTCCCCTCCACTGAGAAAATTGTCCATTTAATCCTACTCTCTGTTTTCTGTCTTTTAGACAGTTTGTAATCCATGAAAGGACATCACCACCTATCCCATGACTTTTTACTTTTCCTAGAAGCCTCTCATTTATTTTTTTTTATTTAACTTTTTTATATACCAACATTCAAGACGGTGGTCCCATCATGCTGGTTCACAAGAAACAGGGGTGTAATTATAATAAACTTTACCATTTAAACAATAGTGCAGAAAAGCAGTTACAAATAACAAGGAAAACAATAACTTGGAATGAGAAGGGATGAGAGAAATTCCTCTCATGAGGAACTTTGTCACGTGCCTTCTGAAAATCAAAATACACTACATTTACTTGATCACCTTTATCTACATGTTTATTAACCCCTTCAAAAACGTAAAGCAGATTTGTGAGGCAAGACTTGCCCTGGGCAAAGCCATGCAGATTCTATTCCACTAAACCATGTCTTTCCATATGCTCTGTGATTTTGATATTTAGAACACTTTCCACTATTTTTTCTAGCACTAACATCAGGCTAACTGGTCTGCAGTTTACCAGATTGCCCTTGGAGCCCCCTTTAAATATTGGGGCTACATAGCCACCCTCCGTTCTTCAGGTACAATGGATGACTTCAATGATAGGCTACAAATCTTTACCAATAGATCTGAATTTTCATCTTTGAGTTCCCTCAGAACCCTGGTGTGTATTCCATCCAGTCCAGGTGATTTACTATTCTTCAGTCTGTCAATTAGGCCTACCACATATTCAAGGTTCACCGTGATTTGGTTCTGTCCATCTAAATCATTATCCATGAAAACCTTCTCCGGAATGGTTATCTCCCCAACATCCTCTTCAGTAAACACCGAAGCAAAGAAATCATTTAATCTTTCCGCGATGGCCTTATCTTCTCTAAGTGCCCCTTTAACCCCTCGATCATCTAACGGTCCAACTGACTCCCTCACAAGCTTTCTGCTTTGGATATATTTTAAAAGGTTTTTACTGTGAGTTTTTGCCTCTATGGCCAACTTCTTTCTAAATTTTCTCTTGGCCTGTCTTATCAATGTCTTACATTCAACTTGCCAACGCTTATGCTTTATCCTATTTTCTTCTGTTGGATCCTTCTTCCAATTTTTGAATGAAGATCTTTTGGCTAAAATATTCTCTTTCACCTCACCTTTTAACCATGCTGGTAATCTATTTTTCTCATTTTAGCAAAGTTTCCCTTTTGAAAATTTAGCACTAGAGCCATGGATTTCCTTACTGTCCCCCTTCCAGTCATTAATTCAAATTTGATCATATTGTGATCACTATTGCCAAGCGGCCCCACCACCATTACCTCTCTCACCAAATTCTGTGCTCCACTGAGAATTAGATCTAAAATTGCTCCCTCTCTTGTCGGTTCCTGAACCAATTGCTCCATAAAACTGTCATTTATTCCATCCAGGAACATTATCTCTGTATTATGTCCCAATGATACATTAACCCAGTCAATATTGGGGTAATTGAAATCTCCCATTATTACTGCACTACCAATTTGGTTAGTTTCCCTAATTTCTCTTAGCATTTCACTGTCTTTGTCACCATCCTGGCCAGGCGGACAGTAGTATACTCCTATCACTATAGTCTTCCCCAACACACAAGTGATTTCTACCCATAAAGATTCAATTTTGCATTTAGTCTCATGCAGGATGTTTATCCTGTTGGACTCTATGCCATCCCGGACATAAAGCTCCACACCGCCTCCCGGGTGCTCCTCTCTGTCATTTCAATATAATTTGTACCCCAGTATAGCACTGTCCTATTGGTTATCCTCCTTCCACCTTGTTGACTGGGTCTCCTCCTGGCACTCAACAGTATGGACAAAAAAAAAAGGAAGTCCTTTTCTAGTGGTTAATATATTTCTCCTAACATATAATAGAAATCACTTTTCAGTTCAGAGTTCAACATATTAGAACAGATTTAACTTTTATCCAAAATTATGATGATAAAGAAAGCTCTATAGTACCTGGAATTAAACAGTTGCAGAGAATAACAATTTCTTGTTAACCAATGCCCCCTCCTAGCATACAGCAGGCTGGACAAAAAGGAGGAAGTCCCCTGAGCAGAGAGCACGGTGGTGAAATTATCAATTTCACTGTTATATTTCCAGACAATTTCTTGTAGAGATGTGAATCAGAACTGGAATCGGTTCCGATTCTGGTTCCAATTCACATCGTTAATTTTTTTTTGTGCGGCCCAGTTCTTCATTTATCCTCTGTTCCTGGTTTTGTATATTTTATTTTCATGTTATCTGTCAAGCGCCTCCCAAGCTTAGTTTCATGTTTAAATGTAAACCGATGTGATATCCCCAATGAACTTCAGTATATAAAACCGTTAAATAAATACATAATAAATCTATATAAATAAAAATGTAAATGTTCGTTTGTTCAAAATCTTAAATCTCCAAAAGTTCTTCACCGATTGCTTTGAAATTTTGACACAACGTTGCATTCAAATACGCGCATGTTTTTATGCACCTATATTATATAGATGTCACACCTGTGACAGGTAAAAACATGCTTTTTTGGAAAAACAGCGCCATCTGTTAGACGTAAAAGCAACATACGCTATCTACAATATAAATGGTCTCTGAAAAGCGGACCGCAAATGCGCAGTAGAGAGCAGCTCTACCGCGTATGTGCGGACCATAGAGCTCTGCGCTACGTGCTGGGTATCACAGAGGGGAGGAGGAAAGGGCAAATGAGTCGCCACTCCGAGAAATGGCTCAGCCCGTTCCTCCGCTGCTGGGGAAGAGGGGAGGGAGTAGGGACTGCCGGACAGTTACACACAGGAGGAGGAAAGGGTAGAAGAGTCGCCGAGCCAGTCCGTCCACAGGGAGGGAGTTGGGATGGCCAGAGCAGAGCAAATGCGGTAGAAAGCGGCTGTGAAGAGATCACAAGCAGTTGCAGCCTGCAGCAGCCAAAGCGCAAAGAGCTGAACAGAGAACAGCTCGCCCTCCTCCCCCGCCCCCTGAGTCCCGCAGATAAGGAGAAGCCAAGTAAATATCCCACAACTGTGGGGGGGAGGGGGAAGGCAGTGCTATCAAGCCGCCCGAGGGTCTCAGATACCAAGGGAAGAGTTTACATGGGCATCGCTCCACCCAGCAAAGTACCGTCACAAAAGTGAAAGCCAGAGCACTGCTCCCTCCTCCCTTTCAAGCCCTTGATCAGATTTCTTAAAGGCACAGGTCTCCCAGAAAGAGCAAAGTAAACAAGGCAACGTGTCCCAAATCTGTTGCAGTGCCTGTCGCCTGCCCTTTGCGAGGGGGGGGGGATGGAGTGTTTTCCTCACTCTCCCAGACAGAACAGGCGTGGGAACTTTGCAAGCTCTTGCGAGTGCAGAGCAAAGACTTAGGTGGAGAGGGGACAAAAATATCACCCGTTTTAACTGTGTGAGAGAGAAGTGTGTTAATGTGCGCTGAAGGCAAGTATGAGTGCCAGAGAGAGAGGATTGTGTATGTGTGTGAGAGGGATTGGGCGTGCGTGTGTGAGGGACAGAGGGAGAGTGTATGTGCAAGAGAGAGAGAGAGGAAGCCTATGTAGGGGGCTGTATGAGAGAGCGAGTCTCTACCCCCCCCCCCAGCTCTCCACTTATAGGTTACAGTGGAAGGGGTTGAGTGTAGAGGGGAATGGGAGAGCAAAGGAGTTGGGGCCTGTAAGGATAGAGTGAAAGGGGTCTGAACCTGTCCCTCCGCCACCGGGGAAGGGGGGAAGGAGTTGGGTTAGCAGGATCATTATGCCTCACGAGATCCCCCTCGGCCACCGCTGTGGCTCCTACCACCACCGCCGCCTCTGGCCCTTCATGGTGCTGAGGGGGGGAGGAGCAGAGCAGAGCAAAGACGTAGGAGGAGAGGGAACAAAAATCTCGCCCGTTTTAACAGGCTTAACGGCTTGTACTAAATATTTTACGATTCCATTTCAATGTTTCCGATTGCATTGTTAAATTGAATTTTCATAGATTTCGATTTATTTTCATTTTGATTTAATTATTTCATGTGACATTGCGTTGGAATTGAGTTGTGTCATTTACCATACCATTCATTTACTGAGTATAGTTTATTTTTTTTCTTTTTTCATTCTTTTTCATTTCTAGAATTATGCGGTTTACATCTAGACACGGATTGCTTCTCACATGGACAATTATATGTTGTGTGTTCTAGAGTCGGCAAACCAGACAATTTCTATATCTGCACAGACAATGGAACAACAAAAAATATTGTATACCCACAAGCATTGTGAAATTAAACATATTAGAAATGTGTGCATTCTCTTTTCTTTCTTTTCCATTTAACCAGACTGAGCCACAGCAACGCGTGGCCAGGTACAGCTAGTAAATAAATAAATATAATGAAAACTAATACTTCACTCAGTTGATTGGCTATCTGGGTAATAATTGTGATATGACAATGCTGTTGTATTGCAGCAAGTTCAAATGGAGTGGAAGTCAGTCTGAGAAGGGAATTTTTCTTTGCCAGGAGGATTAAACCAAATTCCCTACTGCAACTAACCCCAGTGTCCACATTCCCAAGAAAGGAATCCCCTCCCCTAAACATAAACTCCAAGTGGGGTTTGAAAACTATTAATAAAACCCTGCCTGCCGTGCAGCTTTCTGTCTCTCATTTTTTGTCATCTTTATAACCACATTCAAACATAGGTAATTAACACAGAATTAATTGTATGTCACAAGAAAAAATTCAAATGCAGTTCTAATTGCAGAAACAGGAAAGAAATGTCTCTGTAAAGTCACAAGAATAAAAGTCACTCTGGCACATTTAGAAATGTGCAAACAGGAACGTGAGCATTGCTAGGACATCTGACTCACTGCGAGATTCTCCAGGACAGGCGGCATAGCCGAGTCATCCTGCTGCACTTTTGATCTGAGTCATGTAACCACTATGACCTGCTTCACCTTTCTGTCTTCCCCCTAAGAGATAATCACCTCTTCCATGTGCACATAAGCTCCTGCAAGCGGACCTCTCACTTTCTGCATTTAACAGGCTTCCTCAGTTCTTTTAAAAACTGCCTGAAACAAGGAACGTGTGGAGGAAAAATTTTCATTTTGGTTTATTCATTCATTTCATAAGGCACTTCCATTCAGTTTCTTAGACTCAAACGAAAAAGCAATTGTGTTTATCTTATTTGTTCATTCATTTATCTTTAAAGCCAAGGGGGGAGAGCTGCAGCCTATTTCGTGCTCCAAAATTGGAGTTTTCTCATCAATTCTAACAACATCAATAACACTGGGGAGTATACATCATCAGAAGGATGACGGCATGCTAATGCATCAAGATTATGTCAACGTGGGGGATGCCAGCTGAGGAGAAGAGGAAGTGGCCACTGTGAGAACTGCTGGAGCATTGCCAGTATTGCCTTCCCTTCCTTCTTCTCTTGAGTGCCTGTGATGTCATCAATGGGGACCCTGTAACATCATAAAAGTGGCGGGCCTAGGGTGGAGAGTGAGACGCCAGCTGAGGA
The DNA here is from genome assembly GCF_901001135.1 of Rhinatrema bivittatum. Taxonomy (NCBI): domain Eukaryota; kingdom Metazoa; phylum Chordata; class Amphibia; order Gymnophiona; family Rhinatrematidae; genus Rhinatrema; species Rhinatrema bivittatum. The sequence continues at coordinate 774,405,136 of NC_042616.1, read as the reverse complement.
GAGGAGGAGATGGCTGCTGTGAGAACTGCTGGAGCATTGCAAGTATTGCCTGCCCTTTGAGTGCCTGTGATGTCATCAAAGGGGGCCCTATAACATCATAAAAGTACAGGCCTGCAGTAGAGAGTGGGACACCAGCTGAGGAGAGGCGAAGGTGGCTTCTGTGAAAACTATTGGTGCATTGCAGGTGTTGCCTGCCCTTACCCCCTCCCTTGTGCCTATGATGTGATCAAAGGGGATCCTGTAACATCGTAAAAGTGGTGGGCCTGTGGTACGCTGCTGCTTGGGCACGCAGCTTAGGAAGTAATTTCCAGGAGATCTTGGTTTGCTGCTCATGGAAGAAAAAGGAAGGGTAAGACTTCAGCTTTCTTAGTTACAGCTAGCAGTCCTATGGATCGCCATGTGGTGCGGCATTCAGTATCAGCCAATTTGGGAGGATAGAGAGAGCTGCATTTCATCAGGAGCCTCTCTTAGCCCAGGCTGTAATTTAGCTACCATACAGTCATCAGTTTTACAAGATGACTTAAACCCCTACCCCCCCCCCCCCAACCCCGGAGCAGAGAGTGGGGTGTGGATCGCTTTTTCTACTCCCAGGGAGGAGCTTCCTGAGTTTTAGCCTTAGATTATAGAGGGTTTGGATATAAATCTCCAGATAATGGATTAATATCAAAGGACCTGCTTAAAGGGGTCCCAGATAGTGGGATGATGCCTGGACCTGGTTGCTTACCCTCCCTAGCCCACATTTATCTGGCTGTATGATGGAGATGCCTGAGCCCAATATATTTCATTGTTGGATATCTGGAAGATAATGATGAAGATGGAAAAAATGCTAGCACAATCAACACTACAGATGAATAGACTGGCTGAAGATACTAAGCCAAAATTTATTAATTATGATATTCAGGTGGGGGTCTGTTCAGAAGGATGTAAATTAAGAACTCAGCTGAACAAGCTTTAAGATCAGCTTATAGCAATGATAGCTTGCTTATGTATAATCGCCTGGAGAATATAAAGAACACTCAACATGGGAAAAATTTACACGTTCAATATTTAACAGCCATTTAGATGGCATATTAAGCCATGTATCTGGATAAATTATAGCCAGATAAGTAGTCATCCGGCTATAAGTTAGCCAGACGAAATAGGGTCATTTCAGGGACATTCTGGGGTGAGGTTGAGTTATCCGGCTAACCTAGCTGAATATTGGGTATATCCGGCTGGGTTAGCTGGATAATCCTTAGAGCTGCTTCTGAGCAAGCCTAAGGTTATCTGGCCTTGTGTGAGCCATCCCTTCCTCCCCTCCAAAATATCTTGTAAAGGCCAAATCAAGCCATGCTCTCTTCATCCACCAAGTCCTTAAAATATTAACAAAACACCACCCTCAATCCCAGTGTCTTGTAAATTATATCAGGCTCCCCCCCCCCCCTCCCTTTCAATCCACCCACTCACCTGCAAGGATTTACACTGGGGTTAGAGCAACGTGAAGGCACCTGGAATGGGGAGAAGGGACCCTTGACCCCAGCAATCTAATTAAGGTATTGGGGGGAGGATCTGGAGGGTTAGGGGAAGAGGGTGGCGGTGCTGTGATATGGTAAACCCTTTTGGGTGGGTGGGTAGGTGGGAGGGAAAGGAGGGGGGTAGCCTTATTTTATAATTGATGATACACTAGGACAGGGGGAGGGGATCTGGGCCTTTATAAGATATTTTTGGAGGGAGGGAGGGGATGGCCTGCTGTATTTATGTAGTTGTTTGTTTGTTTTTTTTGACAGCTCTATTTAGCCAGATATTTTTTAAGTTATCTGGTGAAGTAGCAAGTTATCCGGCCACACGAGGCAGGATAACTTTAGAACCTAACAGTCTATATTCAAATATAGCCGGTTAGTTTTTAAAGTTATCGGGCTACATGTAGCCAGAGAGCTTTAAACAGGTGTATTAAGCAGGACGTTTATCCTGATGAATAAACAAGACAAGTTACCTGGATAACTTGTCCACTAAATGGCTACTGAATATTGGCCTCTATGTTTTTTTAAATTTTCCCATGACCTGTCCATGACCTTATCAAATGCTTAAAAATATTTATGTGATATTTTGGACTTTTCAAGTGATAAAATACCTTTGATGTCTAATAAAATACCTTTGATGTCTAACATATATTATGTTCCAAAAAGTAAGAAAAATGTTTATGTGGTAGAAGGGAATCTGGATCGTTTATCATCTAATGAGCCCAGTCTCTCTTCTTTTCTTGAGTCCTCCCTGGATGATATTCCCCTAAGAGCCATTCTTTTGGTGTCTTTCTGTTTAGAGAGAGATAAAGAGGAGATTTTTGCAAGTATTTTTCTAATAAGGGCTTCCAATCCTGTGAGCAGAAAATATGGGTTTTTCCAGATGTGACTATGCCACTCAATCTTGTAGGAAACAATTTATTTTGATGAAACAGAGAGTAATCTCGTTCAGTGATACCTTTAAAAAAAACCAAAAAAAAACTCCTGTAAATATATGGTCACGTATCAAAAAAAATTTTTTTTTCTGATCCTATGCTTTGGAAGCCTTTTTGAATGATAAAGTAAATAGCTAAAATTTGTGTTAACTGTTGAGATACGGGGTATTGTGTAATAGTAGATTTAATTAAAGGGTTGAGGTATCTGTATTAATTTTCCTGTCATATTACTTATGGATATCTGTCCCCTTTTGTGGGCTAGAAATATGTAAATTCTACTAGTTTAATTTATGTAATTTACCTTAATTTCATGCTGCATTCCCATGCTTGTAACAGTTGCAAAGGCCATGAGCTCTGTGAGCGTGTTCCTGCAATGGACCCAAGTTTCCTGGACTTTTGATATCTTGTTCCTAGCCAGGAATTTTTTCATGTTGTGTCTGAATTTTTTTGACGACCCACAGGAGGCGCCTGCACCTAGTTCTTGTTGGGAAACCTGGCCGCGGACAGCCGGGACCTGGCTCCCCTTCAATTACCCGCAACACCGGGAGCTCGCCGGCGACTTCTCTTTCCCATGCTGGGCCGCAACGGGGCCTCCCTACGGTGTTCTCCCCACAAGGGAGACGCCGCTGAGTTCTGCCTCTGACTCCGCCCCTCTGAGCACGTGCGCGCCGAAGACCGGAATTTAAAGGGGCCGTGGCCCAGTCCCCAATATGATGTCACCAGCACAGGTCTATAAATAGGCCCATTCTAACTCTTACCCTTTGCCTTAGCAACAGGTCTCACTCTTGGTGTACTAGTTGCTGTTCGTGTTCCTAATCCTGCTTGTTTCTGCCATCGTGTTCCTGATCCTGGTCTTGTTTGTTCCTGCCTTGGTGTTCCTGTTCCTGCTCCACTCCAGTCCTTGTCTTCCTGCTCCTGCTTCCTCCTTGGCTTATCTTCCTGGTTTCTGACTTCAACTTGGCTTTTGGTATCTCTTTCCTGCTGCCCGTCCTGATCCTTGGCTTGCCTCTGGTTCCTGCTGGTCTGCTGCCTGCCCCGACTGCTGGTTTGTATCCTCGTCTTGCACTGCTGCACCCTGCCACAACCACTGGACTACTCCCGGTTCTGCTTCACTTCCGCCTGCCTCAACCCGGACCTCTCTTGTTCTTTGCTTCACCAGGAGACCACACCTAAGTCCAAGTGGACTGGGTCCCCAAGGGCTCCTCCCGGGGGGGACCTTGGGCTTCCAGTTGTGAAGTTCCAGTTGGTCTCCTGGTCTTGGTCTACCTCCTGGCTACGGACTCCGCTGTGGGCATTCCCCCAGCGGCTCCTCAACGTCTCTTAGCTGGCCCAAGGGTCCTGCGACCCTTGGGCCAGCGGACCTTGCCAGTCTCCAGGCCGGCGGACCTTGCTGGTATTGCCCAGCTTCTGCAGCAACAGCAACACTGCTTGGATGTCCTAGCAGCAACGGTAAAAATACTGGCAAACTGGTTGGAATCCAATCCTCCGGTAGCGCCTCCCGCTCTGGTCTCGGTTCCAAGTCCTGGCCCGGCGGCTTCTATGCATCTACCAGCTCCGCCCCGGTACTCAGGCGAACCTAAGCAATGCCGTAGGTTCCTTAACCAATGCTATATTTACACTACTGCCGACACAATTCCCATCAGATATGGTGAAGACCAACTACATCGTATTGTTGCTGGATGGGAGGGCCCTGGCTTGGGCTTCCCCACTATGGGAATGCAACGATCCAATTCTGGGAAACCTCCAACAGTTTGTAACCATGTTTAAACAGGTGTTCGATGAGCCAGCTCGAAAATCCACGGTGGCTGCTGAATTGCTACGCTTGATCCAGGGCTCCCGGCCAACTGAGATCAAGGCTCTGCAGTGCTTCCTTGGCTATGTGAACTTTTATCGTCATTTTATACCGCATTACTCTGCTATTGTAGCATCCCTTACTAAGGGAGCTAATGCCAGGGACTGGTCACCAGAGGCTGTCCAAGCCTTTGAAGTGTTGAAACAAGCCTTTCTTCACAATACGTGCCTCCGACATCCCGATCCTTCCCAACCCTTCATAGTGGAAGTAGATGCCTTCAACTTAGCAGTGGGTGCATCCTTAGTCAAAATTCCAATAATGGTACCCTCCTTCCTTGATCCTACTTCTCACGGAAGTTCTCCCCTGCGGAGAGGAACTATGGCATAGGAGATAAGGAGCCCTTAGCCATTAAGATGGCTTTCGAGGAATGGCGACAGTGGCTGGAGGGGGCTCAACACCCCATAGTGGTATATGCCGACCACAAAAATTTGGAATACTTGTGTAAATCTCAACACCTGAATCCTCGACAGGTATGCTGGTCACTGTTTTTCAGCCACTAATTTTACACTCCGATATTGTCCAGTGTCCAAGAACATTAGAGTGGATGACCTCTCTCGGACCACAGAGCTCAAGGATACACCGACAACTCCACAATATATTCTGGACCCAGCTAAGGTCTTGTTGTCCGCTGCCGACCTTGTTCCTGCAGGCAAAACAATTGTTCCTTTTCGCCATCACAGGAAGGTACTCGTTTGGGCACATGACTCACTAACAGCCGGTCATCCAGGGAAAGTCAGATCACTGGAACTCCTTACTCGCCACTACTGGTGGCCCCAAGTGTCGCAGGACGTTCAGGCGTACGTCAGTTCCTGCCCCACGTGTGCCCGGCAGAAACCTTTACCCGGTTGTCCTTGGGGACTTTTTCAGCCCTCGCCAGTCTCAACGGAACCATGGACTCATATTTCTATGGACTTTGTAGTGGACTTGCCTTTATCCGAGGGCAAGCGGGTCATTTGGGTTATCGTGGATAGATTCTCTAAGATGGCACATTCCGTAGCCCTGTCCAAACTTCCTACAGCACCATACCTCGCCAAGCTCTTCACGCAGCATATCTTCCAATTACATGACCTACCTCAGCACATTGCCTCAGACCAAGGCCCACAGTGCACCACAAAGTATTGGAGGGCTCTTTGCAAGAAGTTCAGTGTCCACCTAGACTTCACTTCAGCCTTTCAGCCACAAGGCAACGGCCAAGCTGAACATTCCTTAAAGACGTTCCTCCGTACCTTTGTGAGTGAGAAACAAGATGATTGGGTGGCCTTATTGCTGTGGGACGAATTCTCCTACAACCATTACATCCATTCAGCAACAAAGGCCTCTCCTTTCCAAGTGGTATTTGGTAAACAACCCAAACCACCGTTGTCACTTCCTCTGAAAGTGCCGTCACCTACTGTCCAACTCTCCACCTAACAGCTCCACATGCTCTGGGAATCCATGCAAATCTTAAGCTCTGTCTTTATAAGGATCCTTTATTCCATCAATTGCACATGAGATCTACTTGGGAATCTTCTCAATTAAGAAATAAGATCAGTAATCTTTTTATGATAGTGGAAGAGAATGGGATATTTCCACCAGAAATGCACAAAGAAAACCTTTCTTCCCTATTGAAGAGCCTTGCTTGGCAGATGGGAATTTAAAGCCAATAGAGATTCAGCAAATATATTACTGGTTTAGATTTCCCTTTTCTGCGTTTGGAAAACAATTAGATCTAAGTCCATATGAACATATTTATGAAAGGTAAGAAAGGGACTATATCTACCTTCTATCCACCTACTATCAGGCTTTCAAAGAAAGGCAAAGCCCATTACAGCATGTGGGTCACTATAACATGTGGATTGTCAACCGAAGAATCTAATTTCCATCTCACCCTTTATCAAAACAGGTTATTTTTCATCTATCTATGCTGCTAAGCCTGCTGTTGGTAACCCTAAGTTCCACTCTACTTGTCAATCTCAAGTCCATGCATTTTACCATCAATGGATACCATGATGTTTACTCCAAGATCAGCTTTACCATTATCTGAGTATTGTCCATTGCAGTTCCTAGATACATAGCCTTGTTTCCAGAACCAATGGCTGTCCAAGAGCTAATCTGTTTGTAATCTGTAAGTTCTGGCTACTCATTTTCCTGGTACAGCACTTCCAGCACTAAAAGAATCTAGCAGTGATGCTAGAATTAACTACCTCTGTCATTGCTAATAGCAAGAAGACAACAAAGCTAACGTGTTCCACACTTCTGTTACAATCAAGTGAGAACCTAAAGAATCGGACTAATACTCCAAGTTGTTAACATTCCATCTGTGCCTTCAGTAAATCCGGGCCTTGCCTTTGCCTGGTCTTAATTGTGTTTGTGTCCAGTTTCAGTATGTTCCAAATGTTTCCTTGCTGGTGTCTGGCGTAATCCTCCGGCCACTCGATAGCCCTTTCAGACCTGCTGATTGCATCTTCGCGGCAGGGACGCCACTGATGCAGCCACTCCTGCCTTATTTTGGCCTCCTGCATAGTTACATGTGCACGCCTCTGCTTCAGATTTAAAGGGCCCATGGCGGGAAAAGCCCCATGGACCATATGGATAATGTCATCACCTTGTCTGTGTTCAGCCCTATAAAAGGACTCTCCATCAGTTCCTCGGGGCCGTCGCAAGGAGTTCATGGTCGCCCGTGGTGTATTTTCCTTCAAGGTCTTCCAGGGTCTTCTCCTATTTAGATGGTCTCCATGTTCTTCATTGGATGATCCTTTTTCTTTTATTCCTGTTCCAGTCCTGGTTCCTAGTTTCTTTGTTCCTGTTGGTTCTGTCTTCTGAATCTTCATCTCATCTGAGTCTTCAATCAAGTTCATGATGTTCTGGTCTTCATTCCAAGGTCAGCTTTATGGATTTTCCCTTGTCTTTCCTCCAGGCGTGCCCGCGTCATGGACCATGATCAGCCACGGGCAGCTGTGAAGGGCGCTTCCTGGCATAGGGCCTGTTTCCAAGTCTGTCTTTGCTGGATCAAGTCCTCAGTCCATCCTTGTTTTTAGAGTTCCAAGTTCCAAGTAAAGTCTTGAGTTCCTGTTCATGTTCCAAGTTCCGGGCTCGTGGAGCTTGTCCAGCCAACAGATCTCCATGTTTCTTATTCCAAGCCTCATTTCTGGCTCCAAGTAATGTCCTGACTCCTGTCCTCATCTGAATCTTAGTCCTGAGCCTGTCCCGCTCTCCACATGGTCCACAACCAACCTATGGCAGGTTGTGCAGGGTGCACAGTGGGACAGTGTGGTTCATGACCAGCCCACAGGGGGCTGTGTAGGGCGTGCTGAGGTGCAGTTTCCTGGGAAGCTAGACTCCTCCTGTTCCTGACTCTCTGTCTCTAGTTCCAAGTCTCCAGAGTCTCCGCCTCTAGTTCCAAGCCTCATTCCTCATTTCAAGCCTCATTCCAAATGATGTTATAACTCCTGTCCTCCTCAGAGTCGTAGTCCTGATCCTGTCCTGCCCCCTATGTGGTCTGTGACCAACCTGTGGCAGGTTGTGTAGGGCACACAATGGGACAGCGTGGTCCATGACCAGCTCATGGGGGGCTGTGTAGGGCATGCTGAGGTGCAGTGCCCCAGGAAACTGGACTCCTCCTGTACCTAACTCTCCATCTCAAGTTCCTAGTCTTCCTGAGACTCCGTCTCCTGTGTCTCCCAAGTCTTCGTCCGGGTTCCAACATAAGAACATAAGAAATTGCCATGCTGGGTCAGACCAAGGGTCCATCAAGCCCAGCATCCTGTTTGCAATAGAGGCCAAAACCAGGCCACAAGAACCTGGCAATTACCCAAATACTAAGAAGATCCCATGCTACTGATGCAATTAATAGCAGTGGCTATTCCCTAAGTAAAATTGATTAATAGCCATTAATGAACTTCTCCTCCAAGAACTTATCCAAACCTTTTTTTAACCCAGCTACACTAACAGCACTAACCACATCCTCTGGCAACAAATTCCAGAGCTTTATTGTGCGTTGAGTGAAAAAGAATTTTTTCCGATTAGTCTTAAATGTGTTACTTGCTAACTTCATGAATGCCCCCTAGTCCTTCTATTATTCAAAAGTGTAAATAACCGAGTCACATCTACTCGTTCAAGACTTCTCATGATCTTAAAGACCTCTATCATATCCCCCCTCAGCCATCTCTTCTCCAAGCTGAACAGCCCTAACCTCTTCAGCCTTTCCTCATAGGGGAGCTGTTCCATCCCCTTTATCATTTTGGTTGCCCTTCTCTGTACCTTTTCCATCGCAACTATATCTTTTTTGAGATGCGGCGACCAGAATTGTACACAGTATTCAAGGTGCAGTCTCACCATGGAGCGAATCAGAGGCATTATGACATTTTTGGTTCTTTTAACCATTCCCTTCCTAATAATTCTTAACATTCTATTTGCTTTTTTGACTGCTGCAGCACACTGAGCCGCCGGCTTTAAAGTATTATCCACTATGATGCCTAGATCTTTTTCCTGGGTGGTAGCTCCTAATATGGAACCTAACATTATGTAACTACAGCAAGGGTTATTTTTCCCTATATGCAAGACCTTGCACTTGTCCACATTAAATTTCATCTGCCATTTGGATGCCCAATCTTCCAGTCTTGCAAGGTCCTCCTGTAATGTATCACAGTCTGCTTGTGATTTAACTACTCTGAATAATTTTGTGTCATCCACAAATTTGATAACCTCACTCCTCATATTCCTTTCCAGATCATTTATATATATATATTTAAAAGCACCAGTCCAAGTACAGATCCCTGAGGCACTCCACTGTTTACCCTTTTCCACTGAGAAAATTGACCATTTAATCCTACTCTCTGTTTCCTGTCTTTTAACCAGTTTGTAATCCACAAAAGGACATCGCCTCCTATCCCAAATCATGCCATATCCTGTCTTTGGCCTTTCTCTGTCCTGATGCACAAGTCTTTCACAAGCAGCAGGTCTGAAAGGACTATCGAGTGGCTGGAGGGCTATCCCAAAGACCAGCATTGCATTGTCAGGTCTCACTCTCTGCATACAGGCTCAGCAGAGCTTGTCCAGCCTGCATACAGGCTCAGTTGAGGTCTGAGGGTACTAAGTTCCAAGTTCCAAGCTACTTTTCAACTTCCTAGCTATATTCCAAGTTCCAAGACCAGCCTGTGCCAGATTCACTTGCCCCTCACTGTGCCTTCCTTGGAGACTCGCCTGAGGTTGCACTGAGGTTCAAGAGCTCACTCTTCTCGAGCATTCCCCATGCTCGTAATACAGGGGTTCTCATAAGGCACAGTGAGATGAGCAAATTGGTAAGAATACCCCAAGCCTTCAAAAAGGGGCACCAACAGTGGCATGAGCCCTTGAAGACAGAATAAGAGGCAAAGTGGCACCAAGAGTGGCATCAACGTATTGTACTATAGCACCGTGAAAGGGGAACAAATCAGAAAAGTTGTCAGGAAAAATCTCAAGACACTGAGAAATAGACAAAGCAGCACAAAGAATGGCATCAATACACAAAGGCACCATTATAGATTCAAATCAGCTGCACCCCCCCCCCCCCCCCATAGCAAAAACACTCAAGATGTAGAATCTGTGGTATAACAGCAGGGCAGAGATACTCAAGGTGCAAATTCTGGGTACAGCAGCAATGCTAAGTGGAAGAAAGACCGCTAAGGTGTAGGATAAGGGTATAGCAGCAAGGCAAAGTGGCATGGGAGATGTCTGTCTTACCACTTGTCAGATGTAGTACAAAAGAATGATCTGTCATTAGTATTATTTTGTGACATAAGGTTTTATCACATTCCCTACAGGAAATTAATCTTGCTGTTGAGTGGAATTTTGGGTTTCTTGTGACAATGGTCTCTCAACAGTTTAGCTTTCCTGATAATTTGTGTAGTTTGTTTCATTTACAAAGCTTTTCACAAATTGTGTAGCTGTCTCTTTCCATTGCTGATTTTCTGGTGTTGCATAATTTTTCTTTTCCTACTGAAACCTTTGCCACATTTAGATCTTTTTTGTTGTGCCTGCATTTCTTCCTTCTGACTGAGGGTTTCTGGGGACAATACATCCCAGTATAACCAAGAAAGAGCTGTGTAGCAGGACCCCTAAGGTATTACTCCTGGGGCATGGCAGATAGGGGAATAAGTGGACACAAGACCTTTAAGGTGTTACATCTGGGGCATGGCAGGTAGGCATAGAGGCAGCAAGGCCTCCATGATGCTTTCAGTCATTTTGCCACTTGTATGGAAAATATGGAAACCCAAGCAAAGACAGATTGTTTTTCTAAAAGACCAACTTTTCCATCAACTCTGGCACTAGCTTTGAGCAATTATGGTTTCAGGATGTGCCCTGTCATTGAAAAGACATGTTCACTGGATACATAATTGGTGGGTAGGAAAGATAGTGAGTGTTGAGCCAACTTGGCTAGGTCTGCAGCCTAGTGTGCCCAATATGCCAGTACATATATGTGCATGTCCTCAATGGGTTTTGCAAGATAGCATGTCACAGAAATTGTGCTGGGGTCTCCTTTGACAAACTGAAGCTCAGATCTATCTTGTCAGCTGCTTTGGCTTTGGCCTGTGTCGAGAGAGATGGTTCTTTGTGGGCAACTTGGCTTTGGCATATAGAGGTAGAGAAAGAAGTGGTAGCTGACAGGGTGCTGTGGCTGCTTGCACTAATATCTGAGATGGCCACTCTTTCCTGTGCTACATCACTCAATGCCTCTGCTTCTGGTGCTGCTCTTCATACACCATAGCTACCTATATTTCCTTCATTAGGACTGAAAAGAAAGACTCCTTTTCACCCATGGATCACAAAATGTAGCAAGCTTGTATGTATTGCTTTATGTGAGAGGTTTTAGTCTCTCTTATACCTGCTGTTGCAATGAGCTCAGAAACTGCAACACCTTTACTTCCATTCTATCTTGCTCAAGGAAACATTTTACATTTCCCTACAGAAAAGGGTGATGCTTCTAGAACTCAGATCCTCCATGGCATCCTTGAAATTTCTTCAGGATTTGTACCTGCTGCCTCATTACTACCCAATCTTGATGGTCTGGGGACAATGCATACCTATATCTGTTTCTAGAGACAGATCATGAAGGAGTGTCTGCAGCTTCATTAACCTTTACAATATCATAAGCTGAATTTCAGTAGGTGTCAACATCTTGAATCAGATGCTTTTGAGATCCCAAATTCTTCCTGTTTCTCATGGATAAGTTGACTTATCTTCATGCTTGTATGGAAATACTGTGCTATTTTCCTGTACCTCTCTATAAGGTTCTTCAGGAATCAATTCTTGTCATCCTTGGACCCCAGCCTAAGGTCAAAATTCATTGCAGAGAGGGTGCAATGCAATGAAAACCCTGAAATCTCCCATCTTCTATTGCAATTACCATATTTGTACCACAATCTGTTAAAAAGAAACCTGCCTGAAGACTCCTGCTTCTGGGGTCTAGCTGCCACCCCTCCAACATCTTTTCTATGGCTGATATAGTATTGCATGAGGTATGGTGGTTATTCTTCAACTGGGTGTGCAGCAAAGTCCACGTGTACTCTGATGTTTTATCCCCATTAAAGATGCTGCCAGTCCCTGCCTTAGCCAGATTCTACCAGTGTGCCATCAGGGGGATGTAAGAGTGATTAGCATCTGTGCTGATCCAGATATACTTCCCTCTGCTTTAGCCAGCTGCACTTGCATGTTGGTTGTACAGAGTGGGGATGACTGTATAACTTTATCTGGCTAACTTTAGCACAGATCTTTAGCATGATCAGACTTAGCCAGATAAGTTATCCAGCTAATGTAACTCCTCCCTGAAACATCCCCTCAATGCCCTAAGTCATCAGATAACTTCTTAGTAATTAAGCTAAATGCATCTGAATATAGACCTCTTAGCAACTATACCCCCACTCACAATACCACTCACTGCATGTGACACACACAGACTCAAACTCAGATACATATAGTGTGTACACTAGTGCGGACTCCACAAAAAAAAAAAAAAATTAAACATTAACAGATAAAAAGCATGGCAGCCTAATAAGACTCTTCTCTTCAGTATCTGAGTTTTCACTGCTCATTTCACTGTTGTCCAGACAGAGAGGGACAACAGCAATCTCCACACTGTCTCCCACCCTGATCTTCCCCCAGTGAAGTGAAAAATCAAAATCAATACCATTGCACTGCCTCTCTTTCTGGCACAGTGAATGTGTGAGACCACTGCAGAACAAAGAAGAACAGAAGCAACCCTATACAATTGCCAAATCCCAAAGTGTTTAAGCTTTTTAAAAATTCTATGAGTGTCTAGTAGCATATCCTGCTCCACCATGAGCTAGAGAGGAACTACAGACCTTCTTGAACATGCTCAGATTTTACAATGGGAGTGAATCAGCATCATTTAATCCAGATAACCTCTATAGGCTAGTTAAAAAGATGCTGCACTGTGATTTGTCTTCCTGCCAACTTTACCTGCCTCGACTCTGACAAGGTAGTGAGCTCACATAGGCAAGAGCTGGTTGCTATAGTTAGTTACCAGTTGGGTTTTTTCCAGTTACACAGTCATTGACTTCAGTTGGCCAAAGAAATCAATGGTAAACACAAATGAATAGGGCAAAGATTATTCCTTTCATTCATGGGACCCCTTAATTAAATTTGAGGGCCACAAATGAAATTAATATGGGCACTTTTGTTATGTTTATTTGTTTCAAATGAGCTCACATAGGCAAATGAATTCACATTCCTAATACCAACTCTTTGTTTTTAGAGGCATTTTATTTAAGTCATCTGGAATGAAATAATAATAGGGAATAACAAAGTACTATTGAATGGGCCCCTCCTAATATACAGCAATCAGGATAAAATAAGGGAAGGACTTTTCTAGTGGGTCATATATTTTGAATAACATCACATAATCGAAATACCTTTTCAATTCAGAGTTCAAAACATTAGAACAAAGTTAACTTTTATAGAACATTATGATAAAGAATACTCTACAGCCTGGAATGAAAAAATTACAGGAAATAACAATTTTTTGTTGATTCAGCCCTCTCACATCATACAGCTGTCTGTACAAAAACGAGGAAGGATTTAGGTACCAGTAAAATTAGAAGCTTCACTGAAAGCAGGGTACCCTGATGAAATTACCAAATTTGGAAAAACTGCTTTTAAACATTAAATATTAATTAATATAACATACAAGGACTTTGTTTTAATCATGTTACATTTGCTCTTGCAAGACAAGAGAGGTGGCTCACAAATTTTGGCATGATGGATAGACATTAATTCACTTCTGAGTCTATCTTTGTGGGCTGAGCACAGATGGAGTCTTTTCTGTCCTAAATAAAAAGTTTTCCTTTGTGGCCTTAAAAACTCAATTAGGCACTCCGATTAAGCAGCCAGCACTTTATTTCTAAGGAGATGGGAGACCGAAGACATCTATTTATTCAACTATTTTTCAGCGAAACCGTAACATTTCTTCTTTCAAAATAAAACTGAACTAAATTTCTAGGGCAACAAAAAATGCAGTAGGTCACGTCTGCACGGCAGAAGTGAGTTCCTTATTATAATACAGATTTCATGTCATTTTGACTGATATACTACATTAGCATGATCGTGCAATCTGAAATAAGCTTCACAAGCCTCAACAGCAACTATTCTTTCAAGTCACAAACACTTGGTGGACAGCTTGCTGAATATTCTCCAAGGGGAATGTCAATGGAATTCAAAACAGCACAGAAGGTAATGCAGATTCCTTGCACTGAGTCCTTTAATCACCCTTGGGCAAATTCCATACAGTGTTTTACAGTACATTGATTCAGTCAAGAATACAATGTAATTTAGGATAGCATTCAAAAGTACAGTACCTCCCTCACGGTTCAGTGAACTGACAAGGGGATAAAGGACCTTTTTACATCCAGGTCACTGATTCAAATACAATTCAGTTTGGTAGCAATAGAAAATTTAAGAACATAGATAACATAGAAATTGATCACAAATGATGATTATCAGGCTTTATCTACTCTGCCCATTTCTCCACCTTCTTAAAAACCACAAACTCTACTTAATATTCAGGATTATTCTTGTTTTCCCATCACTAAAAAATCTCCATGTCTATGCCATACATTCTTTAAAATCTTCGTGCAGTTTTAAATCCCCATCGCCTCCATTAGAACATGCTTCAACATCCCCTAGCCTGTAACTGAACAGCCCTTCCCAGTAAGCTGTTAGTGGCGGGATCTTAACGTGTCTTCCTTCCCATACAAGCAACATGACATAAAGGCACAATCTATGCTCTTTATTCTCACTTAAAAGTCCACAATTCATTATGAAATTCAGAGGCTTAACTCAACAGACATGCCAATCAGACAGGTACAAGTATAAACACAAGATAACCTAGTGTTGCACTCATTGCCCGCAGAACCCCCATGCTGGCTCCTTCCACTTGGCTACACCTCCAGGCCATGCCTGGAACATCGACTGCCTCAGCCTGCATCTCCGGTCCCTCTTCGCTCACACCCGCCGAAGCCGGGGCCTCCCCAGCCTCACCAGCACATGAGAAGCAGCACCAGCGGCACCAGTAGCTATTTAAAGGGCCTTCGGTGGGAAACCTGGGACCACCCCGGAGGATGACGTCATCAGCGCAGGACTATTTAAGGCTCCCTCGAGCTATACCCAGACGGCTTGGCAACTGGTCTCCTGCGTTGCTTCTCTCGGGATACTGCACGTCTCCTTGAAGGACTTCTGTTCTAGTACCTAACTCCTATTCCAGGACCTCACCCCTGTTCCATGCCTGTCTCCCACTCCAAGACCTGGCCTTGTGCCCTTCTTCCTGGAGTCTCTTCGGACGGATCTCCTGGCTCTGAACCTTGGACTGGACCTCACTCTGCATGTCTACCACCTGCCTCTGAACTTCGGACAGGACTTCACTCTGCTTGTCAGCTGCCTGCCTCTGGACCATGGACAGGACCTTACTCTACTCATATGCCACCTGCCTCTGAACCCTGGACCAGACCTCATTCTGCTTGTCTACCGCCTACCTCTGAACCTCGGACTAGACTTCACTCTACTCATCTGCCGCCTGTCTCTGAACCTTGGACTGGACCTTACTCTGCTCGTCTGCCACCTGCCTTGGAACCTTGCACCAGACTTCACTTTGCTCGTCTTCCCTGCGGCAGGATCGGGGCTCTTGGCCATCCCTGTCCAGCCTACCCTCTGACTCTAGGCAAGCACCCTCCTCCTTCTCCTGCTGCTGTGTCTGTCTTATATGGATGTGCAGAAGGAAAACATTCATTTCGATTCGGTTTTTGTTTTGCCAGGACCTAAATTTGTTGCATTAGTTTCATAGGGGGGAAAACCAATGGGGTAGATTTTATAAATGTACGCACGGACGTACTTTTGTTTGTGCACCAGGCGCGAACAAAAGTATGCTGGATTTTACAAGATATGTGCATAGCCGCACGTATCTTATAAAATCCGGGGTTGGCGCACGCAAGGGGGTGCACATTTGTGCAACCTGCGAGCGCCGAGCCCAGCGCGCGCTGCCTGTTCCCTCCGAGGCCGCTCTGAAATCAGAGCAGCCTCAGAGGGAACTTTCCTTCCACCTCCCCTCACCTTCCCCTCCCTTCCCCTACCTAACCCACTCCCCCGGCCCTATCTAAACCCCCCCTACCTTTGTTGTCAGATTTATGCCTGCAGAAAGCAGACGTAAATCTGCGCGCACCAGCGGGCTGCTGGCGCGCCATCACCTGACCCGGGGGCTGGTCTGGAGGCCTCGACCATGCCCCCGGGCCGGCGCCATGCCCCCGGGCCCGCCCCCGAAACACTGCATCACTCGCGGCACGCCCCCCGACACGCCCCCGACATGCCCCTCCATGCAAGCCCCGGAACTCCGTGCAAGCCCCAGGACTCCATGCAAGAGCCGTGACCCTCGGGGGCCCTGCCAGTGGAAGGCAAGGACTCCAGGCGTGAGGATAGCCATTCCACCATGGCTGCCAAATTGTCAATGCAGTTCTGGTGCTGTAGCATCTGCAGGGCCATGCCGGAAAGATCCGAGGGAGCGGGTGCATCCACCGAGTCCATGGCCTTGCAATCTGTTGTGGGAGTCTCAGTTTAGTGGCCCCTTGGGCCAACCTGCTGGAGACTAGGAAGAGATGGACAATGTCTCTGATGAACAGCGGGCCGGGAGGCAGATGTACAGGCGGGACGTAGATGCTCTTCACCCTGGAAGCTGGTGCTCCCCCAGGAGGAGCCTGTAGGAGCCCAACCGCTGGGACTTAGGTGGCTTCACCCTTGGAAGCCGAAGCCCCCCCCCCCGGGAGGAGCCCATAGGGGCCCGGCCACTGGGACTTAGGCGGGTAGTGGATCAGGACAGGTAACTGGAACCAGACTAGGACAGTAGCAATACTGTAACTGGGCTCGGGTTCTGGAACCAGGCAGGAACTGTAGCAGGCAGGCAGGAACCAAGCAGGTACTGTAGCAAGCAGCAGGAAAGGAGTGACTTAGCCAAGCGGGTCACTCCGGGGCGCAACGCAACAGGAAACCAGAATGCTAACCCGTTGCAAGGCAAGGGCTGGATGGCCGCGGCCAGCTTATCAAGGCCGCAGCGTGTGACATCATGAATTGGGCAGAGTCTGTACTGGTGGGAAACGGGCTACAAAGGCGCCCAAGTGGCGTGCACGTGCGCCTAGGAACAGGGCATCCACCGGAACCTTCACGGCAGCGCTGCCCCAGCGGGGACGCCACCAAGCAGGCCGCAAGCCAGGACTCCGGAGGCGGGAGCAGGTCCGGGAATCAAGAGGTAAGGGCCTGGCCGCGGTGCTCGCGGCCAGGACCGCAACATGCTGTCCCAATATATGTGAGTCTGCAAAACTGCCCACTGACGCCCAGCGCACTGCCTTCTTGGTTTAAAAGAGCACAGAGACAGTCTGAGTTCAATAAAAAAAATGCAGTTAAAAAAAAAGCCTGGCTTGGCACAGCAGCAAAAACGAAGAAATATCTTTTTAAATGGAAAATTTATTTATTTATTTATTTATTTAAGGGTTTTTGTATACCGGAATATGTTGGGAACATCATCTCGGTTCACAGATAATTAAACATAGCAACAGACTTTATAAGAACGAGTTACAAGGTGAATGTTAATAAAGGTAACCATGATAAACTTGAGCAAGTAAAACAATAGGCTATATAGAGAACTATAATAGGCTATATAGAGAACTAATTACAAAGTGAGCGTTGATATAAGGCAGTAATGCATGATTAGATTAATGACAGTTTAAGTTTTACAGAGAATAAAATTGCGACGTGAGTTAATAGTGGGTAACAATGTATGATAGCGACAAGTAATATAAATGGGGGCTTAAGCAGAGAGAGGGAGGCAAAGTGCACTGGAGTGCACATGGAATAAATGGTGGCTGGTAATAAAGTGTGGGGGTGGGAAGGGCAGGGGGAAGGGGATAGGAGGAGGTGAACTAGCTGGGGCATATTGAATAATGCAATAATATTTCAAAGGAGCGAAGATGAGGTAATAATGAAATTATGCAGGGGGGTTAGGTAAAAGCCTGTTTGAAGAGCCAGGTCTTGAGGTTCTGCTTGAATCTTTTATGACAAGATTCTAAGCAAAGGGTAGGAGGCATTTTGTTCCAGAGGGCGGGTCCGGCTAGGGAGAGGGCACGTGCCCTGGTGGATTTGAGTTTGGACAGCTTAGGAGAGGGAGTGTGCATTGTGGCAAGGTGTTGCGCCCTGGTGGGTCTGTTGTGATTGCAGATTCGGAGGTGATCTTTGAACCAGGACATGTCGTGATTGTAGGTGGTTTTGTGGATGAGTGTAAGTGTTTTGTAAATGATCCTGGAGTTGATAGGCAGCCAATGAAGGTGCTTGAGGACGGGGGTGATGCGGTCTTCTCGGTGGGTATTGGTGAGTATGCGCGCTGCTGAGTTTTGGAGCATCTGCAAGGGCCGGAGGGCGTTTTTTGGGAGGCTGAGGAGGATGGCATTGCAGTAGTCGAGCTTGGCAAGAATGGTGGCTTGCAGGACTGTGCGGAAATCATTGATGTGAAGCAGGGGTTTCAGTTTTTTGAGTGTGTGGAGCTTGAAGAAACCCTCTTTCAAAGTGGAGTTAATTAATTTCTTCAAGTTGTAGTGATTATCAAGGACGACACCAAGGCTTCGCACTTGTTGAGTGAAGGTGGAGGGGGGAAGAGGAGGGTGGAGGGTGGAATATTGGTTGCTGTGGGGGGGGTGAGATGAGGAGGAGCTCCTTTTTGGAGGGATTGAGGGCTAAATAATTGTTGGCGAGCAGGGTGCTGATTGTTGCGAGGGCAGTTTCCCAAGTTTTTAGGGCCATGGGTATGGTATCAGTTACAGGAATCAGGATCTGAACATCATCGGCATATATGAAATGCGGGAGGCCGAAACTTGAAAGCAGTTGGCAGAGGGGTAAGAGGTATATATTGAACAGGGTGGAGGAGAGGGCGGAGCCTTGGGGGACACCTTGTGACAGATTGATAGGTTTCGATTGGCAAGGTCCGCTTTTTACTTGGTATTGCCTGTTGGATAGGTATGATTTGAACCAGGAGAGAGCGGTGTCAGTTATACCTATTTCTCTTAGTCGCTCAATTAGTAGGGTGTGATGGACCATGTCAAAGGCTGCGGAGATATCCAGAAAGTTCATAATAACACTGTCTAGAGAATCACATGGCTTTTTCTATAGCTTCCAGTTGTAACACCCAGAGATCTGCCCTGCATGTTTCTAAAGCCTGAGAGAGGCAATATGAACATGTACATTTATGTGTACATTCTAGATAACCTATTTTCTGCTGCAAAAACTGTTCATGCCGGAGTCTTTCCTTCTTGTGGTGCAAAGTAAAACTGATAATCTGACTCCTCAGCATTGTTTTCAAGGTTTCCCATAACAATACTGAAAAATATTCAGCCAAATTATGAATCTTGAAAAACTCTGCCACTGCCTGTCTAATCATGTTGCAAAAGCACTTATGAAGCAGTAGGGAAGCGTTTAGCCTCCAACCTTTACCCTGAGAAGACCGCAGAATCAGCCGGATTGGCAGCCAAAGGAATCCGAAAGGACCCGAGGTAAGATATTGCCAGAACCACTTTACTCATTAACACTCAAGAACATAGGAAGAAATCTATGCGACTATGTTGAAACTGAGAAGAAAAATTGGTGAAATCTTTGCCAGTCGAGTTTTGCTCCCTCCAAACATCTAACAGCCCTAAGTACCTCACCATTTCTTGCTATGTGTCATCCAGCATCACCCATCTGGTCAACCGATGACCTATCTGCTTTGGGATCAAGGCAAACATTCCAATACCCACCCATCACTATTGGATAAGTCGAAAAGGCTTCTATCACCTTACCCAATTTAGAATAGAACTCCTGTTGTCGGACATTCAGGCCGTAGACATTAGCTATCACAAAATGTTACCCTTGTAAAGAACATTCCATTAGCTGCACATATCTACCCTCCCTGCCTGACTGAACCTTATGCACCCTAAATAGAAAAGATCTGTTTATGAGAATGCAAATACCACAACCCACCCAGTCCCTTACTAATTTAGAGTGCTCCAGATTATTCAAATGTGTCTCTTGAAGAAGGGCCATATGTGCCCCCTTTTCTTTCTTTCTTTCTTTCTTTATTTATTTATTTATTTAATGAGTTTTATAAACCATCATTCGGAAACTTCAAAATAATGCCATCATAACGGTTTTTGTTTTAAATAATCCAGAATATGACTTCTTTCGACTGGTGACCCAATTCCCCAAACATTAAGGGAGACTATATTAAGGGGAAAACTAGCCATGCTCATATATCAAAATTAACAGATTACCCCAAAGCAAAGGTAAGAGAAATCCAATGCCTGTAACCTACATTTTTATTACCCGTACCCGTACCCTAACAAGAAATACCGTAAATCCCCAATCTGCCCACAGTTTACCCCCTCCCCCATCCACAATTCAACCCAACCCCAACAAACTCTATATCCAGGCACCCTCATTGGGAAAACTCCTAGGGACCCAACCAAGAACTGCCTCCATGAATTACCTCCCATCCAACAAATGAGAACCAGGAGAGGTGGGGGATACCCTGAGACCAGTCCTCTTCTCTCCAGGTCACCTCTAAACTTTGCTCTCCCAGCCTCGACCCTTTCACCCATCCCAAACCGTTCAATACAACAGTCTGAGAGTTCAACAATCCCGCATTCAGTCCTGTGAAAAAGGCTTGGATAGTAGAAAAAGCATATTGCTTGAAGGTCTCTACTTCTGGATGTCTGCAACTCTCACAAGTACAGTATTAGCAGGCATATCCTGGTCCAACCTGTCTGATTGAGCAACCACTGTGCTGCACGAGCCCACTGACATCCATGATCCAGAGTTGTAAGTCACTGGAACAGTATGAGTCAGAAAAAAAGACATGAACCACATACCTTTCCAACCCATTTCTCTACCTAGACCCTGTACCATCCCAACAACATTCCTCATTACAACCTAAGCCCTCTTCAATCCACCAGTTCCCTGGCCCCATAGTGTTACAAGATGCAATAGAGAGAAGAAAAAACAGCCAAATCTCTATCTAAAAAAGAAAAGAAAAAAGAGAAGGACTAGTAGGACTGGGGAAGCTATGAATATAAGCTCCCATCCCCAGGAAAGCTCACAGCAGAAAGAAAGAAATAAAAAAATAGAGGAGAGAAAGCAAACTCCATTCCACTCTATTTAGTAAAGGATGTCACATAGCAAACAGCTCTACTTCGCGGCATTAGGGTCATTGTCGTCCGCCTTGTTCAGCTCCTGCAAAAGGGTCTGCGCTGCTTGTACAGATTCACAGATCACTGGTTTGCTGCCTCAAATCACTTTCAGACACTCTGGGTAGAGCATGGCGTACTTCAGGCCCCTGTTCCTTAATTCCCTCTTTAATTCTACAAATGCCTTACTGCATTTTTGCACCACTTCAGAAAAGTCCTGGAATAAGAACATACACTCTCCCTGATAGTGCAATTCTTTCTGATGCCATTCGGCATCCAGAAGCCGGCATTTGTCCATATAGTTGTGTACACGAACAATGATCACCCTGGGCCTCTCATTTGTTTTGGTCATCGGTGCAAGTGCAGATGTGCACAATCCAGCTTAATTCTGTTCCCTTTAAAATCAGCTTTGACCAACGCTGGCAGCCAGTTAGAAACAAAGATTACCGCACCATTCCCTTCCACCTTGTCAAGCACACCTATGATACTGAGATTATTGCGGTGATTCCTGTTTTCCAAATCATCCTGCTTTTCTGCTGTTCTGCCATGTGCATGCTCTAAGGCCTCCAACCGCTGCTGCGTGACCATCAGGATCAATTCCATTTCCTCCCACTCTTTCGGTAATATTGTCTAACCGCGTCATGGCTTCCTCCACTGTTGACACCACCCGCGACATGCGATCGACCACTGATTCAAGTTTGGAATCGAGGCTGGCATGAATCTTGTTGCCAAGCTAATTTATGGCGGTCTTTACCACTTCCACGATGTCCACCGGAAGTCGTACTGACAGCCAGGCTGTCTTCATCAGAAACAGCCAACCTCACTACAGCTCGCTTTTTCCATCGCTGATTTCCTGCACCACCTGGGCCCCCACAACATTGGAAGGGACTTCTTATCTGTTTTCTCTGCCATCGCTGGTTTGGGAAGCCCGCAAAAAATAAGAGATTTGACCAGTTTGAAGAGAACGGGGCCGGGAACTAGAGGAATCAGCATCTGCTCAGCAGCCCTGCATCACTGGAAGTTCATTGATCAAACTTTTTGACACGATCTTCTTCCAATAAAACCATATTGCCTTGGATCCTGCAACCTGTATATTCAAAATTCTTCACTATACTTTCTTTAAATAGTGACTCCATTAATTTAGTTACACTGTGGCCAAACAAACTGACCTAAAGTTACCAATCTCCTCGCTATTACCACTTGTATGAGGAGGTACCAGTCCCCTGGACCCACGTCCGTCTCCAAAGAATGAATGAATGGTCAATGGACTTGCCAGAACCTCTCTACTGTACATCCCTTTAATGGCCTGGAATGTATCTCATCTGGCCCCATAACTTTGTCTTCTTTCAGTTTTCCTAGTGTAGCCCACTATTTTTATATAATGTGTAAATACCCTTTGGGCTTACTAGTCTAAAGAGTGGTATATTGCACTATAACATGTCCACCCCTGTGGGCGTAGAGCAAGTGTGTTCTGCCAACGAGTGAGAATGCAGAGACCCCATATGGAAGTGAGAGAAATTCTTCTTCAGGAGTAAAGAGATGAAGAGAGGGGGAATCCAGAGAGAGGATGTTTGAGCCTTGTCCCTGTAGAAGGCATTCCTAGTTCCACATTTCCCCCTAATAAATAAAAAAAAAAAAAAGCAGTTGGATTTTTCTCCTGTGTAAATTAGATAAAGAAGATGCTGAGAAAAGTTTGTGGAAAGGAAGGTGTCTGATCCTGTCCATTATAAAGGAGGAGAAAGAGATCTGCCCCTATAAAAAGGCGAGACAAATTTCAGTTTAGAACTTATCTCAGTCTGGCATAAGTGAAAGAGAAAAATATTGTGTCACATGACAGAAGAAGTCGGCCTGTAATTTTCTTACATTGTGGGCACCGATTACTATCCAAAGTTGGGAAAAGGTATACAGACGCTAGAGTATTCTTAAAGAAGTCACCCATTGGGCTGGAAGATGCTGGAAAATAACTTCAAGAAAAGAAATTAGCGTTTCCTTCAAGCAATAATGTGTTAGTGTATATCCTACCCTCTAACATGGATGGGCTGTTTTTCTTTTCATAAATAAACAGGTTTTTTTTTCCTTTTGAAAATATGAATCTACCTTTCATCTTAAATATAGAGGAAAAAAAACACCTTTGGGAACCCGAATGTGTGTTATATTGAGCTATTTGTGAACAACCTGAGTTACCACTCAGGTTGTTCACAAATAGCTCAATATAACACACAAATAGCTCAATATAACCCCAAAGGGTCCCATATATTAAATGATTTTAGGGATAATTCCTCCCCCACCCAGTGGGCAAGAACATCTGTGCCCATAGCCTGGCAAACAGTAAGCCAGCACTATGAATTGCACTGCCCAGTACTCCTCATTGTTCATTCGGAATATTGGTGCAATCTATCACCTAGCTCAGAAACTTCTAGTCAAAGAGTGTCTGAGTGTGTTTGTGAAGGAGAAGAGGCAAGATATAACCCAGGAGTAATTCAGGAGAGGGATCTTCATTCCCTCCCCCTCCCAAACAAAACCACACTTCATGTTTTATGACAGGGTTTCCCAACCCTTTCCTGGAGGCACACCTAAGTAGTCAAGTTTTCAGGATACCCGCAATTAATATGTATGAGAGACATTTGCATACAATAAAGACCCAGTCTATGCAAAACTATCTCTTTCACATTTATTGCGATGATCCTGAAAACCTAACTGGATAGGTGTGCATCCAGGCAGGATTGGGAAGCATTGACGTACAGAGTAAGATTTTGGAAGCAAGATAAAGCTGAAAATGAGAATTTCCTTCTAGGCCCAAAATTCCTGGAACACAGTTTATGGGGAGGTAAAAAAGCCGCCAAGAAAAACCCTTTCTGGCATCATCACAGCTTCTGACCATTAAAGCTCCTCAGTACTTGTCTTTTATCTCCCTATACGCTTCCTTATGAACTCTGTTCACTGAGCAAATTGCTCTTATTTTTGCCTTTCTTCCCACCAACTCCCAACTCTGTGCTTTCCCCCTTGCTGTGCCATGTGCCTGGAATAGACTTCCCAAGTCAGTGTGTCATGCTCCCTCTTGGCTGTATTCAAAGCCGGTTTCAAATACTCCACCTTAGGAAGATGCTTTTAAAACCTAACCACTTCTTTACAATAAATGTAGGTCCTATAGACTCATGGGTCATGCATGTTTGTCTTGAGCAGACTGGACCTTCCATGGAACAGGGGCTGTCGCTATGGCTGCGTACGCCTAGCAGTGATTTGGTTTTGGCCCTACATATATTAGTATGGTCCAAGTTCTGCACAATAACTGCTCAGCTAGCTAATGCTAACTTATTCCATTCCACTACAAAGCTGCTCTCTTTAGCTACTACTTTTTAACTTAGCTTTAGACTCACTGGCTATTGCTATATACCCAAAAAACTCAAACATATGGTATCTCCTTTGGTAGTTTTACTGCCAAACTTTCTACTTTTTTTGCTGATAATATTTTGCTGTATTTAACAACTCGCCCCCGCTCTGTTCCATCTTTGTTACATCTTATTGAAAAATGTGCTGGGTTTTCAGCATATAAAATTAAATGGTTATTTAATATCGTTCAGGAATGTCCTTTCAATGGAAACTGAATGGCATAATACCTTTGGATCTGGTTTAAGGGTGATCTTGATACTTTTGTTACTTTACATTCAGATAACCTGGTATCCAATAACAATAATTCATTTCTTCGCTGGTCTGTTTTGGTGGGGCAGGTGAGAGGCTATCAAAATGTCCATTGCTCCCCAGGTATTGCATGTGATAACAAGTTCTCTATGCTTTTTCTCTCAATCTTCTATAATAAAATTGAGTAATTTATGACATGATTTTTATGTGTCTTTTTGATTTTTGAAAAAAAAAATTGTTAACTTTCTTGATCTTTTTCTTTAATAGAAACATAGAAATGACAGTAGAAAAGGACCGATGCTCCATCCAGTCTGTCCAGCAAGCTTCCCATGGTAGTATCTGCTGCACCGTGCAGGTTACCCCCATGTATCAGTCAGTTTTGCTTGACGTGCATTGCTTATGGACTTAGCCGTAAAAGCAGTCCTGTGTTTTTTTCCTTAATGTCTGAGCATCAGAACCTGAGACTGTAAAAAAAATCTCATGGCTTGTGCTGGTTGTCCCTAAATCCAAATTTCTCTTTCCTTTCAGCTCCCCCACCCCTCCTTTGAAGCAAAGAGCAATGTTGCAGTTGCTTAAAAAACATCAAGGCTTATTGGTTAAGGGTAGTAATAATCTACTTCTTCCATTAAGGGGAGTATCCCCATGCTCATGAGTTCCACAGGCTGTAAAAGTCAGGGTCCTTGATGATTGCAGTCTAAATCCAATTCCCCTTTTCCCCTGACGTTGAAGCAGAGAGCAATGTTGGAGTTGCATCAGAAAGTAGGGATGTGAATCGTGTCCTCGATCGTCTTAACGATCGATTTCGGCTGGGAGGGGGAGGGAATCGTATTGTTGCCGTTTGGGGGGGTAAAATATCGTGAAAAATCGTGAAAAATCGTGAAAAATCTAAAAATCGCAAAACCGGCACATTAAAACCCCCTAAAACCCACCCCCGACCCTTTAAATTAAATCCCCCACCCTCCCGAACCCCCCCCCCAAATGAGTTAAATAACCTGCGGGTCCAGCGGCGGTCCGGAACGGCAGCGGTCCGGAACGGGCTCCTGCTCCTGAATCTTGTTGTCTTCAGCCGGCGCCATTTTCCAAAATGGCGCCGAAAAATTGCGGCGGCCATAGACGAACACGATTGGACGGCAGGAGGTCCTTCCGGACCCCCGCTGGACTTTTGGCAAGTCTCGTGGGGGTCAGGAGGCCCCCCACAAGCTGGCCAAAAGTTCCTGGAGGTCCAGCGGGGGTCAGGGAGCGATTTCCCGCCGCGAATCGTTTTCGTACGGAAAATGGCGCCGGCAGGAGATCGACTGCAGGAGGTCGTTCAGCGAGGGTTCCGGCGCCTCGCTGAACAACCTCCTGCAGTCGATCTCCTGCCGGCGCCATTTTCCGTATGGAAAATGGCGCCGGCCATACGCGTATGGCAGGCGCCATTTTCCGTACGAAAACGATTCGCGGCGGGAAATCGCTCCCTGACCCCCACTGGACCTCCAGGAACTTTTGGCCAGCTTGTGGGGGGCCTCCTGACCCCCACGAGACTTGCCAAAAGTCCAGCGGGGGTCCGGAAGGACCTCCTGCCGTCCAATCATGTTCGTCTATGGCCGCCGCCATTTTTCGGTGCCATTTTGGAAAATGGCGCCGGCTGAAGACAACAAGATTCAGGAGCAGGAGCCCATTCCGGACCGCTGCCGTTCCGGACCGCCGCTGGACCCGCAGGTTATTTAACTCATTTGGGGGGGGTTCGGGAGGGTGGGGGATTTAATTTAAAGGGTCGGGGGTGGGTTTTAGGGGGTTTTAGTGTGCCGGCTCATGATTCTAACGATTTATAACGATAAATCATTAGAATCTCTATTGTATTGTGTTCCATAACGGTTTAAGACGATATTAAAATTATCGGACGATAATTTTAATCGTCCTAAAACGATTCACATCCCTATCAGAAAGTATCAAGGTTTATCTGGCTAAGGGAAGTTACCCCCATGCACGCGTTCTTCGTTTCCTTTAGGACTTGGCCATAGAAGCAGTTCTGTGTTTTTTCCCTTATGTCCACGTAACAGTATCCCAGACCATGGAAGTCGGGACCCTCAGTTGTCGTGTGAATCAAATTCTTCTTATCCCCCTGCTGTTTAAGCGGGGAACAATGTTGCAGTTGCATTAAAAGCATCAAAGCTTATTGGGTTAAAAAAAATGTTTCTTCCCCACTTTGCTAAGACCTCGAAGGTTTGGTAAGTCAACTTTTGGATTGGTGATATAATCAGTACCCAAGTCCATCATCCGTGGTCCATTGCTGCTAATACAAGCACAACAACGCAGGAATGAGGAAAGCCAGGATTTCACCAGAGCTGGTCGTGGCAGCCCTGAGCATATCTTTCCCTTTAAAGCTGAACCTATTGTCTACTTCTAGATCTCCAACGGTATGCAATACTGTGCCTCCAGCAAACCTTTCAATGCCTTTTTTGACAAAGGAAAATCTGAGAACTTTATGATTTCATTAATGTTGATCTCAGAGTACCTTTGCACCAGGTGACTGATGTTCTCACTCTCCACTTGCCAATCCGGCTTCTTCTTTTGTTTTTTCTGCCACTTAAACGTCCCTTTCTCCTTGGTATATTCCTTCCTCCACCTATCAAAGCTCTGTACTGGGTTCATGCAGTACTCCGGCAACCCCATACCTACTCCAAGTGCAAATCGCACACCCAGTAGTTGCTCAGCACACCGCAATTTTGTTGAAATTGTCTAATTCATCCCAGACTAATGTACATCTGTAATATATATATCTATATATGCATAGATATAGATATATTTCTCTGTATATATCTATATCAATCTCAATCTCAATCTCTCTCTCTCTCTCTCTCTCTCTCTCTCTCTCTCTCTCTATATATATATATATATATATATATATATATAAGAGAGATATGTATGTCTTGCCTAAGTATACATGAAAGTAGAATATGTTATAGTGGTTTAAACATTTTATTGCACTGAAACAGAAATATGATGGCAGAAAAAGACCATAGGGCCTATCTGCCGTTCCACACAACTGCTCAGTTCTAAAATCCCTACCACTCCCTCAAAGATCCCCTATCCTCGACCCATGCTTTCTTGAATTCAGATACTGTCTTCTCCCTACCACCTCCACTGGGAGTCTGTTGTTCCATGCATCCACCACCATTCTGGAAGAAATACTTTCTTAGGTCAGGGGTGCTCAAAACGGTCCTACGGCTCCACCCCGACACCCCCAGCCAGTCGGGTTTTCAGAATATCTCTAATGAATATGAATGAAATGTATTTGCGTGCACTAGCTCCTGTGGACCCTTCAATTCAGAGTCACC
This sequence comes from Rhinatrema bivittatum, assembly GCF_901001135.1. NCBI lineage: Eukaryota > Metazoa > Chordata > Amphibia > Gymnophiona > Rhinatrematidae > Rhinatrema > Rhinatrema bivittatum. The sequence goes on along the minus strand of NC_042616.1, from coordinate 774,377,170 downwards.
TTTTAAATGAAAGAGACCCACCTCCTGTGCACTGATCCCTCTGATGTATTTAAATGTCTTTATCATATCTCCCCTGTCTTGTCCTTCCTCTACGATATACATGTTTAGGTCTTGTCTTCATATGCTTTACAAAGATCACTGACCATTTTAGTATCCTCACCTCCTTTTCTCTGCCAACCATTCCTGCTGTCCACTGCAAAAAAAAACAACCCAAAAAACCTACAAGCCTCCTTCAGTCGTGGAGGTTGCATATACCTTGGCAGTGAAACAATTAACCTGCTATAGAACCTGAAAGTGCATGGTGACCCTTTGCGTGTGGGAAAGTGGCTTAGATTTCTTTAAAGGAATACCTTCCTTTTAAGTGTTCCTTCAGTCATGATTTGTACAATGTGTCCTTAAGTGAAATATCAATCTAAACACAGCAGAAACTATCAGCTACATTTTCCTCCTGAAAAACAAAAACTGATTATGTCCCATATCACAGAATCTTCTTATCAACAAATCCAAATCTGCTCCTTAATAGCAGCATGTTGCTATGGGAACCTGAAAGATTAACACCTTTTCTTCACATGGGTTTTCAGTGTAATCTTATTTTCCCAGCAAGAACTAAATTAACAATTACTCATCTGACAATACTAAGGAAGGGGACGAAGCAGATAACACTGCATAAATCATTTGAGGTGTCATTGAAATTAGTTCCAAATAATGTTTTGCCTATGGAAAATGGTCCAACTGCAAATATCCAAGAATAAAAGTTTAAGGGGTTATTGAGCAGTTCAAAATGACAAGCGAGCAGTTTACACATGCTTATTTGACTACGATCTTTTAGCACAGGCTTTCGTGGCTTGAAGGTCCTTCAACTTTGTATGAGTTTCCATGATTTCCTCAGTACAAGCCCAGATATATAAAGCTACTCCTGCATTATCTTTTAATATGACTTTGTGCATCAAAGGGACCAAATACTTTGAGGGATATGTACTAAACAGTGGGTTTCAGCATGCAGTATCACAAATTTCATGTGCAAGTTTTCAACCTATGCAAATGAGCCGGTTAGAAAAATTGCATGCAAAATTTTGGAGCATAAAATTTCACAAAAAAGGATAACTACCCCTCATTGAGGTTCAGTTATCTTAATTTTCAAAAACCTTTCCCGCTAAGACCTTTTCAGACACAGGCTTGTGCCATAATCATAGTTAATGGACTACTTTGCTTTCTATTGCAGCAGCTCATGAGTTTGAAAAATATTTTGGGTGCAGTGAACTTGGGAATATGGAAAACTTTGCAAATGGCACTTTGTGTGCTAACAGCTAAAATGGGGGTTAATTATCACTATTAACAGGCACCGTTTCAGGATTCTGCACATGAAACTCTGCAGAGTTTTCTTTCTTTATTTTGTTTTAGCTTATACCCTCTCATTGGCAGCTCAAGGTGAGTTATGTTCAGGTAAAGTAGGCATTTTCCCTGTCTCCAGAGGGCTTACAACCACAACATTTTCCCTAGAGGGGGAAAATACCACAGGATTTACTAAACTGCAGTACAGAGTACTGGTTAGTTTCCCCCAAAAATGCTGCCAACAGCCAATGACCTCCATCTTCCTGAAGGGCCTTACAGCCCAAATAACTCCCCCAATAGAGCCAAAACTCCCAGTGATCTCTCAAGATCCCCTTCCCATCCCCCCACCACCTTATGAGGTGGCCAAAGTATGTAAAAAAAAAAAAAAAAAAAAGCCTTTGGCTCTAGTCCAGCACTTCAATTTGACTGGCTGAGAGAGAGAGAACCTCTTTATACTGCTCTCCTTCCTATAAGTAAACTATTTATACCACTGTAAGAGGGGCAACTAGCAACTTGGAGTGAGGTGTTGGTGGTGGCCTAGGTTTTGAGGGGCAGTTTTACATGCACAACCAGAGGTATGAACAGCCCAGTAGACATTAGAAAGGATTTTATGTGATTTGGAGTGCTAGCAGCTGCTATAAAGCTAGGTTGAGAGTACAATGTGCAAATCTTATCTTTGTGTACCTTTCATCACTCCAAATCACATAAAATCTTCAATGATGTCTATTGTGCTGTTCGTACCTCTTTTGCCTCAGGTACAAACTTATCAAACTCATCAAATTGCAGTTACTATCAAGCTAGGTTGAGAGTACAATGCACAAATCTCATCTTTGTGTACCTTTCATCACTCCAAATCATATAAAAACTTCAATGATGTCTACTGTGCTGTTCATAACCTCTGAACTTTGCATGTAAAACTGCCCCCCAAAACCTAGCTTACCACCAAAACTTCACCCTGAGCTCAGAATGGGCCCCTCTTACAGTGGTATAAAAAGTTGACTAATGTGTGTGCCTCCCCAGCAGTGCTCTCTCTCTCTCTCTCTCTCTCTCTCTCTCTCTCTCTCTCTCTCTCTCTCTCACACCCTCACCCTCACCCTCACCCTCACCCTCACCCTCACCTTCTCTCTCTCTGAAACAGGATTTGTGATATTTATTGTGAATCCTGTTTTGGGCATAACACCAGGAAAACAAGGTGTACTTAAATCCAGAGATAGTGGGCTGGATTTTCAAAGGGTTACGCGTGTAAATCCGGATAAAGCCGGGTAGCGCACACACGTGTACGCCTGCGCATACTTTTGAAAATCTACCCCAGTATGTATTATGCTATCATGTGTAATTTATTTATTTATTTATTTGTTGTGTTTTATATACCATTATTCGGTGAAGCCATCACAACGGTTTACAAGATTCAAAAGATATTCTCTTAACATATGTGAATTAAGGGTATAATCAGATACATATTATAAACGTAAAGTTATTCTTTTTATAGTCCGATATAAAATCATTTTTGAATGAGAAGGGTTTGCTTGGTGCTAGTTGATGACTTGTTTTTGTGTGGTTTCGGTTGGTAATTCTGTTGGGTGTTTGGATGTTGTGATACTTGGTTGTCAATATAGACTTTGTAAAACAGCCACGTTTTTAGATCCTTTTTCAATGTTTTGAGGTTAGGTTGGGTTCTCAAATCTTTTGGGAGGGAGTTCCATATTTTAGAGCAGGCGATGGAAAATGTTCTTTCTCTGGTTGCTGTCAAGTGAGCATCTCTGATGGGGGGGACTGTTAAGCAACCTGTGTTGTTTGAAAGTAAGTTTCTTTGGGGATTCTGGGGGGTTATGTTTAAACCAGTTTGACCTTGATGTTTATTGTGTAGTAATTTGTGTATGATGGTCATGGATTTGTGTTCAATTCAGGAATTAATTGGAAACCAGTGTAGTGAAATCAGTAATGGCATTATGTGGTCATTCCTCTTTGTTCCAGTCAGAATTCTGGCTGCTGAGTTTCGCAGAATCTGGAGAGGCTTGATGTTGGAGAATGGTATTCCAATCAGTAGGGAGTTGCAGTAGTCGATGGTTGAGAATATGAGTAGCTGTAGTACAGTTATGAAGTCATAAGGGTTAAGAAATGGTTGCAGACGTCTTAGGGTTAGTAGTTTGTGATATCCTTCTTTGATTTTGTTTGATATATGGTTCTTGTATGAAAGTTCTTTGTCAATAATTATTCATAGGTTTCTGGTATGGGTGACAGAGTATTGGGTTCATTTGATTGCCAAGTATGAGTTGGAGTGGTGGTGTTGGATTGGGTTTTCTATCCATGAGGATTATTTCAGTTTTGTCGATGTTGATTATGAGTTTCAGGGATGTTAGAAGATATTTAATTGAGACAAGTAGAGCAGATGTTTCTTTGTACGTTTCTTCAATTGAGTTTTGGATGGGAATTAGAAGTTGAATGTGGTCAGCATAGAGGAAGAGGGTGATTCCACTATCTTTTAGTAGTTGGCATATAGGAAGAAGATATATGTTAAATTGAGTGGCTGATAGCACTGAGCCTTGGGGAACTCCAGTGTTGAGGCTAATTTTTTTGGATGGGTAGTTGTTAATTGATACTTGGTAGGTTCTGTCGGATAGATAGGATGAGAACCATTGTAAGGTAGTGTCAGTTAAACCAATTTCAGTCAGCCGTTCTAGGAGTATATTGTGGTTTACTGTGTTGAAGGCAGCTGAGAGGTCAAGGAGTATGAGTAGGTATTTTTTGCCTTTGTCGAATCCTCTTAGTATCGTGTCATTCAATGAGAGTAGGAAAGTTTCAGTGCTTAGGTTCTTTCTGAATTCGTATTGGGTTAGTGATAGGATGTTGTTTGTTTCAGGGTTATCATCAATTGGGAGTGTATGACTTTTTCGATGATCTTGGCTATGAAGGATAGGTTTTAAATAGGGTGGTAGTTAGCTAGGATTTCAGGATCCAAGTTGTTCTTTTTTAGTATCGGTTTTATTACTGCAGATTTGAGGCATTTGGGGTAATTACTTTCAGTCAGGGATAAATTCAGTTAAATAACAGTTCAGTTCTTTGTAAACCGGTGTGATATGTATTCTATACAGGAACACCGGTATATAAAAATTAAACATAAATAAATAAATAAATAAATAAATTGACGATCTTGGTGAGAGTTTTAGATATGGTGGGTTCGATTGCTTTCAGAGTTGTTATGGGGATGCTGTCTAAGGGGTGGTTGGCAGGGTTCATTTTTTTTATGATTGATTGAATTTCAAGAGTGGAGGCGGTGTCAAAATGTTTTTATGTTGAGATTACCTTAATGTTCAATCTGATGTTTTGGCTGTTGTCGATTAGGTTGGTTTGTATTAGGTTTGATATTTTCTTGTTGAAGAATTCTGCAAAATCATTACTTCCGTGTTTGCTGCATGTAGTTTCCTGGGCAGTTTTAGTGAGGTTTTGTACTATGGAGACTAATATTCTGGGGTTGTGATGAAATTTGGTGATTTTGTTGGAGAAGAATTCTTTTTTTGCATTGTTGATGGTGTTTTTATATTGTGCTAGGCAGCTCCGATATGTATTTAGTGTGGCTGCAGTTTTGTTCCTTCTCCATTCTTTTTTTTTTCCAGAGTATACATTTGGCTGCTCTGATGTTATCATTATACCATTGGTAGATGTGTTTTGATTGCTTTATTGTTTTTGTAACAGTGGGGTTGATGCTGTCAGCTATTTTTTTTTGTGATGTTTAGCCATGATGCTGTGCAATAGTCTGAGTTTGATAAATCTATATTAGTTAGTTCTGTTTGAAGAGTTTTCTGTAGAAGTTCAGTGTTGAATGGAGGACAGTATGATATTTTACTTAGTGTGTTTTGAGGTGATTTGAGGTTAAAGTTGATAGTTAAGTTGGCTTGGATTAGGTGGTGATCAGACCAAGGTATATCTGTGGTGTGGATTGTGTTTATTTGCCAATCTTCAGTGTTGATGAGTATGAGGTCAATGGTGTGACCTGCTTTGTGAGTTGGAGTTTCAATTATTTGTTTTAGATGTAGTGTTGATAGGGCATCAATGATGGTTTGGCAGGTTTTTGAGTGGGCGAGTGAGTCAAAGTGTATGTTGATGTCACCTAGGATGTTGAGTGATATATTATTCATGATGTATTCAATTAGGGGGGAGCAATTTTTGTCGAGTGATCCTGGTGGACAGTAGACGAGGCAAACTTGTAGTTTTGGAGAATCAAATAATGCGACTTCAAGGAGTGCAGATATGTTTGTTGGATGAACTGTGAATTGTAGGTTTTTTTTGGAGATTAACATTAGACCGCCTCCTTTTTTTTCTTTCTGGGAATTGAGAAAGTGTTGTATTCTTGGTTGTTTAGTTGATTAATTAGTACAGAATTGGTGTTTTTGAGCCAGGTTTCAGTTATTGCGATGAAATCTGGTTTAGTGTCTATAAGTAGGTCGTTGATTAAAGGTATTTTCTTTATTATTGATCATGCGTTGACTAGTATGAATGAGAGTAGAATATAGTTTGAGTATTGGACGTATGTGTTGTTTGTGATGTTGGTTGCTTTTGTTTGTTTTGAGGTTTAGAGGGTGTGTGCTTCATTTATGCTGAGTGGTTTTTTGAGAGCATGGGTCTTTTGTTTCGAGTTGGGAGTTCATTTGTCATTTTCAAGTCTTCGGTTTGAAGTTCCATTTGTTTGTAAGTCTATTGTGAGCGTTGTTTGTAAGATGAGTTCTAAGAGGGAATTTAGTGGTTGTATGTGTTGTGAAGGTGGTTTGTCAGAGTTAACATAGGTAAGGGGAAAGTGTCAAGTTGAGGAGATTAGAAGCAGCACTGAGTGGGCTGCATGAAGGGGTGCGCAAAGGGGCCTGCTCCTAGTGTATGTGAGCAATGTTAAGTAACTCTCATTTTCATAAACTCCCTCCTTTTGACTAAATTTTTAAAATTTGCATATGCATCTCTCTATGCATTATTTATCGCATGCGTTATGGCCTGCAATAAGGCCCTAATACGATTTGATAAATGACCCCCTAAGTTTGTGCCTGAGGCTAAAGAGGATAAAGTGACTTGCACATGTTTACAAAGAGCATCAGTGGGATTTAAACCTTGGCTTAGCTCATGCGCAACTTGCTGCTCTAAGCACTAGACTACTCCTCTGCACGTTTGTGCATCTCCCTGAATGTATGAAGGATACTGTAGCTGCAGAATTTATTATCCCAAGCCTTTTCTTTGGTAATTCAAGGTGAGTTACATTCAGGTACAGTAAGCATAAATGTATGCAGTTTTTTTATACCGCTTTCCCTGTACACAATGTAAAATTGCTATGACTGATGATAACAATATCCAATTTGCTTTGATATTGCATTAGAATAGTCCAAATTTCCTGCCTGATTTATGTGCGAGAGATCTGTTTCTGAGGAACAAGCTAAAAATCAGTAAACCCAGCAAGTAAAATTGCTATCATTTCCAAATACTTATCCTGTAAGATAACTGTGTTGTGGAAGGCTTTGTTAAAAACAGAATTACTGAACATATGGATAATTATGGCTTAATGGAGAAAAGCCAGCATGGGTATAGCAAAGGGAAGTCATGCCTAACTAATTTATTAGAATCCTTTGATGTTATAAATGAACAAATGAAGAAGGTGAACCCATTGATTTGGAGGTCCATAATCAAAAACCCACTGAACGGGGAAATTTCCTGGACCATTTTACCCAGGGGAAATTTATCCCTGAATATCAATGCTGCCCAATGCCTATAACAAACTTAAAACTTGTTCTTAAAAGGCCCAGTGCTGCCTCATTTTATCCAGGTAAATGTTTGTGCAGGCAAACACTACCTTCCACTCCCTGATAGTAACACAGTGTAAACACATGGAGGACAATTTTCAAACACACAATTAATGGTGTGGATAATCAGGCTGTGCCACGTATGTTACTTTTTTGAATCGATGTTACAAAAGATGTACTAAAGATTAGAATATGATATGCCCTTTTACGCCATACTCCGTCTAAACCGATAGGGTTGTTCCTGCACTTGTTCCTCCTGGGTTGATGCACCCCGGCAAAACACAATCCTGTGTCGGGGGTCTACACACTGCCTGAACTTCTGTGTCAGAGTTTGTCTTCCCTTGAATAAATATTTCAACATTTATACCTGGTATCTTGGAAACAGCTTGGGTTTTCTGGCTACAAACAATTTTCAAAGCCATTTACCCAGATAAATAGCTCCTGGTAAATTGGCTGTCTGAAAATTACCGTCACTCAATCCAGGCTACAGGATTTTATATCGTGTCTGCTGTTAGCCAGATTGATAGGAGATGTTACCAAGAGCCTGTTTTGGGTGGGATCTGGAAAACAGTAGGGATGTGAATCGTTTTTGAACGATTAAAATTATCGTCCGATAATTTTAAAATCGTTCTAAACCGTTAGAGTACACGATACAATACAAATGCCCACGATTTATCGTCAGGAGCATTTATATTGTATCGTTAAATAGGGCACGGGAATTATTTGGGGGAGGGTGGGAAAACCGGCACACCAACACAACCTCTAAACCCACCCCGACCTTTTAAAACAAATTCCTTACACTCCCCCACCCTCCCGAACCCGCCCAAAATGTTAAATTACCTGGTGGTCCAGTGGGGGGGGGGTCCCCGGCGCGATCTCCCGCTCTCGGGCCATCGGCGCCATTTTGGCTACCACTGATAAAAAGGCGCCGATGGCCCGAAAACAAAACCCCACCCCGACCCTTTTCAAACTACCCCTTTGCTTCTCCCACCCTCCCGACCCCCCCAAAAACCTTTTAGATGTACCTGGTGGTCTAGCGGGGGGTCCAGGAGCCATCCCTTCAATCGTGCCGGTGCCGGTGCTGGAGGTTTCAAAATGGCGCCGATCGCCTTTGCCCTTAACTTGTCACAGGGAGCGACCGTCGCTCCCTGTGACAAGGTAAGGGCAAAGGCACCGGCACCGGCACGATTGAAGGGATGGCTCCTGGACCCCCCGCTAGACCACCAGGTACATCTAAAAGGTTTTGGGGGGGGGTCGGGAGGGTGGGAGAAGCAAAGGGGTAATTTGAAAAGGGTCGGGGTGGGTTTTTTTTTTCGGGCCATCGGCGCCTTTTTATCAGTGGTAGCCAAAATGGCGCCGATGGCCCGAGAGCGGGAGATCGCACCGGGGCCCCCCCCCCCCCCCCCCCCCATTGGACCACCAGGTAATTTTAAAAAAAAAAATTTTGGGGGGGGGGGGGTCGGTGGGGTTTTGTTTATCTGCTCAGGCCTCACTAAAAATTTAACAATGTGAATTGGAATCGGAACGATTCCAATTCACATTGTTAGAGATTGTGAATTGGAATCGGAATGATTCCAATTCACAATCTCTAACGATCCGATTTTTCCCTCCCACCATCCGAACCTGATCGTTAAGACGATCGGGCACACGATTCACATCTCTAGAAAACAGCAAGTGCTGATTCTGTTTCCAAGTCTATGCAATTTATTTGCACAAGCTCTAATGCAACCCCTTTTTTCCCCCCTTGCTCTCAGTTGAATGCTTTTCCAGCTGGTCTCTCACTACTCACTGCAAAGATGATGGTCAGCATTCTGGGGCATGCGTCTACCATACTCACTTCCATTTAAAGGCACTGACCACACACTCGTGCAGCGATTTGCTACTGCTGCTCCCACATGCACCCCTTCATGCAGCCACTTTGGGCAGCTACCTCTTGCCCACAACATCCTTTCCAGGAAACATCCAGCTGTACCCTTTTCGTCCCCCCCCCCCAATCCACTCTAGCACTCCTCTCTCCACCAGGCACCTGTAGAAACTCCTCTACATCATCCACCCACCCCCACACTCAAACTCCACCCACCCTCCCAATATGCTAACCTATCCCATTCCCACACTTAACCTTATGCCAAACCATCTCAAAAAACCCTTCCCTTCTCTCCTCCCTCCAACCTCAAATCCCTAGTGCCAATCATGATTTCCCCTGTAACGCAATTTCTCTGCCTTACCTCACTAACAATCATACTCTTCAACTCCCAGTCCCTAACCAAAAAAAACCCCATTCTGAATGACCTCCTGCTAGACAACCAGCCAGATATCTGCGCTATTTCAGAAACATGGCTCAAACAAACAGACTTAGTAATTCTGAACCAACTCCCCACACACCTTTATGATATCTTCTCCCTGCCCAGACACAAAAAAACAGGGGGAGGTCTCTTATTGGCCTCTAAGAAAGATCTTAAATTAACCTCTCAGACAGTTAACACCACCCCCAAGTTTGAAATTGGCTTTTTCAAATCTTCACAATTACAAATCTGCCTGGTTTACACCACCCCTGGCCCCCTCAACCACAACGCCTCCCCACTCATCGATACCATCTCCCTACCCCCTGCCTGCGATGCCCTCCTATCCTCCATCTCAGTCCTGGGCTTTAAACAAATCATCTCCAGCCCTACACACAAAGCTGGACACACCTTGGATTTGATTTTCACAAACTCCCACTTCCCACACACAGTCCCACCCTCATGCACCCCAGTCTCCTGGTCAGACCATTCACTCATAAAAACCAAGCTCTCCCTAAACAAAGCACAGACCCCCAACCAAAATCAAAATAACTCCATACAATACAGAAAACCCTGCACTAAGGAAGAGCTAACCCTTGCCCTCTCTAACAACCTAGACAAACTAGACCTCACCAAGGTGGAGTCTTCTCGTAACTCATGGAATAAGATAACCAATAACATTGCAGACAATATCTGCCCTCTCATCTCTAAAGACCTAAACCCAAATAACACAAAAAAAACCATGGTACATGGCTGAACTAAAGGCCCTCAAGCTAGAATTAAGGACCAAAGAAAAGAAATGGCACAAGGATCCCTCACCCACCCTATTAGCTGCTTATAAACACACTCTCCACTCCTACAGAAACACAATCCTTAAAACCAAAAAAGACTACTACGCCCAAAACATCCACAGCTACCAATTTATTGCAAAAGTCCTTTTCGCTTATGTCTCAGACCTCACTAAAACAACATCACCCCCTATCGTAGAGAACAATGCTAAAACCAGATGTAATGAACTAGCACATTTCTTCCACAACAAAGTGGACAAGCTTATGTCTCGATTCCTCCTTCCACCTCCTTCCACCTCCCTACCCCACCCCACCCAAAATAACATGAGCAACTCATTCAACTCTTTCGAACCTACATCCACCTCAAAGATAGTAGCACTCCTAAAGAAAATGAAACCTTCCACACACCCGGATGATGCCATCCCGACTAAATCTCTTCTCACCATCCCAGACACCATTGCCAAGTGATTATCAGACATCATCAACTGCTCTCTATCTCTTGGACAAGTTCCCACCACCTGGAAACAAGCCACCCTCAAACCCATCTTAAAGAAACCTAACTTAGACCCATCCGACCCTTCAAACTTCCGACCCATCTGTAACCTCCCATTCCTTGCTAAGCTTACAGAAAGGGTGGTCAGTCTACAACTCACTGATCACTTGGAAAAACACAACACTCTATTCACATTACAACTCAGCTTCCATAAATTCTTCAATACGGAAACCCTCCTAAATGCCCTCTCTGACACCCTACTCAGGGGTCTAGACAAAGGCCAGTCCTACATCCTCGCAATGCTATACATCTCTGCCGCATTCGACACGGTCAACCACATCATACTAATTGATCGCCTTGCTGAAATAGGCTTTTCCGGAACTGCCCTCAGCTGGTTTAAATCCTTCCTTAGTAACAGGCTTTATAAGGTAAAAAATGGCTGCCAAGAATCTAACCCCATCAACCTAACCCAGGGGGGTGCCCCAAGGTTCCTCCCTCTCCCCCACTCTCTTTAATGTCTACTTACTAGGGATGTGAATCATTTTTCTGACGATTGAAAATATCGTATGATTGAAAATATCGTATGATATGAAATATCATATGATATGATTGAAAATATTGTATGATATGATTGAAAATATCGTATGATATTTTCAAACTCATCAGAAATCGGGGGCTTCCCGAAACCGATAGAAAACCCCACAAAATTGTTCGTGTGGTTCTCTTATCATTTTGGGGGAGGGCGGGAAAAATGGCACACAAAAACAACCCCTAAACCCATCCCGACCCTTTAAAACATATCCTTTAGCTTCCCCCACCCTCCTGACCCCCCCCCCCAAAATGTTTTAAAAGTACCTGGTGGTCCAGTGGGGGTCCCGGGAGTGATCTCCCACTCTCATGCCGTTGGCTACCACTAATCAAAATGGCGCCGATGGCCCTTTGCCCTTACCATGTGACAGGGTATCCGTGCCATTGGCCGGCCCTTGTCACATGGTAGGAGTAATGGAGTACCACCAGGTACTTTTATAAAGTTTTGGGGGGGGGGGTCGGGAGGGTGGGGGAAGCTAAAGGATGTGTTTTAAAGGGTTGGGGTGGATTTTTTGTTTATCGGCTCAGGCGCAGCCGCTAAAGAAAAAAACCGATCGGATCGCACGAAAAAAATTTCATGATAGTCCCCAAACCCGGAATCGGAATCGATTCCAGTTCCGATTCACATCTCTACTACTTACTACTCCTTTGCCATCTCCTTGCTGACCTCGGTCTAGCACACTATATGTATGCGGATGACGTCCAAATACTCATCCCCATCCCCGAAACCCTTCCAAAAGCCCTCAAGACCTGGGTCAACTGCCTTACCTCCATCAACCGCCTCCTAACTAACCTTAACCTCGCCCTAAACACTACAAAAACAGAGCTACCTCTCATCTCCCCCAGCCACCATAAACCCCTCCCCTCTAATCAACTCTCCCCTTTTCCACAGCACATCAGAGATCTAGGGGTCATTCTTGACAGCCATCTGAACTTAAAAAAAAATATCAATAACACCATCAAGGACTGCTTCTACAAATTGCAGATCCTTAAAAAACTAAGAACCCCCCCCCCCCCCCCATCACTATGATTTCCGGACTGTCCTACAAGCCACCTTATTTAGCAGAATTGACTACTGCAACACACTCCTCTTAGGCCTCCCTGCCATTTCCATCAAACCTCTCCAAATGCTGCAAAATGCAGCCGCTAGAATCCTCACCAATTCTCGCAGAACAGATCACATTATACCAATCCTCAGAGATCTACAATGGCTCCCGATACCCTCCAGAATACTCCACAAAACCCTTTAAACTATCCACAAAACACTACACAATCAGAATAAACATTTACTCAATGACTCCTTGCAGTACCTTACTTCCAACAGACCCACCAGAGCTGCCAATAAAGGATTCCTGTTCACTCCCTCCCACAAACTCACCCACCTCATCTCCACCAAGGAACGTGCCTTTTCCATAGCAGGACCAACTCTATGCCATCCGATCTTTGCCAAGAACACTGTACAAAAACCTTTAAAAAAACCCCTGAAAACCTGGCTATTAAAGTCAGCCTATACATAAATATCGCTCTCACCCCTTGCTTTCCCAGCAGTCCTATTCTCACCCATCCCCCCCCCCCCCACCAAAGATTCTAGAAACCTAAGCTATTTATATTGGTTATACTCAACTGTACATAGTTTTCGTTTACTCCAATCTCTTTCTTAACTGCATTCTTTAACCTCTTCCTAGCTCCTCTTCACATGCTTTTAGGGTTTAGGCCCACTGAATGGGGCTTTTTCTTGTTCTCCTTGGCATGCTTATTTTCACACACATCACAATAGTGGGAAAAGTGGCCATCTCACATGCACCACCAGCATAGGAAAAAGTCAGTCCAATTCCCTTTCATGGACATCATATTAAATGTAAATGCAGAAGTCAGTCAGAAATATTTGAAAAGACAAAAACAGTCCCCAAATTGTTCAGTTTCCACCTAGTCCCTTTTCAAACACCAATGTATGTAACTGTTTGCTCTGGGGCTCAATTCCTAAGAGTTTTTTTTAAAGGAGTGGTTGATCAGATGGTACAGTGCACCGTGGATGAAAGTTCTCCCAAAACAAGAGGTGACTAAATCCTCCCCATGGTGCTCTGATGTATGTTATTAAGTGCCTGAAATGACTTTAGACAAGTCCAATATTTATTTGTATTCCCTTTTTCAGGCACTGTAGGTATTTTCCTGACCTCAGAGGGCTCACAATCTAAATTTCTACCTGAGGCAATGAAGGGTGTGGTGACTTGCCCAAGGCCACAAGGAGCGGAGCAGAATTTGAGCTCTTTGTTTGCAGTTACTGCTCTAACCACTAGGCTGCTCCTCTACTCCAACAGATGTGATTCCGCCAGGTTGGGCTTTTGTTTTAGGCAAAGTGTTTACCAGCTACGTCACAGGCACGATCTGAGTGTGCACGGTTCTTAGACAGATGGGCCATTCCATTTCACAGTTCACAGATTTCAACAAATCCCTCCTCCTTGATATGGGTTTAACATGGAGCTTTGGGATCACATCTTGCTAAAACATAGATATGATACTCAGAATAAAGATCCTGAAAACATGTGGCTTCTAGGGATGTGCAGAGCAAAATTTTATGTTCATATTTTTTATGTCCGAAAGGGGGTCCCACTTGCGGCCAATATGGACATAAAAAAAATCCAATGAGTTGGGTATATGTACATATGTGCAAAAAAAAAAATTAAACCCCCTCACCCTCCTTAATCCCCCCCCCCAGACTTACCACAACTCCCTGGTGATCGAGCGAGGAGTGAGGACGTCATTTCTGCAATCCTTGGCGAGAAGCATGTGACGTCGGTGGCACGTTGAGTGACGCGGCGTCACGTGATTCCCGGCTCGTTCGCGCCGGACGGCTCGTTCGGCCCAAAAAGAACTTTTGGCCAGCTTGGGGGGGCCTCCTGACCCCCCCAAGCTGGCCAAAAGTTCTTTTTGGGCCGAACGAGCCTTCCGGCGCGAACGAGCCGGGAATCACGTGGCGCCGCGTCACTCAGACGCGACGTCACGTGATTCCCGGCAAGTTCGCGCCGGACGGCTCGTTCGGCCCAAAAAGAACTTTTGGCCAGCTTGGGGGGGCCTCCTGACCCCCTCAAGCTGGCCAAAAGTTCTTTTTGGGCCGAACGAGCCGTCCGGCGCGAACTTGCCGGGAATCACGTGACGTCGGCGTCACGTGATTCCCGGCTTGTTCGCGCCGAACGAGCAGTCCGGCGCGAACTTGCCGGGAATCACGTGACGTCGCGTCTGAGTGACGCGGCGCCACGTGATTCCCGGCTCGTTCGCGCCGGACGGCTCGTTCGGCCCAAAAAGAACTTTTGGCCAGCTTGGGGGGGTCAGGAGGCCCCCCCAAGCTGGCCAAAAGTTCTTTTTGGGCCGAACGAGCCGTCCGGCGCGAACGAGCCGGGAATCACGTGACGCCGGCGTCACTCGACGTGCCGCCGACGTCACATGCTTCTCGCCAAGGATTGCAGAAATGGCGTCCTCACTCCTCGCTCCATCACCAGGGAGTTGTGGTAAGTCGGGGGGGGGGGATTAAGGAGGGTGAGGGGGTTTATATTTTTATTTTGGCTCAACAATCGCGATTTCCCACATATCGAACATATCTATGTTCGATATGTGGGAAATCCGATCGTTTATGTCGAATCAATTTTTTAAGTAAAAAAAAAATATGAGTTGCGTTTTACTAATGCGGTCAATCCGAATGCACACCCCTAGTGGCTTCTCCCCAGAATGAGTCAGAAGAAAGGATCTTCTGACTCATTATCTTCTGAATGCTTCCCTTTCTTTGAAGGCAACGCCCCGTGACTCCTGTTTCAGACGAGCCACATTCTCCTTAGAATGAATGTGTGTGCATGTTTACTCTCAAAGGTGGGGTTCCATACTCCTTCCAGGAGCTCAGAGTTTCACTAGATAGAAGATTGATGTTCTCGCTCCAGTTGTTCCTCCTGGAGATCCTCTGTCTTTCAGCACCATCCACTGCAGCTTCTCACGCAGACTACCAGTGCTTATTATCACATCAAAACTCCAGTTTCAAGACACTCCCTCTAGAGCATGTGTAACCCTTGAAGTTCAATTTTCTTTATGACTCCTTGTGTCTGAAACCTGCACTTTGATTCCCAACCCAGTATCAGAAATGAATCCACACGCTCTTTAGTGAGTAACAGTTTTATCTTTACTGGAATGAATGACTGAAATAAATCTGTTCACTTCCTAAGCATCTGCATTTGTCATATAAAAACATGTATATAGTACAAGAGAAAACTCAACTTTGTCATAAACTCATGTTAAGTATTTCAACCAGAATCAGCATGTGATATAGCACCCGACCTTAAGCAGTCTCTGAACAAGCAAAGTCCCAGATTGTACCCTACTGTGTGTCCATTTGAATTTAGAGCTGAAGAGGGCGTCATTACTGCTGCTTCAACTGCCAAATCCACAATACAGCAGCCTCTATCCGAAAGAAGAGCTTCAAATCCTGACAGGGCACAGTTCAACTACTCCCAAGTCGTCCACAGCAGGGTTCCAGAAAAGAGAACCTTAATCAGCACAGATAATATTTATTAGTTCAGAGCAGGGCAGGAACTCTGTTCAAGCTGAGCAGTGATCTGTTCGCACACGCTCAATACAATCAAATTTTTATAAATCTCTTTAGGTAAAGTAAAAAAACAACTTCAATACATCTCAAAACAATGTTAACTAACATAAATACATTACACATGAATACAATTATAGAGGGCTGCTCACCTTAATCAGCACAGATAATATTTATTAGTTCAGAGCAGGGCAGGAACTCTGTTCAAGCTGAGCAGTGATCTGTTCGCACACGCTCAATACAATCAAATTTTGAATCTCCTTTCCCCCCCCTCAGCTCTTAAAGAGACAGCACTCTATTGTCAGTCTTTTCATGTCACAATGATGATTCAACATTTCTCTGCCCTAGTTCCTAGAGGTATGTTACACATGCTCACAAAATCTCTTAGGCACTACCATTAGGGCTCTGAAGTGCTGTACTGTAAACACTCAAAATTTGTCAATCAGGTCCTTTTGCACCCAGTCCACTCAGCCATGGCACCTGTCTACTTTCCCACTTGCACACACCCTTCTCTAGGACTATGGGAAAAAAAATGCACAAATTCTTTCTAGGGGAAAAGAGTCACTACTAGCCCTTTTCCCCATAAAGACTACTCCTCTTAGAGATGAAAAGACACAATTTACATAATTCTGCATGTCTATCTTACATGGGAGATACGGCTGGCATATTTACCAAATTCCACTTTCACCTGAGCAAATGAAGGAAAGAATCCAGAATACATATGGGCTGGGTACATACAGGCTACATTTTACTCTGTACCTGCAACCTGCCAGGAAGACCACCTGCTAGTTTGGTTCTATCATCACAGCAGGATTGTGCAACCTGCCTTCCTGCTTGTTACTCCTGCAAATGGGCCGGGAGGTCTGCATGGGTCAGGAGCTGTTATTATAAACCTCTTAACACTTGCAACCTCAACATTAATAGTGTAATTTGCCCTTGTCAGCTGGATATTAATTGGGTCTTTCCCTGCATTCTGCTGTTAGGTAGATTGCCCACTGGCACTGATATAGAATATTTGTCTTACAGTTATTTTCTGGTGAGTCTTGCCTATGGCTGTGCACCTTTGTACTGCGTATAACATCGGTGTTTTCACAGCTTCATTTAGAGATCAACTGCTTATTGTCTAAGATCTAAGTTTTTTGACATTGTGGCCTCTACAGCACTCCTGTTTTTAGTATCGCAAGCAGTGGTGTCGTCATGAGCAAAATATAAAAACCAAACAAAACTGTTATCTAGATTAGGCAATTTCTGTAATTTTTATGTAGTGTAATTTTTAAGTGTAAAAAATGTAGTACCCCCCCCCCCCCCCTTGGGTTTTAAAATGTAAAGTGCCTCAAGGGTCTGTTTTATATCCTGTTTAATTCAAATTCTGGTAGATTTTTAAAGCCCCACATGTGAAATCGTAGTGATACACACAAATGTATTCCAGGCGCACAGGGACAGTTTTTTATATATTCAGCATTTGTGTATGTATGTAGCCAGGCATGCCCACTCTGCATGCATAAAAAATGTGCATTGGCACAAATGACGTATATTTTAAGAGATGTGCGCCTATGAGGTGGCGCATTTAGGTGCATACACGTACATATATTTGCTACTGTCTATTTATGTGAGGTAGTGCAATGTTCATTTTTGCTCGTGTGCTTTCCTTGGCTGGGCTGGTCTCCCTGGATGAGTGGACACAGAAGCAGCTCAGGGGATGGGAAGGAATGGGTCAGGGACAGACTGGAACCTTCTGAGGGAGACAGAGAGAGGTATATAGGGACATTACACCTGGCTTGCAGGTATTGACTCATGGATTAAAAGGGTAATGCTGATGTTATCAGACATTCTGGTGTAGACTGGGGCTTACAGAAATAGATAGGGACGAGACAAGAACAGGGTGGTTTACAATGGAGGCTAGGAGAATGTTGTACCTACAGCTATTGAGGGGGGATACTCATTCTTGGGAGTCCCTTTCCAAGATAATGATTATAATAGCTGCATGGGTGCTCAGATTAATATGCCTGAGCAGAGAAAGAGAGAGGAGGAGAAGAATGCGCAGGAGGGGGAGGAGCTGCCCCTTACACAGAGCTTACAGGACTCGGACAGAGTTTCTGGATCTCTCCGAGGAGGAAGTCATGTGCAGGTTCAGATTCAAAAGGAAACCATACAGTATCTATGCCACTGTTAGAGCAGGACTTGCATCCCACCACCCAAAGGGGCCATGCCTTGCCAGTAGTGATATAAAGGTCTCTACTGCCCTGGCCTTTGTTGCTACCGGTACCTTTCGGACACCTCTATGGGTCTCATCTGGAATCACTCAGTCTGTCATGTCTAGGTGTATAGAGCAGGTCCTGGCTGCCTTGAGCAGGAAGACTCAACCCTTTATATCCTTCCCTTGCAGAAGACAGGAGCCAGCATGTCCATCTCACCTGGTAGGAAGTTGGGCTTCCTGCTCAATTCTCCACGTTCCTGAGACATGGTGTAAGTAGGATAAAAAATGGCCAAAATCTACTTTTGTAGGTTGGATAATTTGTGCAAGTATTCGCATATTATGCACAAAGATGGGGTCAATGTGAGCAAACAAGTGTTGTGCGCATATGCAATTAAAGTTCATGCAGAACATGTGCGTACATGCTGATTAGTATGTGTATCATGAGAAGCTCACGGGGATTTGTATGCATACAATTTAAAATACTCAAACCTACACGCGGCAATTAGGCAGATGGTTTCTATTAGCGATCCTCCACCCACTCATCAGGACTCACCTAGGACCACTTCCTAATGAGATCCATAGTGATATGCCTGAACATCATTAAGTAATCAAGGGAAGCCTGTTCCTGCTTATGCAGAATCATTGTGGATAACATCAACACCTGACTTGCTTAGAGTGTGGAGGAGTGGGTTGATTATCACAGGTGCATGTGACCTTGCAATCTAGATCCTGTGTTCTTCCTAAGGCTTGCTATGTGAGCAATACCTGGAGTAGACTTGTACATGCAGCTGCTATTGCCCCAGCAAAAGGAAGTTCAGAGAACTAAAATTACAATACAATAATATAAGAGGTCTGAAAGATTAGGCCTAGAGGATTTGTCTATTCTAGCCATCTGTTCATGGGCATAAATATTAGAGATGAGCTTCGTTTTTTTCTACCGGGTCATTTTTTGAGTCGGACACTTCGGGGTAAAGTTCGTTTTTCCTCGGTTCGTTTTTTGGAAAAACGAACAAAAACTAAACGGGGAAAAACGAAACAGGCCCAAAAAACAACGTGGAAAAACGAAGCTCAAAAAAATCCACCCCAAGCATTAAAATGTACTATAATACATTAAATACAAGCCCCCCCCCACCCCACCATCCCGATCCCTCCCCAAGACTTACTAACATCTCTGGTGGTCCAGCGGGGTCCCGCGAGCGATTTCTCCCTCCATGCCGTCGGGCTGTCTGGCCTGCCTCAATCAAAATGGCGCCGATAGCCTTTGACCTACTATGTCACAGGGGCTACTGGTGTCATTGGTCAGCCCCTGTCACATGGTAGGAGCAATGGATAGCCGGCACTGGCTGAAAGTTAGGGATGCTGGCTGAAAGTTAGGGATGTGTAAGAGTCTTGTTTGGATAGCTAGCTATTGCAACTCAATTGTTTGTGTTTTGTGATATCTGAAGTCCATGGGATTGAAATAAATCTTTAATCTTAAACTTTGTACCCTAACATATTCTTCACATTCTGTATATACTGCATGAGCACAGGTACCTAAAGGATTACTGCATACTGGACATGCAGACTCACAGTAGAAAATGTAGAGAGCTGATAGGGACTCTGGGGTTCTCTCCCTACAAACCCCTCTTTTCTTTGCTAAGAGCCAACTCCTTGATTACAATGTGTATACTCTGTTCCCCCTTAATCCTATGTATTACCTCTCTACCCCTGGTAAATCTGGAGTAGTTCCTCTTCCAGCCACATAACTCTGTACATTAGTTTCATTAGAAAGTTTGGGGGAACCAACCCAGAGTTGCTTTCTGGGACCCAAGGAAGTGTAGTTGACCCAGCAGTGAACACTAGTTCTGCCTCTCCCCTAGAAATTAAGCTAAGACGGGGATGGCAATTTGTTCCTACTTTCCTGCACAAACAGAGCAGAACGCTGATCAGTTTTGACTGTCCAGGGAAGGCACAGCAGAGCTGTGTGTGTTGGAGCTGCTTACCTCGAGACAGGATAGCCATCTGAGTCAGACTAGGGTGTTCTGTGTTGTGACAGTTGATAAGGTCATGAAGTGTAATGGCCAAGACTGAAGAAACATAAGCTCATTGGCTTCCCACAATCCCCCCACCACCTCTGGTGACCATACTAAGGTAGGGGGGAAGGTGCAAGAGAGTAAAGGAAGGGATGGTCAGGGCAAGCAGGACCATATAAAAAAAGATTGATGGACATAAGTATAATACTGGGGGGTGGGGGGTAGGGGAGGGATCTTACTCCCAGAGTTGAAAGAGCAGTGGGCCTTTTCCATTTTGTAGTTGCCTTCAGGTACCAGCCTGTGTTGCCTATGCACACATCTGTCCTAGGGGGGAAGTGAATGAAGGTTTCAGAGGGAAGCAAAGTGAGGTTGAGGAGAAGACCAAGAAAGGTATTGTGGTGGGAGGTAGGGGACCTTGCTATGGAGGACTAGGATCACCAGAGCAAAAAGAGAAGGGAGGCTAGAGAGGGGGAGTTTAATTCTATCTACCCTCCTTCTTACCTGGGTGATACTACATCTGCAGCCTCCAGCAACTCGCAGTTTGCCTTTGCCCTCCAGTGCTTATTGCGCTCTGCTAGAATTAAAATGGCTGAGGGTTGAGCACTGCAGGAGGCTGGAGGTAAGCAGAAAAGTGTTTTGGCATCTATGTTGTGTATGAGTATGTGCATTTAGGAGAGACTTCATTCCCTGCCCTTGCCCCAGCTACAAAGTTGCACTTCCTTAGGGGCTACAAAGGCCCACATCTAATTTTCTTCTCTCCTTCCTTAAACATTCAAGTACAGGTCTCCTCATCATGTCACTTCCCTCTGCTTTGGAGAGCAGAAAGTTACTGGTGTGCTTGGTGTTTTCATTGGTCTCCTTGGATATGGACGTGTAACCTGGTAATGTACTGCATGATCTTCTCTTGTCCTCCTTTGGTATGGAATGAAGGCATCTACAGCTAATGTTGTATGAATTCCTCTCTCTCTACCCACCACATCAAATCTCTCAGCTGCCCTCCTTTTTCCCCTTTAAATAGTTAACTGTAAGACTGCCACACTATCCTGGGACTTGGGCACCACCTGCCTGCAGTCCCTGGGCAAAGGTTGGGAACAGAATTTCTATCCCAGGTTATTTGGGGATTCCTGTGATTTCTCATGGTTTGAAGCTTGTAAGACCACTGGGCATTTCTTGGGGAGAGGGCATTGGGGGGGGGGGATCACCAGAGGGAAGTCCTGCCTAGGAAATAGAGGAATGGTGGGGAGCCACTGCAGCATCTTTTTATTTGTCTGATATGTTTTTGGAAAGACAGTTTGGTTAGAAGACCTGGGAGTAAGACTTTGGATGCCCCTTCTTCCTTCCCTGGCAGAGGTACATCAACAGCTGTGTGTTCCAGGGGATCTCAAAGCCAACCTGGGATAAGAGAGAGAGAGATTGCAAGATGTATTGGAAAACTGTCAATAAGATGTACATTTCTTTACCTGCAAGGACCCCCACTTGCAGGCCTATGCAGAAAGACACACTCAGCTGATCATACTTTTCTGCATGCACTTTAACACACATTCTCTGTCAGCCAAAGTTAAGGGCGATGCAGCAAGGATTTTTGCATGCAGAAATTTTCAAACAGCACTACTGTTTAGCACCCTCGCAAGGAAATTCCATGCTAATGAGAACATTAATCGTTACTCCATGATGCAGAGAGACTACAAATTATTTATTTATATATTTATTTATTTATAGGCTTTTTCTATACTGATATTAGTGGGTACATCAAATGGGCAGCAGATTTTATTTTGTGCTTTAAAGTTAACCCCTGGTTACAACTGAAGTTAAGGAAAAACGATTACCGGCATGGTTAAAAGGTGAGGTGAAAGAGACTATTAGTATTTTAGCAAAAATAAATCCTTCAAAAATTGGAAGCAGGATCCATCTGAAGATAATAGGCAAAAGCATAAGCATTGTCAAATTAAGTATAAAACATTAGTAAGACATGCAAAGAGAGAATTTGAAATTATGTTGGCCATAGAGGCAAAAACTCATAAAATCTTTTTTTAGGTATATCTGAAGCATGAAACCTGTGAGGGAGTCGGTTGGACCGTTAGATGACCGAGGAGTTATTGGGGTTCTTAGGGAACATAAGACCATTGCAGAAAGACTAAATGAATTCTTTGCTTCTTTGATTACTAATGAGGATGTTGGAGAGATACCAGATCTGGAGATGATTTTCAAGGGTGATAAGTCAGATGAACTGAACCAAATCACTGTGAACCTGAAAGATGTAGTAGGCCAGATCAACAAACTCAAGAGTAGCAAATCACCTGGACCAGATGGTATGCATCCCAAGGTTCTGAAGAAACTAAAAAACGAAATTTAAGATCTATTAGTTAAAATGTGTAACCTATCATTGAAGACTGGAGGGTGGCCAATGTAACCCCAATATTTAAAAAGGGCTCCAGGGGTGATCCGGGAAACTATAGAACAGTGAGCCTGACTTCAGTGTCGGGAAAAATAGTGGAAACTCTTCTAAAGATCAAAATCATGGAGCATATAGAAAGACATGGTTTAATGGAGCACAGTCAATATGGATTTACCCAAAGGAAGTCTTGCTTCACAAATCCATTTCATTTCATTGAAGGGGTTATTAAACTTGTGGATAAAGGTGAACCAGTAGATGTAGTGTACTTTGATTTTCAGAAGGCATTTGACAAAGTCCCTCATGAGAGGCTTCTAAGAAAAATAAAAAGTCATGGGATAGGAGACGATGTCCTTTCGTGGATTATAAACTGGTTAAAGGACAGGAAACAGGGAGTAGGATTAAAAGGTCAATTTTTTCAGTGGCAAAGGAAAAACATGGGAGTGCCTCAGGGATCTGTACTTGGACCGGTGCTTTTCAATATGTTTATAAATGATCTGGAAAGGAATATGATGAGTGAGATCATCAAATTTGCAGATGATACAAAATTATTCAGAGTAGTTAAATCACAAGCGGGTTGTGATAAATTGCAGGAGGACCTTGTGAGACTGCAAAATTGGGCATCCAAATGGCAGATGAAGTTTAATATGGACAAGTGCAAGGTGTTGTATATAGGGAAAAATAACCCATGCAGTAGTTACACGATGTTAGGTTCCATATTAGGAGCTACCACCCAAGATATAAATCTAGGCATCATAGTGGATAATAGATTGAAATCGTCAGCTCAGTGTGCTGCAGCAGTCAAAAAAGCAAACAGAAAGTTAGGAATTATTAGGAAAGGAATGGTGAATAAAACGGAAAATGGCATGCCTCTGTATCGCCTCTGTGATGAGACCACACCTTGAGCACTGTCTATAGTTCTGGTCACCGCATATCAAAAAAGATATAGTTCACTGGAAAAGGTACAGAGAAGGGTGACTAAAATGATAAAGGGGATGGAAGAGCTTCCCTATGAGAAAGACTAAAGAGGTTAGGACTTTTCAGCTTCGAGAAGAGACAGCTGAGGGAGGATATGATAAATGTCTTTAAAATCTTGATAGGTCTAGAACGGGTAGATGTGAATTGGTTATTTACACTTTCAGATAATAGAAGGATTAGGGGGTATTTCATGAAGTTAGCAAATAGCACATTTAAAACTAATTGGAGAAAATTCTTTTTCACTCAATATGCAGTTAAGCTCTGTAAATTGTTGCCAGAGGATGTGGTTAGTGCAGTTAGTGTAGCTGGGTTTAAAAAAGGTTTGGATACGTTCTTGGAGGAGAAGTCCATTAACTCCTATTACTGGCATCAATAGCCTGGGATCTTCTTAGTATTTGAGTACTTGCCAGGTACTTGTGACTTGGATTGGCCACTGTTGAAAACAGGATGCTGGGTTTGATGGACCCTTGGTCTGACCCAGTATAGAAATTTCTTATGTTCTTAAGTTTGCAGCACTATTCCTATAAGAGTCAAAAAAGTAACAGAAACATGAAAATGTAAGAATGGCCATTGCACCTTTGCCAAACACTCAGAGCTTACCCTAATTAATACTGGCTTTACAAAATGTGCAGTGAAAACCTGTGCTCTTTTTATTAGCGCCAAGATTATTGCATCAGCCTGTTGGGAGACTAGACCCCTGGGAAAGACCAAGGAATTGAGACTCTCAGTGCAGAGGTACTGTTAGCATTGGAAGTGTATTTTTAGAACAAACCAGATAAACCCTGGCAACCTGTGAAACACTATTGTCAAAGGCCTACCAAAGAAAGGAGAGACACATACAGTTGCCAATATAAAACCATTGTTTAAAAAAACTTGTTAAAAACTATTTAAAATATAAAAGAAAAAAAATGAAATAAATAGGATAGGGGTGCGAAAAACTAAGGACCAAAACTTTTTACAAAAATTGAAAAAGGGGCCATGGCAATAGGGAGGCCAGAAACCACACATTTAGAGGCCTCGCCGAAAAAAGCCCATGCAGCAAGCCAAGGCTAGCAGAATCATGGAATGATGCTCCTGGACCTCAGCTTGGTACTGGACTTCTTGGGCGAGACCCCCAAGGGCAATTTCATCATCCTCAGCCGTTCCTCTATCAGCCGCGTGGCCTGAACAAACTGCTTCTGAGAAAAAGGTTCAGTGCCTTAAGTGGGTGCGCCAGGTGCTGAACCTGGTTCTCCAGCCAGGCCAGCATCTGATGGAAGAAGAAGCGGAGAGTGAAGGGGACCTCCCTCGGCCAGCAAAGGATGGTCAGTCTGGATCGATGCATTCCCTGCTACTCCAGTCCAAAAGGGGAGGAGGCCCTATTTGGAGCGGGTGAGGGAGCTGTGGCCCAGGGTGTACCTCTGCGAGGGGTTGGACCACTACTGCTGGCACCTCTCCTGCTGGTGGTTTTGTTGGTGGCAGCTGCATTAGTGGAGATGGGGCTGAGTCGTCTCCGGCGACCTTCTCCTCAACAGCTTCCTATTTCACTTGCTCCTCCTCCTCCAGTGACATTTTGACATCTGTGAAGAGAACAGCAATAGTGTGTCATGTGCTTACAGTCTGTTAGAAGGTATTGCTGTAGTTGGAAAGTTGCAGGGGCAAAGGAAAAGCTAATAGGTAGGAGGCTATGACCTATATGTGGTGCCCAACTGAGAGATACATCTTTGGACATTGAGAATACCTATTTCAGCTGGCTGTTTGACGCTGCCTTGCATGTACAATGGGTTGTGTGTTAGACTTTGTGACAGGGTTTGAATCGATGGGTAGTGGTCTAAATACCAAGGCATCTGGGGCCATCAGGCTATATATACCAGTTGTGTTGGATAGGGCTCATATAATTTGCATGCAATGAAATGTTTGAGTGTTTGTGAAGAACCAGACAGTATTCCAGCTAGTCCAGAGTGTACTTTTCAATGAACACCTCATGATAGCACTGCCTGTGACCCTAAGAGCGTGCGTGCGTGTGTGTGTGTGTGCGTGTGTGTGTGTGTGTGTGTGTGTGTGTGTGTGTATTTTGGGAAGCTGAAAGCAGAGGCAGGGCCATGCAGAGAGTGGGCCCATGTGTGTGTGCTGATAGAAGCAGGACCTATATAGACCATATGAATATAGCTAGAGAGAAACTTACCTCCAGCCCCAGCCAGCAGAGCATGTAGTCAGTCCAACCACCTCCACTTGTGTAGGTGCAGCCACCAAGCCTTCTTCTTCAGATCCTCGATTTATAGGAAGGAATAGGATGAAAAAGATGAGTGTGCACTATAACTGTAACAAGGACTACTGATGTCTGAAGTTGGTAGCATGGTTCTTTGCACTCCATTACTGTACATAGAATGCAATACATATGCAATACATATGAATGCAAATAGTTGTAACTCTGCTTGCTGACTCTCCTCTCCTGTACCTTTGTATATCATCCAGTTAACCCCCCTCCCCCGTTCATTGTAATTTCCTTTCTCAGTTACTTGTAAACCGACATGATGTGTCCTACGAATGCCAGTATAAAAAAGTGTTAAATAAATAAATAAAAATAAATAAGTGATGTAATGGCACCAGCCCAGGCAGCCTGCATGAAGGGTCCTAATGCCCTAGGTTACCATTAAGGTAGCTGTGCAGTGCAGGCAGTGAGCATATCTTTTCCCTTAGAGGGAACATCCTTGTGGCGTACAAAGAACCAAGCAACAGGTCCTAATATACCACCTGAGTAAATATGTTTGCCTATATAATGTAATATATATATATATATATATATATATATATATATATATATATATATATAAATGCTTTTTAACATATGTTACATTTTACTGGAAAACATATATTTACTCAGGTGCTATATTTTAGACAATTCTGACACCATAATACACCCCACATGCACACCCCTACCCACCCCTTGCCCCTACTGGCCTCCCTACATGCACCACCTACCCACCTCCAGCCCCTACTGGCCCACCTCATGCACCACTTCCGCCACATGAGTAGGAAGCTCTTCTATTAAATACAGCTTTCAGGTCTTCCCAGACCTGCCTACTTCTCTGGAGTTTGCACCTCTCACCAGAGCGTGGAAAAGTCTTTTTTCATTGGCTACCACCAGAGACACCAAGCGGGTGATGACCCTGGTCGTAAAATTGGGCTGGCATGCTGGAGGAGCATCTTGTGTCTCAGGAGACCCAGAAAGTACAGGAAGTTCCACCCTCGTGGAAGTGTGCATGCGTGAGCTTGAGCGCATATGCACACAGATGTGCATATACTTGTGTGCGAGGATACATATGTGCACACGTGCGTGAACAATCGACCACGTCCATGTGCGCACCTTTTACAAAGTGTTTGCACACTTGCGCACACATTACAAAATGCCTTCTTTTGTGCATGCACATGCGTTCAACGGAGCAATCATGCATATTTTAAAGTTACCGCCTATATATATTGAGCCTTTAGAGAGTATTATAAGAGGTATGGGCTTTAATTTTCAGTCTCATGCAGATGATTTCCATATTTATGTGGAATTGGGTATGCATCATTCTAACTTATTGAAAGATCTACCAAATTTCTTAGAAACTATTGCTTTATGGATGGACCATAATAAGCTCTTGTTATATTCCCAGAATACAGAGGTACTCTGGGTAAGGAAGTCAACAATGAAATGTGAGTCCCTAAGGTTGTGTTTTCAGGAGTACATCTACCAATTAAATCAGAGATTAAAATACTTGTGGTCATTTTTTATTCTCAGTTGAGTTTTTAGTTATATAACAGGTTGGTTAGACATTGTTTATTACAGTTGCACATTCTTCATAATCTTCAACTCTATCTATGGCAGGAGTATCTTGCTACTGTTGTTCATGCGCTGATAAGCAGGTACCTGTATTATTGGAATTGTTTTGTACATGGTTGCTCATAAAAAGCAATTATGTAAATTAGAGCATGCTCAGAACATAGATTAAGGCTACATAAGTATATTATACCCCCTCCCCCCTTCTTAGAATAGAATTTATTACATTTAAACAGGAAAATAACTTCTCTTGACAGGCAATTAATCTTCACAGCATCATGCAAGTTATACAGTGAAAAATAAAAATTAAAAAGGAAAACCAACTTGTCAGCCAGATAGAAATTCAAGTCGACAAAGTAAGGGAGAAGATTCATTAATAGAAAAAAAAAGAAGTCATAAAGCTGGCAGGCAGACAAAAAATAATTTTACTCAATCTCCCACTAACTGATCTATGTTCTATAAATCTCCAAAGCTGTGTAGTGTCTTAAAAAACATAAGAAGCCCCCTGATACTTGATTAAGCACTTAGCAGGAAATTTCAAAAAGAATTTAGAACCCACCTCATGAATAACTTGTCTAAATCGCAGAGGTTTTATGCTTTTCCTGAGTCTGTTTACTAAGGTCCAGAAAAATGCTGACTTTAGCATCAAAGAAATTAACATCCCCATTCTAGAAGGCAGTCTTCAAGCTTATCCAAGATCAAATTTTGTTCTCTAAATTATTTCCAACTTGGAGTCCTCTTCCTACCAGACAAGAGATAATAGACCTGAGCAACAAGTGGAAAAATCTCTAAAGGGTATTTCAGAACTTCAAAAACAGAAATTACGGCAGACAGAAAAATTTGTAAACGCAAATCCTTCTCATAGCTTGATTTTCCAATGTCTGAAAAGAACATAAGAATTGCCTTGCTGGTTAGACTTAGGTCCATCGAGGCCTGCATCTTGTCTCTGACATTGGCCAATCCAGATCACAAGTACCTGGCAGATCCCATAAAAAATTCTAATTCCTCTTATTCACTCCCGGGGCTAGCAATAGCTATCTTTAGTCTACCTGGCAAATATTAAGTTATGAACTTTTCCTCCAGGAACTTGTCCTAACCTCTTTTAAACGCTGCTTTGCTAGTTAATCACATCCTCCAACTTATTATGCCAAAGCTGGTTATCTTGATTGAATACAGATTTTGTATCCAAAAGAGTTACAACACTCTTCATTTTCACACGTCAAAGGCCTTCACCCTGTTTAAGCAAAAGTCTATCCTGAGAGGAAATTTTTTTTAGAGTTTTCTTCTGTGAACTCACAAAGTTGAGAAACACAACCAGTAAGGGAAGTCTCCATATGAGAAACCATAGCCCAATCCTGCGCTAGGTATCTATCCAAATTCTTGATGCTGTCTGTACTGGAGCATCATCAACGCATGACGATGTTCCTGGAACATCCCCCTTCTCATCCACTGCTGCCACAGTGGATGAGAAGGGGGAGATCCCCATCAGAGCTCAAAGGTGCTTCAGGGGAGGCCAAAACACTCTCCATTTCTTCCAACTACCTTCCAACTGAGGCTGTAGGCTGTTGGCAAAGGCGATGAAGGAATCAATGGAGGCAACCTTTGGAGATGAAGTGTCTGGGTAGGTTCTTTGTTTCCGTATCCTTTTCACCATCTCTGAATATTGCAATCTGGTTTCTCTTGCCTGGAGCTCCTGCTCACAGTTACGTCTGTCTGCCATCTTTACTCCTCCCACAATTACACCCATGTTATATAAATTGCATTAACTTCCAGAGAATGCATGGATCTAATTTGAGGTCCTTTCCTTAGTTTATAAAACGCTTGTTGGACTAGGTCCCAAATATCTTAAGAATAGGCTAACTGATAAGCCATCAAGAGCTTTATATTCTTCATAAGAGGTTCCCTTGTGTGTTCTGGCACTTTCAAGTATCCGTGATGTACTAACTAAACCAACACAATAACAAACACAAATATACAAACAATAACAATATTGCACAGGCTGATTTTCTATCCAGCATATCCTAATATCCAAAGAGGCTGACCTTTTCTATAACAAAGGAAAGCCTCTTTGGATATTAGGATATGCTGGATAGAAAATCAGCCTGTGCACTATTGTTATTGTTTGTATATTTGTGTTTGTTATTGTGTTGGTTTAGTTAGTATAAGATTTTCATTTTTGTGTTATTTTATGCTGCATTTTATATATGTAATTATAATGATAATAATAAAATATATTGTCCCCATTCTGCATCTCCATTTCCTAACCCTTCATCACACCTTACTATCACTCATCCTTCATATCCCCCCTTTCACCTTCTGACTCCTTTTCTCACAACTTTTTTTATTTTCTTTAAAATATTTCTATCTTTTTATTTAAAATATTTCTAGCTCACACCTTTAATCCTAGGTAAGGAGCAAAATAGGCAAATATTGTTTTAAATAATCTACATTAAAACATTTATAAACGACAAAAGCTGCTACCTAGCTCCTCTACTCCACTATAAATGTATGTTCTAGTTAAGTCAAGTCACGGCTTAACCTTCAAAGACCTTTCTAAATACATATCCATTCCTTTATCCTAAATGTCTTTATGCATACTTAAGATCGTAATTCATCCAGTAATGAATTCCAAATTGTTGGACCTGCCACTGCAACATTTATTCTCTTGGTTCACACAAATGCAAGTGCCTGAATGATAGACCTTCCAGGAAATTTTCTCCTTGCAATATTAGAGAATAACTTTCAAAGCTGCATCCGAGTATATGGGTGTGCGTAAATCTCCTACGATTTGCATAGCTGGAGAAATTGGAACTTGTATAGATAAGTCAAATTTAGCTGGATAAGTGAGCACAAATGATATACAACAAATGTATCTTTACTTTCAAATTTAAAGGGATAAGTGAATAGATTATATATGCAGAATTTAGAAATTTACCCCCCACCCAAACACTCACCATAAATTGGTTTTTATACTCGTAGAATAGAGGATTTTCTAGTATGCACATAGGGCCTCATTTTCCAAGCACTTTACCGCGTGCGAATGCAAATTAGTCATTTCGTATTCAGGGGGCGGCGTGGCTAATAACTACAACTCCAACCTCGCGTTATGGGCCTGAAAAGGATTACCGCCGAGAGAGAGAGAGAGAGAGAGAGAGAGAGAGAGAGAGAGAGAGAGAGAGAGAGAGAGAGAGAGAGAGAGAGAGAGAGAGACTTACTATAGTGCCTATGCCCTACATAGGTATTTTAACCCCTATGGGAGGGCCACCTACTAACTCGGGGTGGGGATTAGGTATGAGCGTCGGGGGTTGGGGGCCACTTTCGCATTCCACATGAGACCTACGGACTGAACAGTGGTCTCTAGTGCAGATTTGCTGGCCGTCGGAGTGAGGACGCTCACTCCAAGCGGAGATTTGGCCAACATTCTCTCCACCTAGCATGTTGTTGCCCAGGTAGAGTGTCCATCAAGCTAGGTAGAGAGAACGTTGCCCATACCACTTCTTGGAGTGAGCGTCCTCACTCCGACAGCCAGCAAATCTGCACTAGAGACCACTGTTCTGTCCGTAGGTCTCATGTGGAATGCGAAAGTGGCCCCCAACCCCCGACGCTCATACCTAATCCCCACCCCGAGTTAGTAGGTGGCCCTCCCATAGGGGTTAAAATACCTATGTAGGGCATAGGCACTATAGTAAGGTTCTCTCTTTCTCTCTCTCTCTCTCTCTCTCTCTCTCTCTCTCTCTCTCTCTCTCTCTGCAATAAACAACTGAAAGAATCATTGTGCACTGGGAAAACATCGCTGCACGTGATTTTTCCCCACTGCACGAAAGAAGCCTCATTTGCATTGGTAACGCCCCCTAATGCGTTACCAATGCGATATTGGAAAATAAGGCCCATAGCAATGAAATAACCAGTTTCATCAATTAGTCTACTAGTTTTCCACATCAGCCTGAAGTCTTCTCATTTCACCCAGACCCCCCACTCAGTCATTTATTGAGCAGGAGTAAATATATGCAAAAAAGGTGTCATAAAATAGCAACTTGGCCCCTCC
Organism: Rhinatrema bivittatum; assembly: GCF_901001135.1. NCBI lineage: Eukaryota > Metazoa > Chordata > Amphibia > Gymnophiona > Rhinatrematidae > Rhinatrema > Rhinatrema bivittatum. The sequence continues at coordinate 774,345,902 of NC_042616.1, read as the reverse complement.
ACGGAAGGTCCCTCACTTGTCCCTTTTTTTACATGTGCAAATTTACTCGAGGATCCTGATTTTTGTGTGTATGTTCAGGATTTTAAATTAGCATATACACGCATATATGCTATTTTATATGCATATGTATGATTTTTTATGTGCATGATTTTTAAAAATTCACTTTTTAGTGAGCAAATAGGTATGTATATAAATCTTTTAAACTGTAATAATGCAAAGTGAAAATTTTGCCATGCAACACCATAAAAATGAGCAATAAGAGAGTTCAAGATAAGGGTCACATGCCCCCACCAATATTTGTGTTGCCATATTTTAGGTTTTCTGCAGCACCTGCAATTTGTCCTTTGCATTTGGCAATCCGTGGGCTCTTCCAGTGAACCGCCGCACTCTTCGATCGGGCTCAACCCCCTCAGTGCCTTCCTGATGCCACCTGGCTTCTCTTTCCTCCAGCGAGATTGGACACCACTCTCCGGCATGGCAGGATGCCGCCAATAGTCTTTGCAACGAGACGCAACAAATGCACTTCACAGGCCATGGCTTTGGCAATCCCGTTGCCTCCTCTGCCTGCACTGCCACTACCCTTGCCACCCAGCCACCCTATACCAAATTTTCCAACTCCACCTCAGTATGTGGAGGACCCTGAGTGATGCTTTCGGTTCCTAAACCAGTACTACTTGCACTTCACATTACAGGCACTGTATTCCTGAATTACTTGGCTAAGACTGCATATATTGTCTCCTTTCTGGACAGCAAGGCACTGGCTTGGGTTTCTCCCCTCTAGGTGCATTTAGAATCTTTATGTTGCAGGTGTGGACCCTTGGTCTGGGGTGGAATTGGTGCAACCTGCAGGGAGAAGCCCTGCAGGTCCCCACTGTCTGCTGGCATACCTGACTGTGGCAGAGGACCAACTGGAGTTTAGCCTATACCAGCCCTCATTCCTCTTAAGTTGAGCCCTTGGATGGTGGCAGGACTTAGGTACAGGTCTCTGCAGATGAGGTAAAGATCCATTGAGGAGGTAAAGTCACAGGCCAGAGTCTGGGGCAAGTTGAATATAGGCAGATTCAGAGTCAGGTAGCAGTCAGGGCAGGCGGCATTCAATCAGAGTCAAGAATCAGGCAGAGTTCAATCAGAGTCGAGTCAGGCAGTGATCGGTAGCAGGTGAACTTCAATCAGAGTTGAGAGTGAAGTCAAAATCAAAACCAGAGATCCGTTTGAGGGGACATGGGATGGAGAGACAAGTAAGAAGGCAGGGAAGAGCACAGGCAGGCAAATGAAGACACTGAAGACTGAAAGTTTGAAGATGAGTAACTGAAGACTGACAACTGGATGACGATGAAGAACTGAAGACTGACCACAGGATAAAGTTAAGGAACTGCCAGGACAAAAGACCAGGAGCACAGGACAAAGACCAGGAATGCAGGAACAAAGATCAGGTACATAGGAATGAAGATCAAGAACATGCTGAGGCAACTTGCTCTACCAGGAGGTAGTCAACCTATTACTGAGGCATGGGTTGTAGGGAGCTGGGCCCTTTAAAGGGCTGAAGGCAGTGATGTCAGAAATGGTCGCTGTGGGGTATTTCCCGCTGTGATCCCTTTAATCTCTGTGGTGTATGCCTAGAAGGAGCTTGAGTATGGTTGGTGGCATCCTGCTGCAGGCCAGTCAGACCTGCAGGAGCATGGTGGTCGACCGTGTTGCTATTCAGGGGATCTGTCACTGCATCAGGGCTTGAGGTAAGCATGGCAGTCCTTGGCCTTGCCCCACAGTCCACCAAACGCAACATTTTACTACATGACCTGCAGGAATTTACAGCTATTTTTAAGGTCTTAAAGGAACCAGACTGATTGGCCACCATGAGCTCAGATCTTCTCCACCTCCACTAGGTGCCAGAACATTAGCAGAATATGCTATTGGATTCCAGACCCTGTCAACAGAGCTTAATTGGTGAGAGGTCTGTCTTCTCAACATATTCCTGGAAGGCGTGTGCCCCAGGATTAAAGGCCTGAGACCTTCCTACATCTCTGGAAAGACTTATTGAGCTGATGGGCAAAATTGACTGCTGCCTCCAGCAATGGGAAAGAGAGGCTCGACCATCTCATAAAGCCATTATGCTGGCACCCTGATTCCAGTGTCCACTTTTGCCTGCAGCTCCTCCTCCTCATACCATCGGTTCTTCTGAAGAACCCATGCAGCTGGGATATAGCCATTTGGCCCCTGAGGAGAGTCTCTGCTGTAGGCAGCTAGGTTTGTACCTATATTGTTCAGGTAAGGGCTACCTACTAGTTTAATGTCCATTAAAGCCAGCAAACTTCAGTGCCTAGGGTCCAGTGGGGAGATGACCTTAGGCCTTACCATTCCTGCTCCCCAACGTCTACTCCCTGAAAACTTATAAGTGAGTCTCCTAAGCTTTAACACCCAGGCTTTTGTGGACTCTGGTTCTGGTGGGAACTTCATCATGAAGGAACTTATGGATCAAATACTTATTCCCACATATGAAAGACTTTGCCCCTGATAATTTAATCTATGGAGATGTCCTTCCTGGCCAGGTCACTTTGACAACCACACCTCTGACACTACGTACTGGTCTTCATCAGGAGGAGATTAGTTTCCATGTAATTCTGAATCCATCCATCCTGTTGTCCTGGGTTGCCTGTTTCCAGCGACATTGTTCTCTATTTGATTGGGCCGCCCTACAGCTCACCCATTGGGGAAAAGAGGGTCAGAACACGTGTCTGGAACATGAGGAAATTCCTTTTCCCTTTCAGGACTCCCTTTTACTTGTCATGGCTGAGTGGTTAAAGCGATAGACTAAAACACCCATTGGGGTTTCCCTGCAAAGGTTTGAATCCTGCCCATGAGTGATTCTATTTTTACATTCAATGTGCTGTGACAATCAAAAAAGCAAACAGAATGTTAGGAATTATAAGCTGGGAATGGCAAATAAAACAGTGGATGTCATAATGCCTCTGTATCATTCCATGGTGACACTGTACCTTGAATACTGTGTGCAATTCTGGTCGCCACATCTCAAAAAACATATAGTTGCACTGGAGAAAGTGCAGAGAAGGATGATCAAAATGATAAAGGGCATGGTCAATGTCTCCCTATGAGGAAAGGCAAAGAAGTTAGGGTTGTTCAGTTTGGAGACGAGATGACTGAGAGGGGATATGATAGAGGTCTACAAAATCATAAAAGGACTTCAACAGGTTAATTTAAATCAGTTATTTACTCTCTCAGATAACAGAAGAACTAGGGGGGCACTCCATGAAGTTAGCAAGTAGCTCATTTAAAACAAAACAACGAAAATTCTTTTTCACTCGGTGTATATTTAAGACTCGGAATTCATTGCCAGAGGATGTGGTTAAGGCAGTTATGTAAGTGGGTTTAAAAAAGGTTTGGATAAGTTCCTAGAAGAAAAATTCATAAACTGCTATTAATTAATAAGCAATAGTAACTTGAGATCTATTTAATGTTTGGGGACTGGCCAGGAACTTGTGGCTTGGAATGGCCATTATTGGAAACAGGATGCTAGGCTTGATGGAACCTTGGTCTGACCCACTATGGCATATCTTATGTTCTTATGTTCCTTTCTCAGAATGCCAACTTTGAAGATGTTTTCTCAAAGAAGAAGGCCAAAACCCTACCTCCTCATCAATCATATGACAGAATTAAACGTCTCCTGGATATCAAGCCCCCACAGGGAAGGGTCTATCCTCTTACGCTTGCCACCTGCGGCAGCCCCGCGGTGCGGCCCTCTCACCTCTCTATTCAAGCTTCAGGTTCCAGCTCCTCATCGCTGGCACTGGTGGGCCGCCAGTCTCGACCTCAGACTTCCACCAGCTCTTCTGGCCCTACTTCACTTCCTGGGACCTCCAGCCAGGATGCCTCCATCCGTCGGCCTCTCCGCGGGGTTCGCGGAGAGACACCGCCATCAGCACTGCATACCCAATTCCACATAAATATGGAAATCATCTGCATGAGACTGAAAATTAAAGCCCATTCCTCTTACAATACTCTCTAAAGGCTCAACATATAGGCAGTAACTTTAAAATATGCATGATTGCTCCGTTGAACGCATGCACAAAAGTCATCAGTGCCCCATGATGACCTCACAAAGGAAGGCCTATAAAAGGCCACTGATTCATCTCCTTCTTGTCTCGGCAACAGGTCTCCTACATCTTACAGCATTCCCAGCCTGTGTTCTTTAGTTCCTATGTTCATGTCTTCAGTTTTTGGCCTTCGTTCCTGTCTTCAGTTCCTGGTCTTCATTCCTCTCTTCAGTTACTGGTCTTTAGGGATGTGCAGAGGGATGCCATACGTTGCATTCGTGATTCGGATTCGTCGGGGAGCAGATACGTTGCATTCGGCCGTATGGCGCCCCGATGCGTTAATACGGCGATTTCTATTTGTATCCCAGCTAAAATTAAAATTAACTACAACCCCCCACCCTCCTGACCCCCCCAAGACTTACCAAAACTCCCTGGTGGTCCAGCGGGGAGTCCAGAAACCATCCCCTGCACTCTCACACCCTCGGTACCGGTTTCATCATGGCACCAATAGCCTTTGTCACAGGGGCTACCGGTGCCATTGGTCAGCCACTGTCACATGGTCATCGGCGCCATCTTGTGCTCCTACCATGTGACAGGGGCTGACCAATGGCACCGGTAGCCCCTGTGACATAGTATGGGCAAAGGCTATCGGCGCCATTTTGAATACTGGCATCGGACGGCCGGAATGCAGGAGGTCGCTCCGAAACCCCTGTTGGACCCCCAGGGACTTTTGGCCAGCTTGGGGGGGCCTCCTGACCCCCACAAGACTTGCCAAAAGTCCAGCGGGGGTCCGGGAGCGACCTCCTGCACGCTGTCCGTCCGATGCCAGTACTCAAAATGCCAGTACTCAAAATGGCGCCGATCGCCTTTGCCCTCATATGTCACAGGTACCGACGGTCGGCCCCTGTGACATGGTGAGGGCAAAGGTGATCTGCTGCCAGAGACTAGGTCTCTGTGATGAAATCTGGCCTCAAACCAGCCTTAGGGATGGGCATGCCTTGGTGCAGGCCCTGGTGCAAGCTCTAAGCTTTGGTGATGGGACCAAACTTTAGTCTAGGCCCTGATTCTGGGCCTATGCCTAGACCTCAGTGATGGGACCAGACCTTGAGTCAGGCATCAGCGATAGGATCGGGCCTCAGGCTGGGCCTAGCACAGGTTCTAAGCCTCAGTGATGGGACTAGCCTCATGCCTAGGCCTCAGCGACATGACCAGGCCTTGTGATGGGCTCTGGCACCAGGCCTAGACCTTGGTGATGGAACCAAGCCTCAGCCAAGGCCTAGGACTCAGCAATAAAACTAGGCTGAGACCTGCTCCCACTAGAGGCCCAATTTTATTTTTAAATGTACAAATACAGAATAAACCAAAAATGCCTCATTTGTTGTACTTTATGCATTAACTTTAAACAAATGCACATTCCTATAGTAAATGACATCTCAGTCAATAATGTCATCACAATAGAGCAGCCATATTTGGATTAAAATACTGATCAGCAAAAAAAAAAAAAGTTCTGAACATTTTGTCAGTGCGACAAACCTTTAGTGCTTCAGAGCATTGGTGCTTAAGCAAAGAAAAAATATTCCTTGTTTCTCTTGTCTGTTATTCAGAGTGAAGGCTGAATGATTATTTTGGGGTAATATGTTTTTCGCTCAAATTAAATTTTTTTTGTCTTATTGTTATGTTTTACAGTTTTGATTATATCGTATTGTAATTTGATGTTTTAATCCTGTGCATTGCTCTGGTTGATTTAAAAAAATCTGTAAAGGGATTAATAACAAATATTTTAAAATAAATAAATACTCTTCCTTTTTGGTCTACCTACTCCATGTTCCTCTTTAATTTTATTATCTTCCAATTCCATAGCCATTACAATTCGTTTCTCATCCCTATTGTCCCATGCTTTCTCCTTCTGCTTCACATTTCTAATGCCATGCTCACTGCTATCCATCCCTTTCCACATCCATGTCGCCACCCAACTAGGATTCAGGATGGTAGTGCGAGTGAGTGCACGTCATTGTTTCCTCAGTTGCTGTACTTTCTCCTTTGGACTCAAAGTGGTTTTTCATTATTTCCTTGCACTTCTGCTACTCATTTGTTTCTGCTACTCATTTGTTTCTCTGACATCCTGTGACTTTTGGATGACTTTACAGTTGAGAAGCAAGCAGATCACCTGAGGATGTGCTTTAATACAACCAGAAAATGAGAGATGTCGCTGGGGCTATATGGAATAATTTTCAAACTGAATTTGTAAAATGTCTATGCCTGCTTTTTACCCGTGGACTATGCATCAATTTTCAAAGAGAGAGTATGCACATACTTTTAGTCTGAAAATTACCATGAAAGCAAAGTACCTGCAGACATTTTCACAAACCAGTTTGAATGCATAAATTGCAACTTACCCAGGTAAATAACTTTGAAAAATGTCCTCAAAAATGGTAAATTTCAAACGTGCATGTGGGCACTCTTTGGTGTGTATGTGCCCAGATATGCGGCCATTTTATAACTTGCACATATAAATGCATGCATGTTATAAAATAACCTGACTGCACACACATGGACTTGATATGCGTATTTCTGATATTGTTCAAATTGTTTTTTATTGTTGCACAACTGTTAAGAAAATGTATAACGGTCACATTGTTTTTTCTGTTACACAACTGCTAAGAAAAATGTATATTTTTGTAAACCGTTATGATGGCTCTACCGAATGACGGTATATAAAACTCAACAAATAAATAAACAAATAAACATGTGTGCCCAATTTTATATGAGTGTATGCCTATGCGTGCAATTCCTGCTTCTACTGCATAAGTCAGGGAATTTTAGAAGGGGGTGCGCGTCCATGCCATTGCCAGTTTCACTAGGTCATCCACCAGTTTGCCCATTTAATAGCTAGGTCCTCCAAATTCCCATGGTTTGATAGTCTGCATTCCCACTAGTTACCCCAGACCCTTTAAACTCCGGAGAAATGATTCTATTTTCTTTTTAACTTACACCTTGTCCCTAGAAGAAGTAAATGTATGCACCACTGGACCTGGGCATGCGCCCATATCTTGACCATGCCCCAAAACATCCATGCCCCACCTGGACCACAACCAAACCCTGCCTCTTTTTGAAAGCCTTTGACATGTGCACTCAGAGAGTGGTACACATGTATCTGGGCAGCTTTCAAAATTTCATTGGCACAAGCCAGCCCGACCTGTGCATGCTTCCTCCAATTGATGAGCACGCTGGGCTTTTAAAATTCTTCTCAAACTGAGCTCAGCATGATATTACATAATAACATCAAGTGAGCAGTTGAGCAAACATCCTATGAACTGAAAGAATAGAACAGAGAGTGATTCTGTTTTGCATACAAAAGTGCAAGGAGAGTCACTAAAATGCACAACTTATCAGAATGATGTAATATAATCTAGATCCTTGAGAAATCAGTTAGGATCTGATATTTACAACAAGGCAGAACAGAGGAAAATAAGAAATGCCATGCTGGGTCAGACCAGGATCCATTGAACCCAGCATACTGTTCCCGACAGAATAGGGACCTGGCAGATCCAATAAAGTAGATCTACGTCTTGTCCCTCACTCCCAGGGATAGCAATCATTTTCACTAATTTGCATGGCTAACAATGTCTGGTGGATGTTTCCTACAGGAACCCCTTCAAATGAAGCAGGAATAGAACTGAGGAGTTGCAGACCGAAATCAGGGGGAGAAACAACAAGAACACAAATGAGAAGCCTAGGAGAGGAAACTGTGGGACAGACCAATGTGCAGGCTTGTTTGGCACCCAAGGAAAAGCACATATCGAAAAGAGAGGAATCAAAGGTGCGAAATAAAAGAGTTCAAACATGCCAATGTGAGTAAGAATTTAAAAGGAGATACAATGAAAAGAAAGGAAAGAAATAATAAATCCAATCCTCTATAGTTAGCTTTATGACCCATAAAGTCGGAGATTTCAAAAGGCAGGAGAAATGGCAGATCAAAATGAGAGAAAAATAGAACAAAGTTATGTTTAATTCCATACTGTTATTATCAATAAGATAAAAATAGAATCCAGGTTATGTATTGATTAATGTCCTTGATTACTTAACCATATTATATCTCATTGTCTCTCTGGAAAAGAATAAACATGTATAATAATAATATGAAATGTCTGTTAAAACAGGCCATTTTTTTCCTTCTATGCAAATCAGGACACACCTTTGACTACTGCAGCTATCCTCAGGATTTATTAGTGACATATATACTAGGTTGTAGGTGTTTGTGGTGCGCTAAATCTCTATTTCTAGAGCATAATGTGCATCTCACCCACCAGTTTTGCCACATTGTCCTCCCAACAACAAACATCCTTTATAACAGCTTCATATCTGCCTCTGGCAAAACAGCAGCTTTGCTCCAGAAGTGTGTTCCCACCTCGCCCACATCATGAGACAAGTTCTAAAAGTCTAAAGTTACGCTGTAACGTCACATTATCAAGCTGAGCAAGATAATCAAGTTTTGAGCAAAGTAAGTTTCACTAGCGTCCAAGGCATTGTGAAAATATTGTACAGCAATAAGGTATATTATTACCAGTACTGTAAGCAAGATAGTAAAAAACACCTAAAGTTAATTCAGGTTACCCCTTTTCTTTATATCCAGCAATTAGGGATCTTCTGTGCTTATCCAATGCCCTTTTGAATTCAATTATTCTCCTTGTCCTTACCACTTCTTGGTAGAGAAAACCTAATGAGTATCTACACCTGCATGCTTATATAAACTGATCCAATGCTAAGTTTTATTTAAGCAGTAACCATTGACAAGAGAATTATTCAAAAATGGCCACATTTTTACAACATAATCATATGTCACTAAAACCAAAACAATTCTAAGCACATACAGTGGTGCAATTGTGCTCTCCAACCCCACTATTTTATGCAGGCCCAGTAAAGCGTAAAAATGCAATCTTGGGCCAGTGTTATATTCTCACTGCGCCCGCAGCAGCTAGAAATCCCCCAGTGCTAATCATGCCTTTTGCGTTTGGCTAGTTAGCAGCAGATGAAGGTCCCATCCTGATTGCCCCCGCTCCTCACTGAGGATCATCAGCCATCCCCTGCATTGGGGGAAGCTCCCCTTTCCCAGAGGCACAGCAGCACCCCTCCCCCATCATCCTCTTTTATGTTGCATCCACCACCGCCCTTCCCCCCCACCCCTGGTAACCTCCCCACCATGGAATTCCTAAGAAATCCACTATTGCATAGAATCCTCCCTAGGCATTCTCTCTCCCCCGCAAAGCCCACTCCCACCCATCCTTTCCAGACTCGGGTCTTAACAGTCTGGAGTGGTGGGGTCCTTAAGGGCAGGAGAGATGTCAGAGCCCTTCAACCTGCCCAGCAACTGACAATGAATAACACTTCTAGGAGACAATTCACCATAATCAGTACTTCTAAGAGAGTGTAAAAGAAATGTGATGATTACTATGCAGTGTCGCATCAATTTCTTGTAACTTTTGGTAGGTTATTTTCAATTGCAATTCCTTTGATGTCACATTGGCAGCACATCACTGCTGAAGAAACTGTCCAGGACCTAGAAGCATGATTCCATCCTGAATTGAGGATTATCTATTGTCCAATGTGTTTCTTGTACTCTACTAAGAGCCACAGTGGCTCTGCTGTTATATGTTGCATGGGGAGGCATATTAGATATATTTAATACCAAATAATAAATGTGTAGTAAATGGCCAGAACATAGGCATGACCGGTGTTCAGTTATCCAAGCCTAGGTAAGGGGACATGGACACAGAATTACATAGATCACACCTTTTGTAGTGCAATCAGAAGAGTGCTCCAAGGGATAGAGCTTGCCAGTACTAGGATCAAACTGAGTAATCAATAGTGATAGTGATGAACAAGTGGAACACCATCGGCAGGGGTGAATGCCCACATTGGGAGGGGAAAACATTGAAGAAGGCAGAGGCAATTCAGAGGGGACCATTCTGTTTTCTTTCTCACTGTATATTCTGATTCTTTATCTTGGTACTTTGTTTTGTTCAGAGAATCATAAGTCTTGGAATAGCATGACTGTTTATTCTTTGTTTCTGTATAGATGTTCTCAACTGTATGGGAATTTGTTTCCCGTGGGGCCTTCCCAATGCAGGCTCTATGGTGAAAAATGGCTCATGTCAGGGGACTTTTGGGAGTGGGTTCCAGGAGGGAGCTGGAAAGTTGTTCCAAGTGGGTTACTAGTCCTAGCGTAGTGGACTAAGAAGCTCCTCCAGAAGAAAGTTCCTACCAACAAGGTATATAAGAATCTTGATCCAAGCGGAAGGTATCCAAGGGAAATACAACCTTTCAGAAGCCAAGAAAAGTCTCAGTTTTACTGCTACGCTTTATGCAAAGTGCATGAGGATTTTATTTTGAGCTAGTGGACTGTTTAAAAGCTCTGTTTTTCCTATTTTTTTAATCCGCTACTTTGGGAAAATGCTCCTTCTTGTAGTTTACTTATTTTGTACTGATGAATGATTCTTGTTTTGGAACACAACACTTGGTGTTTGGACTTTCATTTTGGAATGACTGAGTGTGACCCCCTGGGTTTTACAGGTCAGGCTTTTCCCCACAGCAGAATCTAATTTTCCAGAGCTGCACCAATGTTCACAGAAAGTCTTCAAACTAATTTGTTCTGCATCCACTGCAAGTACTTGCACATCAGTGGAAAAGGCCCATGAGTGCAGTGAAAACTAGTACAGTATTTGCTGCTGAATTGTTTCCCCTAGCTTGTAGATATATCATTATACCCAGCAATATTTTTTTCCTCTATAAACTTATCCAATTTACTTTTGAATTGTTGCTGCCACAACTACATCTGCAGGCAAAATGTTCCATATTTTCACCACTAGTTGGGTAAAAAAATCTTTTTTCTTTGAACCTGTTGACATTTTTTATCCCTTAACTTTAGAGGATGCCCTTTTTATTAGTGTATAGCTTCTTTGATGCACACAAAAAAAATCCCTCTCTATAAAATTTCTGTAGGATTCAATGAGCCATTTATTCAGTATTGCCTAGATGTGCAGGGGAAAAAAAACTTAGTTTTTGTTTTTCAGTTCATTTTCGGGAGGATTTTATTCCCACGAATTTCAGTACATTAAACCACCCACCTAAAAGGGCCAAAGAAACTAAAATGGCAACTACTAAGACCTCCCACCCACCTGCAAAAATGCCAGGGTCAGGATTGCACCGTCCCCCTCTACCCGGTCTGGTGGGGATCTGCTAGAGAGATCTATGTCTACTCTGCCCGGACCCAATCCCAAAACTGGGACCTGGCCTGGACTCTGGTTGAGTCCCAACATCAGGGATTCAGCCTAGGCCAGAGCCTGGTCCCAGGTCTGATTCTGAGGCCCGTCCCAGAGGCCCAGAGGTCCCGATGGTAGGGGATTTACCTAGACCCAGGCCAAATACTTGGGCCTCAGTTAAGGATCAGGCTCAGGCCTAGATCCCAGGCCTTACAGCTTCACAGTGATCATCTTTTTCATCTTCTTTCTTCTGATATTGGCCTGGAATCACACCAGGTTACATAGGGTCGCACAATGCCATACCTTAAAATGGTGCCATCTGCTAGGGAGAATGCACTGCAATAAATTAACTCCAGTTCAACCCCAGCACACAGTATCAGGCCCAGGGCCTGACTATAGGCTGACTCCCAGGTGTCGGGATTTGGCCTCCAAGCCAGACCCTGGCATCCGGTGTCAGGACTCTGTCTTTGGGCTGGATCTTAGCTTCGGTCCTGGGTCCAGGTAAAGGCCTAGGCCAAGGCTAGGCATTGGGACCCAGCCTCTGGCCCAGGATCCAATTTCAGGCCTGAGTCTGGGCCGAGGCCCTGGGATTGGGACCCAGCCACCGAGTCAGGCTGCAGCATTGGGCCTGGCCCAAGGCCCAGGCTTCAGGACCTGGCTTCTGGCCTGGGTCTGGTGTTGGTCCTAGGTCCACATCAAGGTCTTGGTGTTGAGTCATGGCCTCTGGGTCAGATCACGGCATCAGGCCTGAGCCCAGGCCCTGGCCTAGGCCAAGGCCTAGGTGTTGGGACCTGGCCTCGAGCCTGGGTCTGGGTGGAGGCTCTCACACAGGAACCCAGTCCCCAGGTCCAGCCACAGTGTTGGACCTTGGCTGAGGCCCAGACTTTCCATCAGATACTTGATGGATCAGGTAGGAACCTATTCGGGAGTTTGGGTCTCAGTCAAGGCCTCGGCATCTGCCCGGGTCTAGGATGAGGCATCGCACTTGGTCACAGTCCCTGTTTTGGGCCTCGGCCTATTCCCTAGGTGAGGCCCCAGCCTTGGGCCTAGGCCTAGGTCAGATGCATTCATTTGAAATGAATGCAATGAATATGTTTTGCTTCATTCAGGGGGCTCCCTGATGTTTTGTGGCCCCAAATTAAATGAATTCCCCTTATTCGTTGTGTTTTTTAAATTCATTTCAAACACATACCCATCCCTATTGTGTAGTAGTAAGAGTAATGGGCTGTAAACCAGGTAAATCAGGGTTCAAATCCCACTGGTACTCCTTGCGACCTTGGGTAAGTCCCTTCAACCTCCATTGCCTCAGGTAAGCCCTCTGGGGGCAAAGAAATACCTGCAGTACCTGAAAATAATCTGCTTTGAAGTGCCTGAAAAAACAGAATATAAATAAATAGTATAATTAAACTTGATAGCCAATCTACCAGTGTTTCATGATATATATAAGACCCCTGTATCCTTTATTATCACAATGGCTTTTCTATCTCTCTTTCCTAACATTTGAACATCCCTTTCGAGTATAAATGCTCAAAACATAATCTTGTGCTCCAAATATGGTCTGACAAAAGTTCATATGGTGGAGGAATAATATCCTCATTCTTTGCATTCATCTCCTGTTTGATGGCAAATTGAAAACGAGACAGACTTGACACCTTAGATTGTTGATATTTTATTCGCACAATATTGCAATAGTGCATACAATGAGCCATACTGAAGATAAAATCTGCGGTGATGACTCAATACTGATTTTATTCACTGACCAGTTGCTGCTTCCAAAAACAACTATCGAGTGAAAAAAAATAATTAGAAGCTTTTGATTCTTGATAAGCCCCTGGCGCAGCCTTTGTGCGAAACTTGGCCAGAGTTGGGCTCTTTTAACTATTGCAATATTGTGCAATTAAAATATCTATAATCCAAGGTGACAGGTCTGTCTCATTTTCAGTTTTTCTTCTGACAAATTATCCACCTAGTTTGGCAGATAGGCGGGCTATAAATTTGTTTTAAATAAATAACCTTACACTATCAACATACAAAGACAAATGCTTAAAGGCTTAGTCCAGATCTATGCACATACAATAGTCAGAATCAACAGTGGCCCTCCTCAAGAAGATTCTAGGTCTCCATCTTACTTCCCTAATTCCAGAGGTTCATTCTCTGTATGACCACCTTCTTGCTGACACAGCTGACCTGCACTAAATGATACTGCCTGTTGCTGGGTAATATATCATTCAGCACAAGTCATTACTGCCAGAAGAAGGAATATTGTGTTTCTCCTGCTCTCAAAGGGAAAATCCTTCCAGGATAAGAAGGTGAGAGTCTGAAGGGGTGGAGAGGTCTGGGATCCTCTTGGGGAGGTGGAGGCCAAATGATCATTTTACAGTATGGAGGGGAAAAGGGGATAAATGCACCTTGTGGGGGAGATTGTATGGTTAAGGTATCAGGGATAGCAAGATCATAGCCTCTGGGCAGGCGCAAGTTGCGTACGCAGGCAAGCTGCTGCACGCAATCCCTCGACACAGTGGCAATGGCCACTGTGTTGCGGGCCTCTGGCCCCACCCATACCCCGCCCACATCCCTCCCCTCCGCCCCTTTTGTAAAGGAACGGGATTTACACGTGTCCCAGGGATATACGAGCGTAACCTTTTGAAAATCCGGCCCTTAGATTTTAAAGTTATCCAGCCTTGTGTGGCTGGATAACTAGCTACTTAACCGAATATCTTCAAAGATATTCAGTTAAGTAGAGATCTGTAAAAGGCCTGTTTCTTTTCATCCCTTGTCCAAATTATAAATGAGGTCCTGGAGGCCTTACATCTGACACAGTTCAAACCCAATAAACATATTTAATGTCCCTGGCCTGTCAACCTTGTTAGCAATTTAAACAAATAGTAGATCTTATCTGTCCTGCCTCCAGACTCCCTGACCCACCAATGGTTTAAGATGTGACTGGTCCACACACACACACACACACACACACACACACACACACGCATACACATACACACTGATCCCCCGGGATCCCTCCTCCATCATCCCTGAGTCTTCTCAGTCCATGCTGGGAGCGGGGTATTACTTCTCCCTTTCCCAGCGCTCCAACATTCAGCCTGTCAGTTTAAGTTACATACTATTTACACTGAATATGCCATATTTTCCATTTAGATGGATAGTTTATAAGTTATTCATCTAAATGGCTTTTGAATATTGACCTCCAAATGCTCGTCTGTAAAATCTGAGAATCCTATTGTCTTCTTTTTACAGTTTGATAGTTCTGTATCTTCTGCAAATATTGCAATAGTGCTGTTTATTTCTTCCTATTGATCACTGAAAAGTTAATAGACAGTTGTCCTTGCACATTTCTTTCTGGAACCTTAATTGTCATTGATTTCAATTAGAATGTGTGCCATTAATCATGACCTTCCATAGTCTTGTTCCTGATGGTAGCTTATAATTTCAGAGGCAAAATGTGGGAGAGCCATTACAGCTAGTATACTTCAGGTGAGGAGGTCAAAGGAAGGCAGAAAACTGACATGAGTACATAATCAGAAACATATGTCTTTTGAGTCTGAAAAGAGTTTCATAAGAGTGGTATGAAAAGACATGATTGGTCACAGAAAGGAGAATGCGATTAGTCAGTTGCTAAAAGCTTCTGAGGCTTAGACTGCTCTTTAACTTCAAGTCTCTGAATGACTACAGTTATCATTGACTACAATAATTTTGGCAATGACAACAAAGATCTATAACCTCTAGGAACTCATTGCTTAGAAATACACATCTTATAAAAGGAAAGGTGGATCTAAGTAGTATAAAGAGGTAGAGTGCTAGTTAAACTTTGTTTTCACAGGTGAGTGACAGGCAGCTCAGCCAATAAGCATTCACGTCTGGGCTAAGTTCCACCCATTGGCCTCTCCTTTCAGTCAATCAGAATTCATCCCTGGACCAACCCCTACTCCTGTACTGACCCTTGCCCCAGCTTGGCCCCACCCCTTTGTTCACATGCATCCTAGCCTTACCCATACCATGCCCCTTTTTGCTCCTTGGAAATATGTTTTTCATAATGGTGGCAGTTACCCTGGGGACAGCCATCTTGGATGTCCTGGGTACAATACTTGTCAAACTTTGTTTTGACAGGTGAATGACAAGCCCAGGTTAAGCCCCACCCTCTGACCCTCCTCTCAGCTAATCAGTGTTCATCCCTGCCCATTGCAAAGCTCCTTTCCCCACTTTGGCCTTACCCTTTTGTTAATATTCAGCCTTCTCTTCCCAAGAGTTCTTGCCTGATTTGCTAAAGTCAAAAATCTTTTACGTCTTTTTGAGTAGATTTAGAAACATCTGGGTATATCCAATTTTTTTGTCCCTTTTTGCCCCTTGGAAATACATTTTTCAAGGTGGCGGCAGGTACCCTGGGGGTGAACATCTTAGATGACAGCACTGGAAATGACATCCAAGCTAAAAGGGGTTGACAGCTCTTTTACTTGTTTACAGAGATTGGGGCAAGGAAGGTAGCCATGTTTGAATTAATGAGCATGCTCAGTAAGCAGTCAGGTTTTTGAACAATTAGTTGGCAGAAGAAGAGAACCGGAAAGCTCATCTACATACTGCTCCCAGCATCCCCCAAGAGAGGACTCCAGAGGTCACAGAAAGCGATCCAGGTTTCAAACTCCATAGCCCCAGCTTCCAAAGGCCCCGCACCCTTTGCAGTAGAGGACTAGAAGGCTCATCTGCATACTTCTCCTAGCATTCCCCGTGATAGGACTCCAGAGGTCACACAAGCGATCCATGTTTCGAACTCCACAGCCCCAGCTTCTAGAGGCCCCACACTCTTTGCAGTAGAAGAGGACCAGAAGCACACGTTGCTAGGCACGTGAATCTCAAACCTCTCAATCCATTCAGTGAAGATCAAATTAATGGTGGTGGAAGAGGATTGGTAAGTATAGTTTTGGAAATTCTTGGACTTAAAATGTTTGGAGAGAGGTTTAATAGTGGGATATATTCTTTAGAGTTTGTGTGTTTTTGAGATAATAAGCAAGCCAGAGGAAATTAATTCTAGTGTCTGCCTTTCCCTCCCATCCACCCCTAGCTCAACTCTTGATTTTTAAGCAAGATACACTTTCTCACTAAAAATCAATTAGTCTCTTTTCTAAATCATACTATTGCACCAGCCCTTATTGAGAGTTTAATCATCCCCTTGTAGGTCACTAGCAGATTAATTAGTGAATACTCCTATAAATTTAAAGTACTCTAATTCCAACTCCCTTAGTAACCTAAACTTAACTAGGAATTCAACAAAATTATCATGAAGGCAGCAGACCAGCACCAAGAGGGGGCCTTTTCATTCTTTTCCAACGAGTGTCACATGTCTGATTTTTTACATGCCAGTAAGAGATCGTATGTATGCACCTGGTGCAAAGAGCTCCTTGTTCTCAGAGAACGAGTCCAATCTCTGGAGGCTAGAGTGGCAGACCTGGAGGAGCTGAGGCAGAGAGGTACATTGATGAGACCTTCAGGGACAAAGTAGCCAAGTCTCAAATTCAGTCTGGCAGCCCCGGTGCTGCCTTGGATCAGAAAGGTCTCCCAATTGGAGAGCATTTCCCTGGAGTAGCAAGAAGTGATCCTGTAACAAGGACCTGCTCTCCAGGTGATGCATTGTCCTCTCACACTGAGGACAAGTCTCCTAGGGCTACTGCCAAGGAGGGAAGGGTTAGGTTGGCCATCATAGTTGATGATTTGATTATTAGAAATGTAGATAGCTGGGTGGCTGGGGCATGTGAAGACCACCTGGTAATCTGCCTGCCTGGTGCGAAAGTTGTGAACCTCATGTGTCACCAAGATAGGACTATAGAGAGCGCTGGGGAGGAGCCGGCTGTCATGATGCATGTGGGTACCAACATAGGAAAATGTGGGAGAGAGGGTCTGTAAGCCAAATTTAGGATTTTAGGTAGAAAACTGAAGTCCAGAACTTCCAGGGTAGCATTCTCTGAAATGTTCCCTGTTTCACATGCAGGTCCCCAGAGGCAGGAAGAGCTCCGGAGTTTCAATGTGTGGATGAGATGATGGTGCAGGGAAGAGGGATTCAGTTTTGTAAGGAACTGGACTACCTTTTGGGGAAGGGGGAGACTTTTCTGAAAGAACAAGCTCCACCTTAACCAAAATGGAACCAGGCTGCTGGCGCTAACTTTCAAAAAGGAGATAGAGCAGCTTTTAAACTAGAACAACCGCTATATCGAGGGTTTCTTGCTTGGCGTCGCTGAGAATGATGCCGCATATGAAAAGGAAGGGTCGAGTCAGAGAGGGAGCCTCGACCCCACCCAAACACTGGCTCTAATTTAGAGGACGATAGCAGGCTTTTACCCACCCACAGAATCATTAGCTCCGGAGGTTCCCACAAGAGTGGATAGTGGTGAGCAAACAACTTCGCTCCTGGGAGAAGTTACTCTCAGTCCTGGAGCTCCCTTACCACCCACGAGCGCTGCAACTGCTGGCCTGGACTCGCCTCATAGACGGATGGCGTCATTTGAGGGGAGTTACCTCAAGGAAGGAATAGCAGGGGCCATCGCAAAGCCATCCAGGGCAGGAGAACCGTCAGAATCCACCCTGCAGATGGAAGGCCAACTCGAATTGGTTCTAGATAGAACCGGCAAACAGGACGCTGAGACAGCAAGTGCGACGGTCCAGTTTCTGAGGATTGGGGATTCACAAGTGTCTTCATTTCCTCAAACGGTAACATTTCCTCCTCAAATAATATTGGAAAAGCCAAAAGTTGTTACATTGGATTCGCTATGGCAGGCAATTTCCGCCTTGCAAAATTTCATA
This sequence comes from Rhinatrema bivittatum, assembly GCF_901001135.1. Classification (NCBI taxonomy): domain Eukaryota; kingdom Metazoa; phylum Chordata; class Amphibia; order Gymnophiona; family Rhinatrematidae; genus Rhinatrema; species Rhinatrema bivittatum. Next base: position 774,327,787 of record NC_042616.1, on the reverse strand, counting down.
GCGAATCTTACAGTGACTATAAAAGAAACGCAAACTGTGTTCAGTAACATTAATCCTATGCTGAATCAACACACTGAAAAAATGGAAAAATTGGATACAGATATAACAGAAATAAAAAAAGTGCAAAGTTCTTTGATACAGGGAGAGTGGTTGTTGAGTAAAAAGGTTGAGAATTTAGAAAATTCAGTGAGATATGCTAACTTAAGAAATTTGAATTTTCCCAATTGTAAAATGATTTCATCAAGAGAACAGTTTAAAAACTATCTTCAAGAAATCTTACAAATACCTATTGATGCGTTGTCACCTCTATCAAAAGTCTATTTTCTACCTGATATAAAAAATGGAGCACCTAAAAATCAAATATCTGAAGTAGAACCGTTAAATGTTTCAGAGTTGCTGGAAACATCTTATAAATCCCAGATTGAAATGAGGGGCTCCTTGATGGTTAAATTCATATTGTCTTCAGATAGAGACAATATATTAAAACTTTCTTCGTAAAAGATCCTCTCTTTATCTGGGACAAAAAAATTGGATATACCCAGATGTTTCTAAATCTACTCAACAAAGACGTAAAAGATTTTTGACTTTAGCAAATCAGGCAAGAACTCTTGGGGCCCAAATACTAATTAGGTTCCCATGCAAATGTATTGGTTAATGGGGTGAGATATATTTTTTTTTATCCAGAACAACTGGAAATATACTTAGAATTTCATCAGATCAAAGGAACTGAACCTATTATACCATTGCTGGAAGAAGTTGATTAATTTTAAAGGAAAGCTGTAACTTCTCATTCTTTATTTGGAAATATTGGCCTGGATTTATCAAATATTGCATGCAATAGGCAGTTTATCACAAAGTGCACTAATACCTATGTGAAATGCTTCATACTTTGGAAATGCCTCCTGCATACAACCACCTTTAGTAGTTTTGAAGCTTGATGGACTCTCTACCTGGGTAACATCAAGCTAGGTGGAGAGAACATTGCCCAAATCTCATCTTGGAGTGAGTTTCCTCACTCCAAAGGTCATCAAATCTTCACAAGAGACCACTATTCTGTTCGTACATCTCACTTTGAATGTCAAAGTGGCCCCTAACCCTCTACACTAATACCTAAACCACACCTTGAGTTACTAGGTAGGCCTACCTTAGGGATACAAATACCTATCTAGGGAAATGCCATTATGGCCAGTCTCTCTCTCTCTCACTCTTTCTCACTCTCTCCCTCCCCTTCCTGAGGCTCTGGGAGCTTCAATTCACCTAAAATTGGCTTCCCATTAATCTACATTCCCATTAATCTACATTGGCTTCCCATTAATTTCAGAATCCTCTACAAATCCCTCACCATCATACACAAATCCATCCACAATCAATCCTCCCTACAGCTAAACATCCCATTCCAGGTTCATACCTCTTCCAGACCAATTAGAACTGCCTACAAAGCAACCCTCCTCACCCCTTCAGCCAAGGCTACGCTCCACCCCTCATTAAGGGGTAGATTTACAAAAACTGCACGTTCGCATACTTTTGTTGGCGCACCAGTCGCAAACAAAAGTACGCTGGATTTTAGTAGATACGCGCGTAGCCGCGCGTATCTGCTAAAATCCAGGATCGGCGCGCGCAAGGCTGCCGATTTTGTGCAGCCGATGCGCGCCGAGCCGCGCAGTCTGCCTCCGTTCCCTCCAAGGCCGCTCCGAAATTGGAGCGGCCTCGGAGGAACTCGCTTTCGCCCTCCCCTCACCTTCCCCTCCCTTCCTCTATCTAACCCACCCCCCTGGCCCTATCTAACCCCCCCCTACCTTTGTCCGGGGATTTACGCCTCCCGGATGGAGAAGTAAATCCCCGCGCACCAGCGGGCCACTAGCACACCGAGACGCGACCCGGGGGCGGTTCCGGAGGGCGCAGCCATGCCCCCGGACCGCCCCGGGCCGAAACCACGCCCCCGGGCCCGCCCCCAAAACGCTGCATCGATCGGCCCCGCCCCCGACACGCCCCCGACAAAAAACCCCGGGACTTAAGCGAGTCCCGGGGCTCTGCGCGCGCCGGCAGGCCTATGGAAAATAGGCGCGCCGGTGCGCAAGGCCCTGCTTGCATAAATCCGGGCGGATTTACGCGAGCAGGGCTTTTAAAATCCGCCCCTAAGAAAACATGCCTTCTCTACCGCCAGACCTACGCACTGGAACGCTTTACCCACAGAACTTCACCATGAACAATGTCCGCTCACCTTTAGAAAGAAATTGAAGACCTGGTTATTCAGACAAGCCTTTCCTTAACATCCCGCAACACTAACACGGACTCCTACTTCAGTTAACGTACAATGATTGTTACTATGACTGCAAATTCTTTCCCTTCCTGACCCCACTGGCCTCGCCCTCCCCGTCCCCCCCCCTTGCTACTCTGCCCCTACTCATGATCCGCACCACGTGCGGAGATAGCCTGTAATCTAGTTGTTTCTTCTACTTTAATGTTAATCAGCCCTTGTTATGTTATGTCATGTCATCCCCCTTGTTAATCATCTTTCTCTCATCTATATTTTAAATTTATTGATTTTATATATATTGATTTGAAGATACTTGTTATTTGTAACTTTTCCATATTTGGTTCGATGTAAACCAGCGTGATAAAAATTTTCGTCTTGAACGTCGGTATAGTAAAAAGATCTAAATAAATAAATAAATAAATAAATAAATAAAATAGGCCTTGTGGGGCACCTCACAAAAGGCAATAAAACCTTACCACCCAGTCACAGCAGCCATCACACAGCTTAACACCATCCAAAAAGGTGTAGTTAAAATCCGCATTAAGGCTGTGCAATAGCTCTTCACAGACAGGCTAACCCAGCCCACTCCCCACCCCTAACCCCTCCTATTTTCCAAATTTGCATCGCACCATACAATATGCTGCTATCACATGCGTTAAACATGTTTTCGCATGCGGTAAGGGCCTATCACATGCGATAAGCCCTTAACGCATGCGAAACAGCCTTAGCGCATTTTGATAAATGACCCCCTTGGTTAGAGAGCTAATGGTGGTGGGGTCACTTGGCAATTGTGATCATAACATGATCAAATTTGAACTAATGACTGGAAGGGGGACAATATGTAAATCTACAGCTCTAACACAAAATTTTCAAAAGGGAAACTTTGATAAAATGAGGAAAATAGAAAAATACTGAAAGGTGCAACTGCAAAGATTAAAAGTATACAACAGGCATGGATATTGTTTAAAAATAGAATCGTAGAAGCACAGTCTAGATGTATTCCATGCATTAAGAAAAGTAGGAGGAAGGCAAAACGATTACCAGCATGGTTAAAAGGTGATATTGGTCCTTTCCTCTTCAAGCTTTCTGTAGGGCTGTATTGCTTCCACAACTGCCGCTATGGGGCTGCACATTACTGCTGTTCATCCATGTGAATGCAAGCTCCTTAGTATGTGAAACCTTTTCCCTGGCTTCAGTGCAAAACCACATGCTTTAGTGCTAAAGTCTGGATATTGTTCATTTGGCTTTTGCACATGTATCCTGTTTGCCCTCACTTTAATTTTTGTCCTCACTCCTAGTTCCCTCGAGGCACTTAAACTGCTGCTGCAGGCTCTGCCTGGTTCATGGGCTGGGCATTGTAGTAGACGCTGTCTCATGGGGAACAGCAGGTTCTCATTTTTCATTGTGCAGCAGAGTGAATATAAGACAAGGTCAAAGGGTTTTGAAATATGGAATGTATGTGGTGAGAGGTATGTGAGAATTGTGTTCGAGTGAGTGTGTGGTTTATAAGGGGTGGGTTAGTGTGTGGTTTATAAGGGGTGGGTTTGTGATAAAAATTATGCACTTTAATATATCAATGTTTAAACATTTGAATGAGTGTTTTAAATAATATAATTGAGATGGTACATTTTTCAATAAGAAAAGAATAAAGCATTTGTGAAAATTTAAGTAGTTGATGTTGTGGACTGTTGATTGATTCTCATTTTTCATTACCAGGGAGGCTAGCATGGTCCCATCTCTGGCAGAGAAGTTTGGAATAAGCCCACCCCAGCAAAATCAGAAGTATGTGCAAGCATAAGAGTACACATATAGTAAACATCCAAAGTATGTGCTATATGGTGTCCAAATTGAACAGTACCTTGCATACTTTGGCGGGGGAGGCAGAGATAAGTGAATTTTAAAACCTGCACGATGGCTGCACACAGCTTCTAAAATGCTTGAACAAATATGCGTGAATCCATATATATGCATATATGGCACTGCGTGGATATGTTTGAAAGTTAGGCTCCCTGATTTTAAAATATTCACATGCAAGTTAACCTGCACAAGTGATACTCTTTGAAGGGGAGGTTTAATTTTGGGCAAATTATTCCATATACATTCGTGGCCAATAACCAGTGAACTTTTAAAACAAATGTATGTGCATAAGTTTGCTTTGAAAATGTAGGATAAAGTCTGCATGTAAAAGATTTGCACAGACTTTTTGCAACCTCATACAGTTATAAAATTGCCTTCATATCTCAGTTTTAGGGGGATTTTGCATAGTCTGACTTTGTTTAAAGTATATCGTATTGCTTATGTTTTTAATTTAATTTAAATTTAATCCAGTGAACTATATTGTACCCCTACCCAATGTAGTTGGGAAGAGGCAGGCAATCCAGTTTAAGTAAATAAATAAATAATTAAGTAAGTACCCAGAAGTCCTGTCATGCTGCATCTTTGCAGCCCAAACTCCACGCCTGGGGAATCTAAGAAGTCCTTTCACAAGAAATTCAGCAAATTTATGATCTATTTTCTTCTTCAAATAAAAAAAAAACAAAACCCAACATGCAACAGGAAAGGTAACTCCCCATGGGAATGCAAGCTGATTTTCAAAGGAAAATTTCTAATAGTGTTTTCCTTTGGGAATCCTGCCAGTCTGCACGACACAGGTACAAAGTACTTAAATTATTTCTGCCTTCATTGAAACATGTGCCAGAAATTATATGTGCAGGCTTAAAAATGCAACCGAGTTTCCTCCTCAGACTTATCCAGGACCACCTTTCCCTGTGGCTTAAAGTATGTACCCTGTGAACAGCACAAGTACACAAATCGTGTTTTGCACAGGTAAACATGCATTTGCCTGAATAAAAGAAGCCTAGTTATTGTTCCCTAGATGTTCTACAACATTAATAATTACTTTTTCTCCAGCAGTTTTGACTTGTTTACAGAGACCCCCTCAGTGGCTAACTATAGCTCTGTATTGACTTAACAGACAACACATTTGGTTTTGATTCAGAAAAGAATTCATTCTAACCCCAATAGAGTTCTATTTTGATTAAACATCCCATTATTAATTTCTGTTTTCCACTGAGCATCCTGTGGATAAATACATGCTTATTACTTAATTAGTTTTCTAAACAAAGAAAACATGAAATCTGTTTAAAAATAAAAAAAAGTTCCAGTGAATTGGAGGCAAGCCAGTGTTATATCAGTCTTTAAAAATGACCTGGAGAGGATCCATGGAATTGGAAAATAAACTTCAGATGAGATAGAACTCTCTAGTTTGTAAATAGTAATAATAATAATAATAATTACATACATCCATACAGAGCCTTTCATCCAACATCAGAAACAGGTCTGACTCTGGATAAAATGGCACCCTAGGCGAAAAGAGCCCCTCACCCCCAGGCTTCACTTCAGCCAAGGCAGGATGGGATCCACTGTTGTCACGCCAGGCTTCTCTTTGCCATAGCGAGATGGGTTTCACCATGGTATGCCAGGCCTCTCTTCAGCCACAGCAGGATAGGATCTGCTACGGGATGCTGGTAGCAACCAGGAAACCCCCCCATCTCACAGTGCTCCAGGCAACAGCCCAGCTCACCTGTCTCAAAATCCAGCCCTGATCATAAAATATTTCTTTGGTGACAGGATCATGGATGGAACGATCCCTGTGGAAACAGCAGAGACATAGTACATAATGAAACTCAAGAACACATGGGATGAGCACAGATCACCCCTAGTGGTTAGAATGTGAAGGTATAGCCAGAGGTCAATTGTGGTATATAACATTGTACCATGATTGAAATTGGACAGGCTAAATAGGCATAATGATCCTTATCTGCTATCATGCTCTATGATAATGGAAGGAACAGGATTGAGAGGTTGCAGTATTGTACCTAAGCCCCAATTCAGGGTGATGACTGAAAGATAACGGGGCCATAAAATAACTTATATGGTATATCTTGGGGCTAACGCCAATTGTCAGATTCACAAATCTTCTTGTCCCATGGGGTGGGTTCTTTTCTACTTGGGGGAAGGATAACCTTCAAGGCCCAGGCAGTTTAGTGGAATCACCTTCTTCATTTGTGTTGCCATGGCTTCTCACTCATGGTGCTGCAGGGACCAGATAGGACACAGTTTGGCTGTTCATAATTAAAGTTTATTCTTCAGAATAAATACATTTCAATCAATTAGAAATAGCTGGTCCAAAGTATATCTGTGCTCAGACTGGTTTCTCTTACTGAACTCCTCGCACCTCTCTATCTCTGTGTATGTGTCCTCAAAACAGGCTCCTGGGCTACAGCTTAACTTACCTCCTGGAGTAAGTGGGTAAGGGGTCCAAGTTAAGCAGGGAAATCCTAGGTGTAAGGAGGATCTCCTTAGTCCTGAAAAACCATACCTGAGGTCCACAGAATCCAGTTCTTCCAAACTCAGCCTGTGTCCCAAAAGGTAGAGATTCCAGGTATACATTTCCAAAGATCTTGTCTCATCTCTCTGTGCTACGTACTCCAGACTCTTCCTGATGTGACCTCTCTTGCTGGAAGAAACCAGGCTATTACAGCCCAGCTCCAGTGTAATGAAGGATGGTACTAACTTCCTTCAAAAGCAAAAAAGGGAAAACATTTTCAAAGTCCATACTTCCTCTGAGGTAATGGGTCACAGCTGCTCCCTCATTGGCAATGAGAGGGGCCCAGGAGATTGACTTTCTCCTGGCCACAAAATCCAAGGGTGTCCTTACTCCATAAGCCAGGTGCTGATCTCAGAATAAAAATCCAAAAATCTCGAAAATTCACAAAAGTCTCTTTACCAAAAACTTGGAAGCAGATCCTGACAGGCCAAGGGTGCACTAAAATAAATCTTACTTCCAATACAGCAATTCAGGCCAGGAAACCCTAACTCAAATGAGAGTTAACAATAGCAGCTCCTTACTCTCCAAAATCCAATCCAAAATGATCATGCTCTCTACTCTCCTAGCCCCCACTTGTAAAACTGGGAACTAACCACCTCAGCCATTCTCTAGGGGAGGTGCTGTTGGAATGATTTGTCCCTCTAAAGCTGACTAACCCAAGGACTGGAATCTAGGGCCATCTAGTGGAGACCCTTCATTCCCTCAAGAGCGAGGCATACAGTAGAGGAGAGATGATACAGATTTTTAAACACCCGAAAGATAATACTCAATGGAAAGGAAGATCTAGAACTAGGGGAAATGATATCAAGCTCTAAGGGGATAGACTCAAGACCAATGTCAAAAAATATTTTTCCATGGAAAGGGTGGTGAATGCCTGGAGGTGGTGGAGACAAAAATGGTACCAGAATTCAAAAAGACATGGAATAAAAACAACGAATAACTAGGATATTAATAAGAAAACTGTTTTAACCTCCAAAAAGCAGAATGGATGGACGATTTGTGTCTTTTTCGGTCATCATTTACTATGGACAAAGCAAAAGGCAGAAAAAAGGAGTTCAATCTAGTGATATTGCAGGCCATTGGATAATCAGGTTGGTACCAGCAAGTAATAACTCCCCAGAAATCAACCAAAAGTACAAATATGATATTATCTTAAAACAACTGAGTGATGTTGCAAAAAGAGGCAAAGAAAGGGTAAGGGGAGACAGAGGAGAGGCATGAAGAGATGCCAGAACTGTCAGAGCAGCCAGAGTGACTGGAAGAGGTAACTTAGGCTATGATCATAATCAGTGAGACCCTGACTGATGTAAATGGTACAGAACACGAGGAGGAGATCAGCCTAGAAAAGATTCAAACTAGTGTTTAATTCTCTCAAAGTGCTGGTACAGAAGTAATTTGCAGGGGTCATTGCTTACAATGCATCCAGTTTGGAGGGATTTGCTTTTTTTGCAAAACCTAAATTTGGTTCTAAAAGCTAATGCTCCCTTTGAGCTCCTCAAGTGAGCGTCTCTGAAAAATGTAATCTTGAAGGCATTGTTTCTGGTCATGATAGGTTTGGAAAGGAGGATCTAAGAACTTCAGGCTCTCTCTCCTTTAGGGAGACCTTTTGGATCCTTGATGAGGTGGTTGCAATCCACACAGTTCTGTCCTTTTCTTTTTTTCCTAAAGTGCTTTCACAATTTCATCTTAATCGGATGGTTTTTCTTCCCTCTTTTAGGAAGGGTAGTGAAGATCTTCACCAGTTTGGATGTTCATAGAAGTCTTCTGCAATATTTGAAGGTAACTAATTTCTTTAGTATTTGGTCATCCTCTTTAGTGGACAAAATAAAGGAGAAGCTGCTTCTCTTTGTTGACTCATTAGATCAAGGATACATTCAAGATTTGTCACCTCTTAGTGATATTAAAGCCCATTTGATCAGAGCCCAGGCATCTTTGGGGTTGGAACTGCACTTAGTTTCCTTTTTGGAGACGTGCAGGGCATCATTTCATTTGTAACCCCACCTGAGGGGGCACATATAATGTGAGAGGTGCCTAATGATGCTTTAGTCGCTAAGCGCCAGTCTCGTGAAAGGGTTTGCAAATAAATAAAAGGTCAAGTATAAGGTGCAGTGGGTCATTTCCAGAGGCAGGAATGGTGATGCAGGGAACAGGGAAAAATTCACAACATAGATACTTCCCTTGTAGCCCTCTTCTAACTGCTTCCCTTCTTCTTTCACCTTTGTACCGGTTCTTTTACCAAACCTCCATCTTTCATGAAGTAGGGACTCACACCATGAAGTTCCTTCGGACAAACAAATTCTTATTACTGGGCTTTGCCAGCAGTCGAAATCAGGGCTCATTGATGACCACAGCCACACTGCAGCATTAATAACAGTCCAAAACACATTAATAAATGGTTTTCATGATCACTATATATTTCTTCACCTGTTAGGAAAAATAACCCAAAAGTACTCCATTAGCTCGTGTTACCCACAGTCTTCTTATAGTTAATTTCACTTCATCTACATTTACTCTTCCTCCAGTGGACTATGTTAATTACAATCTCTCTTCATTAGCATTAAATTCAGTTACATAAGTAACTGAACTCATTAGACACAAAGTAATGCTCTTCATTACCATAGGAAACAGTTTATCCTTTCCATACCACTTCCTGAGTTCTCCAAGCATCTCAAGCACTCATCCCTCTGAGACCTCTTCACTTCAAGGTCTTCCACCAACTATGGGATGCAGGCTGGGTATCCTGGTCATTTTTCTATGGGAAGAAACACTTCTTCAGCCTTTGTCTTTTTTCCTTGAGGGTGAAAACACCTGCAGATCCCTCTCTTCTCCTTGAGGAGAGGCTTCAGGTGCCATACTCTCCTGATGGGCTTCTTCCAACTCCTCTCATCAAACTCTGAACACAGAATTTTATGCTCTAAAAATACTACCTCAATAGGATCTCTTCCTCACTAAACACTCTATCCATAGCTTCCATTAGTTAGCATACCCCATATACAATTGAAATAAGTTCTGCAATCTAGTGGATCCATAATGGTTGACCTTTCTCATACATCTCCAGAAATCATTCAGTTGCATATGAAGGGAAACAGTCATGGATCTCCCCCAACCTGACCTCTTCCTCCACAATATATTCAAATAGCCTAGGGCCCTGTTTGGGGTGGGGTGGGGGGGGGGGAATCACATTTTCATTCATGAAATATTGTCATTGGGTTGTTTGAGTAAGAGAAGTTGCCACCTTTTGACCAGGCTTTTGGAGAACAGACCTAGTGATATCCCACCCAGATTGAGGGATGGCTTTGTTTCATCCCACTTGCTTATTAGGGATGGGCAGGGTCAAAAAATGTGGTTTGGTTGGTTCATTCATTTCATACCTTTTGATGGCTGTACATCAAATTGGAACCATCCACTCAGGAAGAAGATGCTCTCATTCTTCATTCTGTGTTCCTTTTTGGGAGTGATTTCTTCTCCCCACCCACCACCCCCATGTCTTGTTGAGGATATTGGCATGCATATATAATGTTTTACCTTCCATTTGGGAGCCCTGATAGGCTTCTTGTTAGATCATTTCCCAAAGCCATCACTGCTGTTTCTCTCCCTGCAAAGGAGGGGCAATGGAGAAGAGTTGTTACAGAGAATAATGGGTAAGGCTGAGGTAAGCAAGGGTCCTTGTAGAGGATGTCATCAGCAAATTATTGCTTTTTGCTGGTAGGTGAGCAATGCATAGTCAGCATTACTTTCAATATTGTTTCCTTTTTTATTAAAATTAAGCTTCACATGTAGGGATTGATTACTGAAAAACTAAAGTAGGAAGGGAAGAGTGAGAAACCTTGAAGTGGAGTGGGGAGGAGCAACATGAAGAAATATTCATCCCAGATGGCTATCAGTGTGAGATTCATATTCAGATAACTTTATTGGCATGACAATTTATACAAGGATCAGATTAAAAAAAGAAGACAAATACTATAAGAGAAGGGAAAAAAATTAAAGAGAGCTCCTAAAGTATATATACCTTATCTTTACCAATGTTGCTTATTTAAACTAAATTATGTATGATCTCAAAACTATGTGATAACACTGGTACTGTAAAAATATTCATACAATGTTTCAATTACTGGTCAGTCCATATGGTACCTCTAAACATCAAATATTCTTAATATTCTTCTTACTTTTTTAAATGATTTTTTATGGAATTAAAAACTTCATTGAAACTATGCTTATATTCTGTTATAACAAATATCCACATGTATTTTTCAGTTTTATAATGTAATTCAAAGGCACTGGTCAGTTGTAATATTCCATCAATCAATCCACAATCCAAACACAGACTCTGTTTTGACGTTAAAGTAAACATCTATATCAGGGCAACTTCTAATAGTGCATTCAATCAATCTCCATACGGACTGCTCGCTATCTTTTCACAGCAGTCTGAAATATATGTACTGTATATATTATTCTTTTTAATATTAAGTATATTTGTGATAAAGAAATAAATAAATAGAAAAAAGAAAATATTAATTAACATAGCAAAGGAAAGAAAACAAGCTTTTCCGCCCAACTCTTTTTATTGACAGCAGACCTCAGACAGAGAATTTCAGAAACCCTGTGGGTAAAATTGTTACAAGATAGGAAAATACTCATTTTCACAACATTTCATCAATAGTCCAAACCCACAGATTGTGATTCTTCATTCATCTCTCTCCAAATCATTTTAACTCATTATAGCTTGTGCTATGAAAACTGTCCTTATATACAGAAAATAATGGGGCGATTTGTCCTGCTCCACCTCCAACGCTGCAGTCTTGCTCCAGTGTTCCTGTTTTACATCCAGTTCCCCTCTGGATGCAGAACCAAAATATGATCCTTCAGTGGTCCTATCCCAAGAAGATTCCAGGTCTCCACCTCCTCCAGAATCTCACTTCCTAATTCCAGATGATCTTCCTCTTTGTGGAGAGAAGGATCATGACTTCCCTCCTGCTGATGCAGCTAACCTGTGCTGAATGGCAAGGCCTGTTGAAGGTAACATCAGTCAGTGCAAGGCAGGGGTGCTGGCTGAAGGGAAATCACGCTCCTCCTGCCCACAAAGAGGAAGACCCTCCAGAAAGAGAAGGTGAGACTGAAGTTGTTGAGGAGTCTTGGATCTTCTTTGGGAGGTGGCTGCCACCTCCCAAAGAGGGGGGGGGGAGGGGAAGAGAGAGAGAGAAATGCACCATGGAGGGGGAAGGAAAGGCTTTAAGGTAACAGAGATAGGGGGATCATAGCACTGGGAGAGGATATCATGGCTTGGAGATAGGGATCGTGGCATGGGAGGAATTTGGAATATGGCAAAAGTAGGCAGCTATTTTCAGCCAAGACTTGTGTCCTAATTCCTTAGTGGCCAAAATTTTGACTGCATACATTTAAGCAAATTTTCAATCGAAGGTATAGGCATCTAAGTTCAGCTAAAAATCCTCCTGCCAGCCTACAAGCTGATTTTCAAATGGAAACTCCCCACACAGATTCCCTTTGAAAATCCAACCAGCACACACATCATGGGTACAAAGCATCTGCGCACTTTATGCCTACATTTTAACAGGTGCAAAGTATGCACCTCACCGAACCCCGTGCCCTTTTGCCTGCACCGAGCAAAGCAATTTTCAGGATGAAATTTGTATGTGGGAAAACATGTGTTTTACCTGTGTAAAGAAAAAAAATAAACTTTGAAAATTGTCCTCATTAATTTTTAATGGGCACACAAAACCTGGTCTGAATATGATAGGACAAGGCTGAACACAGAGGGGGATGGTTTCTCAATCAGCTGCCCTAGGTGCAAAAATTCGTAGCTACCTAATTACCAAGGGTGCACATGCATTTCCTTTGAGATCTGCTAGGGATACAAAGCACCCAAGGGCTTTTTGTCCCTGCTTTATGCGTGGGTAAAATTTCTCCAGGAAAATTAGCACACGTACATTTTCAAAATACAATTTATTTTATTAAACAAGATTTGCAACCCACTCATTTCAAAGATTGTGGCAGGGGTGAAATACAACATACATTAAAATGTTAGCACTCTGAGCTAGAAGGTGGACCCTTGGGCCGGCCGGGCAGAGCAGCGGCTCCGAGATGGGCTGGGGCCAGGAGGCAGCACACAGCAGACGGACGTAGAGCTTCACCCGGCGGAGACGGAAACCCCCCAGGAGGAGCCCGTAGGGATCCGGACCACCGGGACTGGGTACGTGGCAGAGAAGAGGCGTCTGGGCGGACAAGCAGTCGGGACAGGCAGCGAGCAGAAGAGTCAGAGGCGAGCCGAGGTCTGGAGCCAGGAAGACAGTCAACAGGATCTGGAGCAGGGTTGGAACCACGAGGACAACAGGAACAAGAGCAGGAGCCTGACTGGACCCATGAAGACAGCAGGATCAGGAGCAGGAGCAGGACTGGAACCACGAAGACAGCAGGAACAGGAGCAGCAGCAGGACTGGAACCACGAAGACAGCAGGAACAGGAGCAGGAGCAGGACTGGAACCACAAAGACAGCAGGAACAGGAGCAGGAGCAGGACTGGAACCACGAAGACAGCTGGAACAGCAACTAGCACTTCCACAAGGAAGAGACCTCGTTGCAAGGCAAAGTATCAGGAGCAGACGCCGGCTTAAATATCCTGCCGGCGTCTGACGTCAGTCGGGAGGAGTTTCAGCACTTCTGGGTGTTGGACCTTTAAGAGCTTGGTCCTTGCGCACGCGCGTAGCCCCAGAGGGGGAGGAGCCAGGATCGGGCCTCGATGGCGTCTCCACGAGGGAGAGGCTGCAGCCATGCCGTCAAGTAGGCCCCGGCGTCCGCGGGTCCCAACATGGCACGGGGCGCAGCGAGGCAGGTAAGGACCCGGTCGCTAGCTTAGCGACCGGGACTGCAACAGTACCCCCTCCTTTAGGCCCCCTCTTCAAAGGGCCCGGCTTGTCTGGGTGATCCAAGTGGAACTGCTGCAACAGAGACTTATCGAGGATATTGCGGGCAGGTTCCCAGGTATTCTCTTCATCACCACAACCCTCCCAGGCCAGTAAGTACTCCCATCGTCTGTTGCAGAAGCGGATATCGAGCACCTCGCGTACTTGGAACGTGGGATCCTCGGCCGTAGAGGTAGCAGAACCCTCTGGTGGCTGTCGATGGAATTTGGAGACGAGCACTGGCTTCAGGAGGGATACGTGAAAGATTTTATGGATGCGTAACTTGGTGGGCAGCCGCAATCGATAGGAGACCAGCCCGATCCATTCAGCTACCCGGAAGGGACCACAGTACTTGGGCACGAGTTTCTTAGAGGGTAGCCTCAGGTAGATGTTCTTAGTGCTGAGCCAGACTCGGTCTCCCGGCTGGAATATGGGTGCTGGTCTGCGATGACGATCGGTGTGTTTCTTTGTGAGGAAGGCAGCCTTCAAGAGTCTTTGTTGTACCGATGTCCAGAGTTTTTGCAGACGCTGAGCGGTCAAATGAGCTGCGGGTGAGGTCATTGGCACTGGTACCGGTAGGGGCGGTTTAAGCTGTTTCCCATAAACAACTTGAAAAGGGGTGCTCCCCGTAGCTACGTGTACCTGGTTATTATAAGCGAATTCCGCCCAGGGCAATAGATCCGCCCAATCATTCTGTTTGTCATTGGTGAAAGTTCTCAGGAACGCCTTAAGAGAGCGATTCATTCGCTCCGTTTGCCCATTGCTTTGGGGGTGGAAGGCGGTAGAGAAGCTGAGTTGGACGTTAAATTCCTTACATAAAGCTCTCCAGTACCAAGCCGTAAATTGCAGGCCTCGGTCGGAGATTATGTCCTGAGGGAGTCCATGGATTCGGAATATGTGCTGGGTGAATAGCAAGGCCAATTCTGGAGCAGAGGGTAGTTTGGCCAGAGGCTCGAAGTGGGCCATTTAGAAAAGCGGTCCACGGTGACCCAAACTACCGTTTTACATTGGGAAGGTGGCAGATCTACCACAAAATCCGTGGCTATGTGTGTCCAGGGCTCCGTAGGGATGGGTAGGGGTTGTAACAAACCCCTCGGAGGACCCACTAGTGGTTTCATCCTAGCGCATGTTGGACAAGAGTTCACGTACAGAGTCACATCCCGTCTGATGCCTGGCCACCAGTAGAAGCGTGTTACTAAGTCAAGGGTTCTTTCTCTTCCAGCATGTCCCCCGGACATCGAGTCGTGGGCCCAGGTCAGACCCTTTTTGCGGTGCCTCCTAGGCACTACTGTTCTGGATGTGAGGTCCAGCATTGTGGCTTCCAAACAGACACGTGCTGGGTCCACAATGTGTTGTAGTCCCTCCTCCTCCTCTACTTGTGAGGTACGGGACAAGGTGTCGGCTCGGAAATTCTTTGCTGTGGGGCGGTACTTGAGAGTGAAATTGAAGCGACTGAAGAACAGGGACCATCTGGCTTGTCGGGGGTTCAACCGTTGTGCTTGAGCCAGGAATTCCAAATTTTTATGGTCCGTATATACAGTGATGGGAAAGATGGCTCCCTCGAGCCACTGTCTCCATTCTTCAAAAGCTAATTTTATTGCAAGGAGCTCCTTGTCCCCGATGCTGTAATTGCATTCAGTCGGGGAGAACTTCTTGGAGAAGTAGGAGTAGGGCATGAGCTTGCCGGAGGGTGAGTGTTGACTAAGAACGGCACCGACAGCGATGTTGGAGGCGTCCACCTCCATGACGAAAGGGCGCTGCGGATCAGGGTGGTACAAACATGAGTCCTCTAAGAACGCCTGCTTAAGTTCTAGGAATGCTTGAGAGGCCGCCTCAGGCCAATTTTTGGTGTCGGCCCCTTTACGCATCAAGGCTGTGAGCGGTGCCACCTGTTGTGAATACTGAGGAATGAAGTGCCTGTAGAAGTTGGCAAATCCCAAGAAGCGTTGCAGGGCTTTCAACCCCGTGGGTCGAGGCCAGTTAGTGATTGCCGAAACCTTCTCAGGGTCCATCCAGAAGCCAGTAGAGGACACAATGTATCCTAGAAACGGGAGCGACTCACACTCGAATTGGCACTTTTCGAGTTTGGCGTACAGGTGGTTGTCTTATAATGCTTGCAATACGCGTCTGATGTGCTGGCGATGCGTGTTCAAATCTCATGAGTAGATTAAGACGTCATCTAGATATACGATGACAGATGAATGCAGCATCTCTCTGAGGACCTCATTCATTAAGTTCTGGAAGACGGCTGGAGCGTTAGACAATCTGAACGGCATTACTAAGTATTCATAGTGTCCGTCCCGAGTGTTGAAGGCCGTCTTCCATTCGTCTCCCGGGCGGATACGGACCAGGTTGTATGCTCCTCGGAGATCGAGTTTCGTAAAAACTTTGGCCCCTTGCAGTCTGTCTAATAGTTCTGGTATCAAGGGAAGCGGATACCGGTCCTTCTTAGTGATAGCATTCAACCCTCTGTAATCGATACAGGGTCTAAGAGTGCCGTCCTTTTTCGCTACAAAGAAAAACCCTGCACCAGCAGGCGAGCGGGAGGGGTGAATGAAGCCTTTGGCGAGGTTCTCCGCAATGTAGTCTGACATTGCGCGGTTCTCCGGTAGTGACAAGGGATAAACCCTGCCACGCGGAGGGGTGGAGCCAGGCAGTAGCTCGAAGGCGCAGTCAAAGGGTTGGTGGCACGGTAGGATGTCTGCCTTTTGCTTGGAGAAGACTTCAGCGTAGTCTAAGTATGGCGTGGGGAGAGAGAGGGCTGTGCTGCACACCGCCAGTTTAGGCAAACGAGGTAACTCTAGACAGTTCTGGAAAAAGAAAGGGCTCCAGCGAGCAATCTGAAGCGAGTCCCAATGGATAATTGGAGCATGACGCTGTAGCCAGGGTAGGTCTAGGACTACTGGGTGCACTGTTTTCTCTAAGAGCAAGAAGGAAATCCGCTCGGAGTGAAGTATCCCAGTGCGTAAGATCAGGATTTCGGTGCACTCGGTGATGCTGCCTGGTAAGGTCGTTCCTTGAATGGAGGTAATCCGTATGGGAGGTTCCCTGGGTACCGTAGGGAGACCCAGCTGTAGTACGAGATCCTTCAGGATGAAGTTCCCTCCAGCCCCCGAGTCTAGGAACGCGACCGTCTGGAAGGAGCCTCCTGGATACTCCAGCGTGATAGGTACAGTACATTGAGGAGCAGCGTTAATGCAGCCTAGGGGGGGCTCCTCCCTCCACCCTAGACTCTGGCGTTTTCCGGTCGCTCCGGGCATTTGGCCAAGAAGTGGCCCTTGTTACCGCAGTACAAACAGAGGCCCTGGCTGCGGCGTCTGCGTCTCTCCTCATCAGTCAGGGGTGTCCTCCCGATTTGCATCGGCTCTTCCGAGGATGAGCTGCTGGGAGTAGTTCCCTGACCAGTGGTGTTTGCCTAGGGTCTGGAGGACGCGGAAGTCAGGGAGACTGGGCGGCAAGGAAGGCGTCCCTCTCGGGACCGCTGCTGCAATCGGCGGTCGATCCTACCGGCCAGGTCTATGACTCCGTCCAGGGTCTCGGGGAGGTCTCGAGCAGTCAGCTCATCCTTGATACGACCCGCAAGTCCTTCGAGGATGATGCCCCGCAAGCAGTCATCCTGCCATCCCAATTCCATGGCGAGGGTGCAGAATTCAATAGCGTAATCCACCAAGGACCGAGATCCCTGGCGCAGCTGAAGCATTTCAGAAGTTGCTGTGGACTGGCGAGTGGGCTCGTCGAAGGTTTGCTTAAACTGGAGGATGAACTGCTGTAGGTCCTATAGCAATGGATCCTGTCACTCCCACATGGGAGATGCCCACAGCAGGGCCTTCCCATCTAATAAGGACAGGATATATGCCACCTTCACTGGATCAGACGGAAACTGTCCAGGCAGCAGCGAGAAGCGGATGTAGAACTGATTAAAAAAACCTCTGCATGCCTTGGCATCTCCGGCATAGCGAGTGGGCGCCGGAAGTTGGATAGGCGGGGAGAAGGACAGGGCTAGCGCCAGCAGCGGAGGAGGTGCAACCTCAGATGGATTGGCATCCAGACGATTGGCCAGGCGTTCAACAGTGGCCGTCAACACCTCGAGGCAGTGTTGTTGTTGGATCCTCTGTGACATTCCGGGAATGGCCTGTAGGCCTGCCATGTCTGTCGGGTCCATGGCCTTGCAAACCTTTAGCACTCTGAGCTAGAAGGTGGACCCTTGGGCCGGCCGTGCGGAGCGGCGGCTCCGAGATGGACTGGGGCCAGGAGGCAGCACACAGCAGACGGACGTAGAGCTTCACCCGGCGGAGACGGAAACCCCCCAGGAGGAGCCCGTAGGGATCTGGACCACCGGGACTGGGTACGTGGCAGAGAAGAGGTGTCTGGGCGGACAAGTTGTCGGGACTGGCAGCGAGCAGAAGAGTCAGAGGTGAGCCGAGGTCTGGAGCCAGGAAGACAGTCAACAGGATCTGGAGCAGGGCTGGAACCACGAGGACAACAGGAACAAGAGCAGGAGCCGGACTGGACCCACTAAGAGTAGGAGCAGGAGCAGGACTGGAACCACGAAGACAGCAGGAACAGGAGCAGGAGCAGGACTGGAACCACGAAGACAGTTGGAACAGCAACTAGCACTTCCGCAAGGAAGAGACCTCATTGCAAGGCAAAGTATCAGGAGCAGACGCCAGCTTAAATATCCTGCCGGCGTCTGACGTGAGTCGGGAGGAGTCTCAGCACTTCTGGGTGCTGGACCTTTAAGAGCTTGGTCCTCGCGCGCATGCATAGCCCTGTAGGGGGAGGAGCCAGGATCGGGCCTCGATGGCGTCTCCACGAGGGAGAGGCCGCAGCCATGCTGTCAAGTAGGCCCCGGCGTCTGCAGGTCCCGACGCGGCACGGGGCGCAGCGAGGCAGGTAAGGACCCGGTCGCTAGCTTAGCGACCGGGACTGCAACATTAAAATACACATAATACAATTGACATGAGAGAAAAAAATGACAAGGATGCCATCTATGAGTTTTATATTCTGATCCTGTCCAAAATACAGCCCCTTCCCCATCCCTGCGCTCCACACATATACAAATACCTCCCCTAAATGTGGCTAAAAGTATGTACATTGTGAAACAGCATGTTTACCTTTAGCTACATTTTTTTTTCAGTAGGAGATAATTTTCAATCAGGGTTGGTGCGAGCAATAGACGGGACTGCCTGGTTGCTTAGAGTGCCAGACGTGGGCAGGGTGCCATCAGTTGTCAAGAGGGTGCCATTTTTGAAACACGCAAAGGTATGAGAGAGGTTGCTGTGTTGAGGTAGATAGATATGGTGGTGTGAGATGCAAGATTTTGGGGGGCTTCAGAGAGAGAGAGAGAATGCCTTCTGACACCAAGATGTCACTACCTAGGGCGACTGAAGACCCTCGCACCGGTGCTGTTTTCAATACTGGAATTTTACCACTTTTAACTCACATAAATTCCTTTGAAAATAGTGCTCATAAAACATAGGAACCTTGGCATGTGGGGATCCAAAATGGGGTCTGTCTCTCTCCATCAAATTCACACATATCTACAGCAATGGACTATGTGGATAAAGATTAAGAGAGACCCTGTAGACATGGAGGCCTTAGTGCACTGCACGGCTTCCACTCAATGTGGCATCAGGACTAAGCATGGGGAGAATTAAAAAGTTAATCTGGCACTCGAGTGTGACGTTAAGGGGGTCATTTTCAAAAGCATGTACACTTAAAACCCGAATTTATGTGCGTGAGTAGCTCTTCAAAAGTTGCCCTGCTTGGTGTATGCAAAAAAGTATACACAGAACGCAACTTCATCTGTACTTTTATGAGAATATTAAATAGGTATTCTGGGGGGGGGAGGATGGAGTTGAGGGCAGGAATGGGATTTCCATTCATGCTTATGATTTTGGAAAGTATTTGTGTGCAAACCTGCACACACAAAGTGTTGGCTGCCTGGGTGCTGGGGTGGGGGGTGGTGGGGGACGACTGAAATTTGCACAAACCCACAAATTATCAAACCAGATCTATGCGCATAAATCAGCTTTGAAAATTCTGGCCAACGTCTGCGAGTAGAACATACCCATAGATTTTAGCCAAAGCTGGCTGTTTGAAGATTACCCTTTAAATTGGTAGCTAGTAAAAAAATGCTTTTCTTTCTCATGCATTGTATAAGAACTACAGAGGCTACAGAAGATGAAGTGGAAAATCGCAGGTCATTTTTACCGCCGAAAGTAATTTACATCATCCTATAAAATTCTATAATTTCATGGTTTTCTAATTTTGTAATGAGGAACTCTCAATTCCAGCCTGTGTTCTCTTGCTATCGTAACCACATTCTAATACCTTTTCAGATTTTGCCGCAGTGCCGTCTGAATAACCCCTTCCTGCCTGTGGGTCCTGGTCTGTTCAACTGCATAACTCATTTGTCACAAGCACAACAGAGCAATTCATTCAGAGAAATAGAAAGTGTTCATTGCTGATTACAATTTTATCGTATTATGGCCATGGTAGCAAAATGCACCATTGCTCACAGTTTAAAGAAAACATATTTGAAAAATATTCTTAAACAAATTGAGCTAGGAGTTCAAAATATTCCACCATTACATTATGGTGCATTCCAGTTGGTTCAGCTGCATTAAGAGAGAGGGTCTAGAAGATTTACTATTAAAGCCTCTTTTGAACCTGAGATTTATTTTCAGTTGTCATTATTTATAAGCTCCATTGAATTACATTTTAACTTGTCGACAGCTATAAAACAATCCTTTCATTATTACTTCTAACTATAATAAAAAAAAAATAAACATGCTTCTATGGGCCTAGGTTCCCTTTCAAAATTAGCTACAAAGTGCATGCAAGGGGCCGACGTAATAAAGGGCACACGGCACAACGCACAGGTTTACTCGCAGCTGTGGGCACGTTGTTTTGTGGGCAAAGTTTACTGCCGATGTGCGTACAGGTTAGTACCACCCCGGAAGTAAATCTGATGGTAAAGAAGGCATTCGTTATTATTACCTGCTCCAGTGCAGAGGGGTGAGCTGACTTAACTCGTGTTTTCTTAGCGCTGGAATTTTAGCTCTTAGTTAAGAGTTCAGCCTAGTTCAGTCTATGGGCAGAAGCAGGGGTTCTGGTGCTGGGGGTCTGTACTTCTGCCCCACCCCCTTCTCTCTCTCTCTCTCTCCCCTGCCCAACCACACCCCCTTTCTCTCCTCACAGTCTTCGTATACCGCCCCCCCTACCTCCGCTGTCTCCTGTCACTCACCTCTCTTTCTTTCTCTCTCTCTGTCCCCATCCCCTAACCTTCTCCTCCACTCTCTCTCTGTGTCTGCTCCATTCCTCTCTTTCTTTCTCCCTTACTATGCCCAAAATGCTCAGCAGCAGCTGCCCGCATCCTCCAAAACAGATTTAATTGAATCTGATGTATGTACAAAATAGAGCGAAACATTCATCTACCTTATTAACATATAAAATGTAGCAAACCATAGTTCACAAAACTAATAGTTTATCATACTACTCATAATGGAGAGCATAGAAACCAAAGTACGGATTATGTAGAAATGGAAAGCAAAACATGATCTGAATCAATATGGAAAGCAAAACATGATCTGAATCAATATGATTAATACAGAATGAAAATAAAAGTTGAAAGGACATATAATACCTCAATAGATAAAGCAAAGGCTGTATGACAATTAATAAGATACCTGCATAATTCCTAACTTGTAATTTCAAATAACTTTTATTATGTACGATGAGCATAAATTAATAAAACTCTCCCAGACAAATCATCTTCATTTTTGCACCCTTGATTACCTGGTGCAGAATTAGAAGATGAGGAGGCACATTTTTCAAAGACATTTCCGTAAGTAAACAAGAGAAAACAGGAACAACAGAATCAATTCCAACAGAAAGCTCCTGCTATTCATTCTCTATGCAATATAAGCTTCATTTATATATGGAGAAAGGACCTCAGCACTGAATGGAAGTGTTAACTATCTGAATCCATATTCAGAAAATTCAATCATGGGTCCATATATTCTTTTTTGAATTTTTTGATTTTTTGAAAATGAAACTTGTGCAAACAATGCCGTGTTTTGTGCCTGTAATTTCCAATGTTGTGCTTTTGCTTCAAACAATATTTAAAAGTCCAAATTATCTTAATGTGAGCTTTCTTTTGCTTCACTCATGAAATTATTGTTATTTATCTGCCCAATGAGGTAGACAGGACGAAACCATTGAAGACCGACGGTCCCAACATGTATGCAGTGGTACGTCATTTCATTCAGCGGTACATCAATGCACTTAGCGCTACATCGCTGCATCGTGCATTGCATCATCATGCGGCGCATTATTTTTGCAGGTTATATACATAGCCTTCCTGTAGCTGCCTCTTTGAGGGTGTGTCAAGTCGTAGTTTAGAGGAGAGGAGGGTAGTTGTGGTATTTGGAGATTAGTTCATATTGCGCATTCTGAGTACGTTGTCATGTTCTTCACTGTTCTTCGTTTTGTTAATCTTTACCATTGTCTTTAGTCTCCCTGTGTGTGTGAAAGTTTGTGTAAAGTTTGTCCATTTGTCTTTGTCTGTAGTGGAGTGAGGAGGTGTGTGAAGGAGTGGAGTGTGGAGGACTGGTGTGAGAGGAGTGTAGGGGGTGGAGAGCATGAGAGGGGTGGGGAGAGAGGAGAAGCATGAGGAGAGGAGGGGAAGGAGGGAAGAGAGGAGGTGGGAGGATGAGGGCAGGAGTGTAGGGGAAAGAGAAGTAGGAGTCAGGATAGGGACAGAGACAGAGACAGGAGCAGAGAGAGGCAACCTGGAAGGGATATGTGGAAGTGAGTGGGAGAAGGGGATAGGCAGGCAAACATGGAGGGAGGAGTAAGCCAGGCTATGGTTAGACAAAGAGGGCAGAGGAGAAAGAGTTTGTAAGGCAGGGCCAGGAGGAGGAAGGGAGGAGAGAGTTGAGCAGGATGGAGAGTGAGGTCAGGAAGGACACATCTCCAGGAGAGGAAGTGGCACCCCCATCTGGTAGCAAGCCATCAGGGCGCGTTCGTCTCCATGCCATTATGTTCAGCATCATGGAGCACAAAATGGTAATTGCACTGGTCCTGCAAAACTAGGGCAGCAAAAACATCAAAGATAGCCAAGGCCCAGATCTGGAGAAACCTAGCCCAGGCCATCACTCGACGCAGCGGCATACCAAGAAGTGGGGAGCAGGTCACCCACTGGTCCAGGGATATAAAGACCCAGCGTAAAGCCAAGGTGGCAGCCCAAAACAAACACCGACAGATGACAGAAGGAGGAGCCCCATGTCCCATAGTCATCACTGAAAGGGAGAGTCGACTAATCCAAAGGCTGGGAAGAGATGTATTTGGGGGAACGGATGAGTGGCTGGACACCACAAGAGCCGCAGCTGGTAAGTTAATCTCAGCTATAAAAGGGCAAGCAGCTAGGGGTGTACACATCATTTGGCATAAGATGCTCACAATGCAAAGAAGCAAAGTGCACCTCTGATGCCAAAAGAAAAAAGGGTACTTAATCCCATTGGTACTTATGTCTTATATTTTGTTTCCACAGCTCTCACCCACCAAGCTACTAGTCCCAGCCAGGATGCCCCAGGAATCAGCCAGCAAGGGCCATGGACCAGCCAGGCATGAGATGCTGCCAGCTTCCGGCCTCACCCGGGGTTCCCCCAGGCGCGCGTGGTGTGGCACCATCAGCTATTTAAAGGGTCTTCAGTGGGATACCTGGGACCGCCCCGGAGGATGACTTCATCAGCACAGGACTATATAAGGCTCCCTCGGGCATACCCATACGGCTTGGCAATGAGTCTCCTGCATTGCTTCTCTCAGGATCCTGCGCTTCTCCTAGAAGGACTTCAGTTCCAGTACCTGACTCATGTTCCATTACCTGACTCCCGCTCCAGGACCAGGTCATGTGCCCTTCTTCCCGGAGTCTCTTTAAGATGGATCTCCTGGCTCTGAACCTTGGACTGGACCTCATTCTGCTCATCTGACACCTGCCTCTGAACTTCGGACTGGATCTCACTCTACTCATCTACCACCTGCCTCTGAACCCCAGACTGGCCTTCTCCATCCTTGTCTACCGCCTGCCTCTGAACCCCAGACTGGCCTTCTCCATCCTTGTCTGACGCCTGCCTCTGAACCTTGGACTGGACTTTGCTCGGCTCATTAGTCCTTCAGCGGGTTCGTGACCATTGGCCATCCCTGGCCAGCCTCCCATCAGCCTTCTGACTCTAGGCAGGCACCCGCCTCTTTCTCCTGCTGCTGGCGCCTGAACTCTGCCTGTCTAGTCCCACCTGCCAGCCACCTGATTCCATTCTCATTTCTGCTCCAGCTCCAGACCCGGCACCAATACCACACCTCAGGGGCCCTCCTAAGTCCAGCGGTTCCGGCACCCAAGGAACATGCAGGGAACATGGACTGGTATTGGCGAAGCTCCAGCTGGCCCCTGTCTTCCTCCTGCCTTGCCTCCTGACGTTGGGGACCTGTGGGGGTTTACCCTCTCAGGTAGCGTCAATCCCAACCCAACTCAGGTTAGGGGTCCACAGAACATGCTGTGGTTGCTTCTGTCTTTCATGTAATGTTTACTTTCACAACTGTATTTCAAGTACAGTGTGCTGGTGCTTTATCAATATGAATCCAGAGTATCCATACCTGCTTTATGCAACATGGTGAGCTACACAGTCAAGCAGTGAGAGAAAGAAAAGGGCTGGCAAGGAGAGAAGCAGCTAACAGGCTGCAGGCAGCCTTCCCCTGAAAGAGGAAGTGTTAGGTGAGGTGTATCAGGCAAAGTGTCTATGTATTAGGTTTTGCTGAATCTGGCTGCCACTGTGTGGACTCCTGGGCTCGTGCAGGGAGACATGGGGGATCCTGGGGGAGGGCCATTGGTACTCTATAGCATAGAGCCAGAATATGGAATATGCAGCACAGCAACACAATCTTTGCAAATTTGGGTGGGGCAAACATTAAAGCTCCACCTGTCTTGTCCAAACAGTGAAAATGACTTTTCAGAAGGCCGAAATGTGTTCTATGACACAGTGGATAGCACATAAGGACTTGCTGTACCTCATCTCTTGTGGCAACTGTACCCTGAATCTCCTGCAGCACAGAAGAAATACATGAATGATTGCATTGTCACTTGCAGATGTGATTGGCAAACCACAGCATATGGGAAGACTGTATGTTAGCGTGTACCTTTCTGAGCCTTAAAGGGTGATTAGTGTCACCTAAATGCCTTTCACATTCTTGTTGCCCACTATATGTTGCAGGTTAGCTGTAGGATAACGGAGCTCATCTGTTCATGACTACTAAATCAGATTTGGCTATTAGAAGTATTGCCTGACAGGCCCTCCCAAACCAGCAAAGGCTACTGGTGTGTAGCTGCCTGCCAACCTTGAGGAGATACATAAGAGGTGACATTCCTGTGGTCGTAGCGAAAGCTGTACTTCATGCTGTGCATGTGAATGACTGTGGCAGCTCTGCAGTCTGTCCTCCATAGAAACCTATTAGCGAGCCCACACACAGAAAATATGGCAGGCCACCAATATGCACAGGATAGTGGTTGTGCTACTGGTGTGTCAGGCTGTACAGAAACTATGGATCACAATATTTATGATGCCTCAGTAACAGCCCACACGTGATGGTGCTGTGGCGGTGGTGTGGACAGGTCAAGCTTGAGATTCCCCTATGATATTGTAAGAGCTCCCAAGAAGGGGATAGGAACAGGGTATTTTTGCTAATGTAGACATGCAAAGTGTAAAATGGTTCCTCACTCAGCAACCATTAGGTCCCATGCATTGTTTGCCCTCACTCATTTTTCTGGCCTGTGAAACATGGGAGACAAAAAGCTCTGGCCTGCATACGTTACTGCACAAGGCACTTGACATACTACCGATCGTGTCCTCCCCCACAGCCACCTCCCATTTGGGTGCCATTAGCCAGATACACATAGGCAGACATGGAATTGACAAACATAAGTGTGTCTTACCTAGAAGCCAAAAGTCACCATACAGGCCAGCCTCAAAATTGTCAAAAAACCCTGATTGCCTAAGGATAAAGAAATCATGCACAGCTCCCGGATACCTTGCCACCACGTCCAGGATACACATTCCAGCATCACAGACACTTGGATGTTGGTATATAAAAACTCTAAATAAATAAATAAATAAATAAATAAATAAATAAATAAATGTTCAGGAAGTGAAAGAGCTTTCTGTTGCAATACATCTCCTCTCTCTGACAGGGCGGAATGATGGCAATATGAGTGCAGTCGATAGCTCCAACAGCATTGGGAAAGAGTGCAAAGGCATAGAAACCTCTCTTCAAGTCCATCAACTCCTGCTGGTTGCGAGGAAATGTGATATAGCAATTAATGTGGTCAGTGACTGCTTAGATGACCTGGTCAAGACAGCATGAGAAAGTGGTTTGGGCCATTCGCTCCCCCATGACCCCTACTGTGGTTTAGAAGGATCCACTTGCTGTGAAATGCAAAGCGGCCAAGAGTTTGGTGAGGCTGGGGATGGTGTAGGACCTTTGATTGACAGGATCCAGATCCCCTTGGATGTCTTCATATAATTTCTGAATTGCCTGAGAGCTGAGGCAATACCTGCTAACCACAAACTCCTCTGGCATGCCCAGCAAGGAGATGCGTGGAGGAAATATACACTCCCTGTATCTCCAGTGCTGTTGTCACCTGCATGCTGGATGCTGGAATGGGGCCAGAGCCGGTGGCACCAGAGCCTCTGCCTGCACTGCTGGTACTTTCCTCGGAGGTCTAGGAAGAGGCCTTGGCTGTTCTTCAGGTTATTCTTCTTCCACATGTTGTTCATCTGCAGTGAGGCTGGCAAGGCATCAAGTACAACTGTACAAGTAAGCTTCACACAAACCAAATGGCTTTAGGAAAGTTGACTGGGTAAAACCAGACATTTTTATTGGTCCATTGTTTCATTTGTTTGCCTTTAAAGTCAATGGGGGGAGCAATGCAGCTTATTTTGATCATCAAAAATAGTTTTTTTCTAATAAGGTCTAAGGAAACTTGTGGGTAGAAAAGATCATAATGGGGAAGAGAACTCCAAGATTGTGGCAAAGTGACACCAAAAATGGCATGAATAGCATAAGATACAATAAAGGGGTAAAAGGGTACTAGCAGTGGCATTAGCTCTCCAAGGTACCATCAGAGGAGTAAAGCAGCAGCAAGAATGTCAAGAAAATGCCAAGACTTCACAAGGGGGGGGGAGGGGGGGCACGACACTGTGCCATAAACTCCCAAAGTTAGCATAAGAAGGGAAAAGTGGAACAAAGAGAGGCCTGAACATCCTAAGGCACCATGAACAGGAGACAAATCAGCAAATGTAGCAGAAAAAAAACCAGGCCCTGATAGAGGGACAAAGCAGCACAAAGGCTAGCATGAAGACTCCAAGATACCATGAGAGGTGCAAAGCAGACACCTACAGTGGCAAGAAGACCCCAATATGTAGAGTCTGAGGTATGACAGCAAGGCAGAGTAGCAGCAAGAAGTACAAGGTATAAAGGGAGAATTGTCGAGTGGCAGAAAGACCCCCCCCCCCCCCCGCCCCAAGGTATAGCCTGAAAAACAAGAACAACAAGGGAGGTGATCAGATTAGAAGGCCACACAAAATTATTCTGCATTATTAAAACACAAGCAGATTGTGATAAATTGCAGGAGGACCTTGCAAGACTGGAAGACTGGGCATCTAAATGGCAGATGCAATTTAATATGGACAAGTGCAAGGTGATGCACATGGAGGAACGTAACCCATACTGTAGCTACACAATGTTAGGTTCCTTATTAGAAGTTGCCATTCAGGAAAAGGATCTGTATATCATACTGGACAATACTTTGGAATCCTTGACTTCATGGGTGGCATCTGTCAAAAAAAAGTCTGTTTAAGATTAGGCTGGGGAGTGCATGGAAATATTCAAATCTTGGATTTTGTCTAAGTAACACTATAAGTTACCTGGACAAAACTTTTAATTTAAATTTGTTTAATTTCATCATTTATATTCCACATTTTACAAGAAAAATCCTGAACAAAAGGAATCACATTTCACCTTCTCCTACTCAATTAAAATTGTTGCATTACAACATACAATATGAAAAGAAATTAACAGAAGTAATCATATAGTAAACCATGTAAACAAAATTACAACATGAGGCACAATTACATGAGCCAAAATTAAAACATTAAAAATGACTTTACTTTCACCAACCGACATCCCAACTTCTTCTCCTACACCAGCACCCATAAAATTATTTTTCCCAAGTCAACCCCAAAAAGTTCTCTTCTCAAACACTTAGCTGAGCCATCATTTAAAAAAATGGCTAAAACCCGCATTTTCAAGGCTCTGCAAAACAGCAAATAATCTTCAGTCCCCTTAGTATTAAGGGGCAGCTGGTTCCACAATAATGGAACCATACAAGTCAGTGACGAGATTAGAGCCCCAGATAATCTGACTAGAAGGGATAATCAACCTTTTGTCTTGCATAGTATGCAAGGGACTTAAGGGGTATATCACCATAACTTGCAGGCCAGATAAGAGGGGCCCACCAGTTTCAAAGCTTTGAAAGCCAGAATTAACAGCTTTAAATGTATTATACTATTATACTATTTTGTATATAACCTCTGTACATATCATTTGTTCCTCGAACCCCTGTACTTAGCTTTTCCTTATGTATCCTCTCTCACCCTCCCCCCGCCCCCTCCTGTGTCTCGCCTACCCCTACCCCTCCCTCCCTTACTTATTTATCTAGTTAATTGCCTTATTACTGCGTTTTTTGTTACACACTGTTCCTTGTAAAGGCTTTGCCTATATATTCTTTGGTTGTAAGTTCTTTGTAAACCGGCACGATGTGCAAACGGTTGCCGGTATATAAAATAAAATAAATAAATAAATTATAAGCCAATGAAGAGAAATAAGCAAGGGGGTGCTCTCTCTCACTGACCCCTGCAGGGATTCTTACTGCAGAATTCTGCACAATCTGAAACTTCTTTATTAATTTAACTTGGAGCCCCACACAGACAGAATTATTGTAATCAGGATCACTCATATAACCCCGGGTGGGATAAAACCTGGATACTGAACACAGGGGCACACAAAGATTAGACCATTTTTGCAACCGTTCTCCATGGACAGCTTAACTTATGAGAGGTCCAG
This sequence comes from Rhinatrema bivittatum, assembly GCF_901001135.1. NCBI lineage: Eukaryota > Metazoa > Chordata > Amphibia > Gymnophiona > Rhinatrematidae > Rhinatrema > Rhinatrema bivittatum. Next base: position 774,299,047 of record NC_042616.1, on the reverse strand, counting down.
GACTCCCTGTGGGGGAAGCATAGCTTCAAGACCTTTTGCTTTTGATAAAATACAGCCCCCCTTTTTTTTCAGTTCTGCAAACAGCACTGATAATCTTCATAGTCTATAGCAGCAATAATCACATTGAGAAGCAATGTGGTTTCCAACTGCTTTACTAATAGTTGATTAAATGGATGAAAAGATGTTGTTTACAACTCTTTTGATGTTAACTCTAATTTTATAGATTGGAAGAAAATAATAAATGTGTGACCTTACTTTGCCAGTAAAAGTCTGAATTTGAAGAATCTAATTCCTTCATAATTTATCTCCTTCTCCTTTTCAATTATTCCAATTGAAGAAAGTGTAGTCTTCCTTCCAAATGCCAAATTATCTTAATCTTCTCCCCATTGTAGAATGGTTATAATTTAGTCTCAATTACTTATCAAAATATAAGTCCCAGTTCTCTTACCTCTCCTGCAGTCTTTCTAAATTTCTTATGGAGGAATATGCTAAACAAGTGATTCCTTCTGGAATCACTTGTTTAGCATATTCCTCCCAACTGCAGGCCAATTGAGTTTGGCAGAAAAACACTCAAATAATAACTTCATCTCCTCCTCTCAAGTTATGGATAGGAATTATTACCTGATGCCACACTACTCTTCAGATTCTTTCTGGATGAAAGACATCACTCCTATGGATAACCCAGGGCCTTTGGGCTCTCAGATGATTAAGACTCAAACCAAAAATATTACTCAAAAAGGTAAACTTAATAGGAGAGAGGGATGGAAAAACTTCCTTCTCACTATCTAATATTTTCAAAAAATGTGGACCAAACATATGGGTAAGGCACTCTGCTCCAAATCTCTTTAACCAAGTTTCTGTGAAGAATGCCTTCAGAGTCTTTATCTCTAGAAAAGTAATTAAACAGAGGGACTGCACAATAAGGCTGTCCCCTCAGCAAGTCAACACAAGAATCTAACTCAAAATCCACAACTAAGATCTACACCCTAAGATCAGGGCAGCGGCTTATAAAGGCTCAGGAACATACCATCTCTTTCTCCTACATGGGGAACATCAGAACCTAACCTCTATTCACTAATCTCTCTCTTCCTCCCTAACAACTTGGTTCACTCCTTTTGGTAAAGAAACCAAGGGTTCCTAACAAATGATTACATAATTTCTCTCAAATCCAACAAAGTCAACAGCGGCTGAAGTTGTCTAACAAGCCACAATTTTGCCAATGCCTTTCTGACAACATGTCCTAACGGCCTTTGAAAAGTAAGGACAGAATTCAGTATTGATCCCAAACTTTTGATCTGTGTTATGTTCATACTAAGTGTCTGCAACTACAAAATGTGAACAGCTAATCTGGCCAAGAATGTGGACCAAATCATATAACCTCGTTTTTTGATTTATTCAATTTTTCCCTTCCTGCACTGCCTTAATGCATCTTCCATAAAGCTCCAAAGTCTCCTCTCAAGACTGTCTTTGGGGATGAAGATATGGATGTCATGGACATAAATGTATGCCCTTACCTCCAAAGCCTAAATAATGGGTTTCGAGTGAGGGGGGCCAAGGTACATATTAAAGAGTAGAGGTGACAGTAGGGAGCTCTGCAGAACTCCACACACCAAAGGCCAAGGGCTTGAGGAAGAAATCCCCATATCAACCAACTATGACCTCTCTGATAAAAAAAAAGATTCAAGCCATCTTACAACCAACCTGTGTACCTCAATCTCTGTTAACACTAAAACAGAAACCCATGATATGTCAAATCAAAGGCTGCTAAGAGATTGAGGAGGTACAACCACAGCAGCCTCATGCCATCAATCAGGGCAAGCCTAAAGCCAGAGTGAACCCAATCTAGTGCATGAACTTCTTCAAAAAAAAAGTCCTACAGTTGACTTGTAACCAACACTTTCATAACTTTTGCCACCAAGGGCAGATTTGAGATGGAATAAATCTCTACTTCCTTCACCAACTTCTTTAACAAAGGCCTGATAACTGATCTCTTCAATGTGGAAGAGGAGAACCCTTGCTTAAAGGAAGCATTTTAATCAGCGCCAAATGCTCCGGCACAGCTGCTGGCAGGGTTTTTATCAGACAGCCAGGGCAAGATCTAAAGGATGAACATCATTCCCTATTTGAGCAAGGCACCTTTGCACCTCATCAATAGAAATCACCTCAAATTCTATCTGAACTTCTGTTACTACCATAGCAACACTCTCCAGATCCTCCCTTTGAACTCCAGAAACTGTGAGAGAAGCATCCTTCATCCCTCCATTACAAACTCTTGGGCCCAGAGAATGCTGAATATCCTGAAACTTCCTCTGAAGGAATGCCACAAAATCCTAACAAAAGGGAATATTTCTTAAAGCTGGTTACAACATGGATACTTCAGCTATCTCTTTTAATATAAAAAAAATGTTCCTTTATTGAGCTCCTGGCTCTCATAACATGATCTTTGAAGGCCTTTTTCTTAGCTAAAGAAACGGCTGATCTTTAGTTCTTAAACTGGGCCATCTATCACCAGAACTTCTCCAGCATCTTTCAAAGTGCCATTTTGGATATACATATACCACTGACAGGTGACCTCCCCCCTAACTTCTTAATCTTCAATGGAACTACTGTTTCAAACTTCTAGTTCCACACTAGAATTAATTTCACTACCTGATCCACACCCTCACCCTCCTCCCTCCTCTACATACTTGATCATCTCCCCCCATTTGAATATTGAATATATTTTTAAGCACACATTTCTTAGAACTGGCTTAGTATGTAGGGCCCATTGTCCAACAATGCTGCTTGTGTGGCTGAAAATATGCTTTCATAGGGCCACTTTGTCTATAAGGTAAACTGGTGTGACAGGTTCTCTGCTGTGATGTTTTATTTCTACATGCCACTGGTCATTTCCTTTTTTAGACAGCAGAGATGGAAGGGGCTATACCTTGCTCACTTTGAACATTTGCAAGTTGTCCCAAGATGTAACATTTGAAAGTTGCTCCCAAATTGTAACTTTGTGCATATAGATTTACATGCATACTTTTAAAAATACAAAATTGACAATCTAATCGTGTTATGGCATTTTCATTGCGATAAGCACCCTAACGCATGGTGAAATGCAGATTTTTAAAAGGGGAGGGATTGGGGAGGAGTCGGGGACAGGATTTCCGAAAAAGTGAGCTGGTTTCGCAAAGTGTGAAGTCATAATGCACAGTTTTAATGCCAAAAGTAACTACAACTTTGTCAATTGCATCAAGCTGTGTCCAGAATACAATTTGTGAATTTTAGGCTGGGGGAGGGCCTGAGAGGAGGAGGAGGAGGAGAGAGAGAGAGAGAGAGAGCCTCTTGGGGTGGCACCCTAGTAAGCAGCTATTTATGCTACTATAGGAGGCCTTCCTAGAAACTCGAGGCGAGATTTAGATAGTAGTGTAGGGGTTAGGGGCCACTTTTGCATGCAGAGTGAAATGTACAAACAGAACAGTACACTCGTGAAGATTTGATGTCCTTCGGAGAGAGGAAACTCACACAAAGATGAGATTTGTACAATGTTCTCTCACCCTAGCTTGATGTACAATGTTCTCTCAACCTAGCTTGATGTTACCCAGGTAGCGAGTCCATAAACTATGGTAAGAGAGCACTGTAAAAATCTCATCTTTGTGTGAGTTTCATCACTCTGTAGGATGTCAAATCTTCACAAGCCATATAATTTTATCTGGCTAACTTTGTAATGCAGCCAGTAAATGAATATGGGCCTCTTAGCTTACTCTATACTAATTTACACTTAAACAAACACACTGCAGAAAATGTTAAAACCCACCAGTCCCAACTAATCATCTGAAAAGGGAATGACTGTGATCTCAAAGCTTATGGACTTCAAAATACCTTGATTATTCCTATTTTGGACCAGTAAAAGGTTTCATAGCTTACAAAGACAAAAATCAAACACATCTACTCTTAACACTTTGACTTCTATAGTACTGTCTCCATTCCTCCTCACTTCTTATAGTAACTTTGTGCATGGAGATTTACATGCATACTTTTGAAAATTAAAAATTGACAATCTACTCAGTTTATGTTATCTGAAGAAGGAGGTTGTGGAGTATATGTCAATCTGGCATGAAATTAACATAAATCTCCAGCTTCATCTCTACATATCCAGAAATAAGGGAAATGAAAACGTACACTTTAATGTGCACTCTCCTGCCACCCACACACAATTTTCCCTACAACTCCATGCCTTCAAAGAAATTTATTTACCTACCTTTGTCCATGTTAACACTTTCCTTCATGAGCTCAGTTGAAGTCCTGTCTGAGTTAAGCACATGAAATCTCCTGGATACAGCCTCACCAGAAGCAAAAGATGCAGAGAGGCAATAAATGAGCTCTCATTTTCCCTGCCTCCATTTCACCTCCGCCCCCCACCCCCAAAAAAAAAAAATGTAGGCATGATATTTTATTGCTGAATGTGATTTATTTAAAATTATATGCCGGTGTGATTGCAAATGACACAAATGATTGAGGATGATTTGTCAGTATGGATGCGAAAGAGTGTTTACTGAAAATAAGCAGATGTTGGTAAATGAAAGGCGAGAGGCTGTAGCTAAGAGGTGCACATGGTGCAGTAGAGTGTAGTTCATCTTTAAGAAGTGTATATAGAAATTCACCAAATTTGGTGAATTCACCATGCATTATGGAGACCTTCAGACCTGAGAGCTTCTTGTTACTCAACACTGTGATTATTTAGCACTGTTATATAATCATTGCTCTCAATGTGCTCTGGTCTCTAATATGACTAAATAGTCAATTTTTGTAAGTTTTCCTTTTTGCACATAAAATGTATATTCAGTAAGTCCAAAACGGTACTTATCTCATGGTTTCCACATAAATGGTATGAATTTCCTCCACAGCACAGCTTCACCCAACACAGGACCTGTGATTTGCAAACTTCTTTAGGGGATTGAAAATATGGGTCAGCATACTTTGTATGCTCAGATTAGAATGGATCACTAGAACAAATGGCAGCCATTTTATATACCCACAATTATCAAGGACCCACTTCCTTATTCCAATACGATTTTGACCTTCATACTAGGCATCATAGTGTGGTAAATTCTTACCCATATCACTCTGCCTTCTTTATAATCATCGGTCAGTCCATTTCATTTTTATAATTTTCTTGATGCAATTAAAACACCCGGTGATGATAAAACTATTTTTCTTTGTAAATTAATAACCAACTTATCTGTATATCACCGTGTTCAGTTCGTGGTATATCGCCGTGTTCAGTTCGTACTTTTTTCTTTTTTCTTTTCCCGTGTCAAGCTCAGATGCCCTTAGTTAAATCAGCAATACATCCATTATTCATATTGCTGAAATTTGCCCGACATTGCACAATGTTTCGGACCCATGTTCAGTCCTTCTTCAAGGGCGAAATTCTAGGTCGCAGAAAACACATTATCAATATTTCACATTGTCATATTACCAGAAGAAGGCAGAGTGATATGGGTAAGAATTTACCACACTATGATGCCTAGTATGAAGGTCAAAATCGTATTGGAATAAGGAAGTGGGTCCTTGATAATTGTGGGTGTTTGCTAAGGGACGAGTTTTCCTATCATCAAACAGATAGGCTGATTTGAAGACAATTTAAGTGTTTAGCCATTTTATATACACCATATGGTACTGAAATGCACCAATTCTGATGAAGGAGACAATGAATATCCTAATATATTAAATAAAAACTAAGGGGTAGATTTTAAAAGCTCTACATGTGCCAAATCAGAGAGATTCGAGCAACCCTTGGGCCGCTGCGTGGCGTGCATATTTTAAGAAGCATCCATGGATGCGCGTATCTCCCGGCACGTGCACAAAAGAAAAAGTCCAAAAAAGGAGCGGGGAATGGGCATGGTCTGGGCAGGGCTTGGGCATTCTGGGAATTTAAATGGAAACCAGCACGTAAGTATTTACGCGCACAAGTATGCACCGGGGTCCCCTACCGCATATCTTTACTTCTGCTATAGATGGTGTGTAAGTTATAAAACAAAAAAAAGCTAGGCTAGTCAGTGGAGCTTTAAGGTTGAGGCAGGTAGGATAAAAGAGAGTTTAGTTAGCTAGGGGGGGTTAGGAAGACCTATCCTGTAACTGGGCAAAGTGGGAATGAGCTGGTTTAACTGACAATTGATTCAGCGCACATGTATATTAAAAGCCCCTCACTCACACAGAAGTGGCACATGCGCACATCCATATAAACTGGCGTGCACATTTATGAGTGTCCAGCTGATTTTATAAGATGTACGGACATACGTGCACATGTTATAAAATGGCCACATCCATAGGTGCGAGCCGGAATAGGCATGTTCATGTTCGCCCACACAGCTGTTTTAAAGTTATCATCTAAATCAACATAAACCAGTCTAAGCATTCATTCATGCTATGTGGATATATAGAATTTAACTGGAAAATCTACAGCTGATCTCCATAATTTGAAAGAGCAATAAAATCACCATCCCCGTCTGGTTTCACCATGTGCTCAATAATAGACCACCTCAGATCTTCAAAGTTATTTTATAATGATTTTTAGTAAACAATTAAAAATAGGGTAAATGTAATTGCTTGCTTGGTTGATAGTGGTGCAAGATCTATATGTGTATGTGTGTGGGGGGGGGGGTGGGGGGGTGTGGGTGTGTATGTGTGAGAGCTCCCTGTAGCATCAGGAAGTCAGGCTGTGCAGGCAAAAAATTTAAAAATTAAAATGAGTTGAGGTAGCTGAAGGAAGGAGGCCCTCAGCAACTAACTGTTTAAGCTGTCGCTGCTGCTCAGAGCCTCCCGAATGCTGGGCCATGGAGGTGATTTTTGAGATCAGATGAGGCATTGGCAGCCTTGGAGAAGTAGCTGCTGCATGAATGAGGCAGACCGAGGCATCGGGGTGCCTTAGGTAAGCCCCCTGTGCAATGCGTAGGTGAAGGCTGGGACCCTACTGACATAACTGATGACTTCAGTGGACCCTATGGCGCTGCCTCAGGCCAGTTTTAAAAGTTAAACAAAAGGCCAGGTTCCTGGGTACCTGCCAGGTTCCTGGGTAATTGCCAGGTTCTTGTGGCCTGGATTGGCCTCTGTTGGAAACAGGATGCTGGGCTTGATGGACCCTTGGTCTGACCCAGTATGGCAAACTCTTATGTTCTTAAATTTAAATTTCTAAAAATGGTGCAGCTCGGAATGGGATTCCTAGGGGAGGCTCCCTACTGAATTGCAAGTATCGGGAAGTACCTTGGCAAACCCAGAGCCATTGGGGAGAAAAAATGCATTAAAAATCTAAAATTTAATACATTTAAATATCATGCTGCTGGTGGTCATGAAAGGAGAGCATGGGGATCTGAACAAAACAACCAGCTGGTCTCAAAAATCTTAAAGTATAAATTTGACCCGATTTCCATAAAACACAGTTGGGGCTGAAATTTGCATTAAAAACCTCAGGAAATTTTAGAAAATGATAAGGAACATCCTAGTAGGTAATGGAGATCCTTGGCTAATTAATATTTTGGATGGAAATATTTCTATTTTTACACTGAGTGAATGGATGTCATTGGGGCTCTCCAGCCAGGTTTGTGGGTGTTTGAGTGATAGCAGGGCATTCTTGGATGGTGTCTGGTTGGAGATAATGAGTTTGGACCAGTTTGGGAGATGAACTGAAATCGATATTTGTTTTGTTTTGGTGGTTTTATTCATATTTATTCTGAGTTTTTGATGCTGGACCTAGTAAAAAAAAAAAAAAAAAAAAAAGATGTCTGTCAGCTGGGAGGGCAGGGAAACCTCAAAATTCAGAAGCTGTTACCATGGAAACACTGGGAATAGAATGTTTATCTGACGCTAAGATGTTAAGATGTTAGTGCAATTATACATCTTTTAGGGAAAGCACGATCATTTTTAATTCTTTAACTAGATTAGAGGACAATTTTGACATTTCCAAAATTATTTTTATCATTTCTGTACATGGGCTGGAGGGTTTTAATTTGGATTCATGGAGTCATATAGAAAATAAAGGCCGGACAATCACTATTTAGCCAATGACATCTTTGAAGGCAGGAATCTCACTGACAGTAAGGCAATGATAGTTTAGAAGACAAAGGAAGACATGTGCTGCAATTCAAAGACAGAGGAACTGTATTGCCTCTTTCCTCACTAAGGCCTCGACAATTGCCCCCAAAACACAAAAAGTTAGTGAGAAATGTTATATGCTAATGAGAAACCTGAAAAGGTAAACTGAGATCAGTGGAGAGCTGAAAATAAATGGAAGGTCCAATAAAACAAATCGGAAGGCGGTCCCACGTAGCCAACGCAAAAAACAACAAAGGGACTACCTTACACCATGGAAGATTTTATTAGAGGTGCCCGACTCGAAATGAGTTTCGCCAACAAGGCTGCATCAGGGGCTAAAAAGTTAAAAAACAATAAATATTTTTATATAAAAAGATTTTTTAAAACACTTCTGGTAACCCAAAATCTCTATCATAAAAAACATTTTTATACAATATATCAAAAGCATAGAGAGATACTTATTTCTATATTAAATGTTCATCATAAAGATGTAATAAATCCATTCAAACAAACTTTTCAGCGTTCTGTGCGATGTTTTTAGAAGTTTTTTGTGTGTAGTGACATTTGTCCCTTTCTAACTCTATAAAGTAGCTTCTATACCATCGATATTGGACATAGCTAGATCGCTAAGGTCTTCTAAATAATGGTTGCAGCATTTTTAAATATCCTGTCTTTTCAATTTTTAAAGCTTTGTATTTTACTAATTGATTTGACTGCATAGTTGACATATCCATCTGACAGACATATCATTATTCTTTATCTCTATTTTGGTCTGAATGATTATATAAGAGTGGAAGGGGTTCGGTAACGTTCTAATCGCAGTATTTAGTTCAAGATTAGTAAGGTTTGTTTTTTTTATATACTCTTTATCACTCTGCTGTCATTTAATCATCAAACTTCCCAGCGTTTGGCGTGATGCTTTTTGAAGCTTTTTTGTGTGTAGTGACATTTGTCCCTTTCTAACTCTATAAAGTAGTTTCTACACCATCGATATTGGACATAGCTAGATCGCTAAGGTTTTTTAACTAATGGTTGCAGCATTTTTAAATATCATGTCTTTTCAATTTTTAAAGCTTTGTATTTAACTAATTGATTTGACTGCATAGTTGACATATCCATCTGACAGACATATTATCATTCTTTCTCTATTTTGGTCTGAATGATTATATAAATAAACACATAGCGAATGATTCCACCTAGTCGCAGTACTAGTTAGTTTTTAACAGATGGCTGTATTGACTGTATTTCACTAGAATGAATGTTAAGAGTTAGAGGGGTCTTGTTGTTTTGTGAAGTACTCTTTTGTGGTTTCCAAATATCTTGAGATCAGCAATATATGTGTATATTAAAAAAAAATGTTATAAAGAATTTTTTATTAATAACTTTATTAATCTGTTATCAATTTGAACAAAAAGAAAAGATGTCATGTTCAGTATAAATTGTAATGAAAATCCCCCCCCCCCCCTTTTTTTTGGTACAAGAAGGTAGTGTCCTTTTTCCATACCCTCCTCTAGAGTGATGAGCATACATTATTAGTCTCATGAGGCCATACACTGTCATAATATAAATATTTGTATATTTTTTAATATTATTTATTTTTTAAGAACATGATTACATTTGTATAAACAACTTTCAATTGTGTTTTTGTCTAGTTTATTGCAACAATCAATTCACAGATTGGTATACTGACTCTTACTGTGGTGAGAGTATGCTTACAACATAAAGGTAATTATCTCCGTTCTCTACATATATATATGTGTCGCTGCATCGCATAAGTATGAGAAATTGATAAGTATATCTCTAAGATTCTGTTATACAATATAAAATGTTAGGATATGTATGTCATGAATGGATTTATTACATCTTTATGATGAACATTTAATATAGAAATAAGTATCTCTCTATGCTTTTGATATATTGTATAAAAATGTTTTTATGATAGAGATTTTGGGTTACCAGAAATGTTTTAAAAAATCTTTTTATATAAAAATATTTATTGTTTTTTAACTTTTTAGCCCCTGATGCAGCCTTGTTGGCGAAACTCAGTTCGAGTCGGGCACCTCTAATAAAATCTTCCATGGTGTAAGGTAGTCCCTTTGTTGTTTTTTGAGCTGAAAATAAATGTCAGCTGATTCACATTTTTTGGTAGCATGTTTAACTAATTGAATGAAAGAAAACTGGACAAAAGGGTATTAATCAGAGGTGTTAAAACTAAGAACCTCAGATTTTATGAATTAGAGGCATAAGATTAGTGTCAATAAGCCTTTCCCCACAATACGCTTTTTATAATAAATCCATATTTTATAAATAAAAAATCTTATTTGCTGCATAAACTGAAATTTGGACTTAAAAAAGTCAATGTTGGCATACCCAAAACAATTGCTCAAGAGTACTAATTGAATGACAAACAGGATTAGTCTTCATTTAAATTGCCTTATAAAACCAGCAGCTATATAATTTCATACCACAGGGCCAGATTCATTAAAGCTTTTCTCCCATTTGTGTCAATGGGAAAATCTCGGGGACGGTAACTTTTAAACAGCTGCGTGGATGCACTTGCACGTGCATATGTCGGCTCATGCCAAAGAATGCAGCCATTATATAACATACATGTGCAAGGCTGGCAGGTAGAGTAGGTGTACTAGGTGATCGCCTAGGGCACCGGAAGCGGGAGGGCTCAGGAAAGGAAGGAGAGGATGGCGTTTTTAAATGCAGAGAAGCAGCATGAAGGTTTGCAATCATGGCATGCATGGTAGATGATCAGGATGCTCTCTCTATACAAAAAAAGTAGCCTTTTATTTTGTTTGTGTCTGTTGTGAACATGTAAGAACATAAGAACATAAGAAAATGCCATACTGGGTCAGACCAAGGGTCCATCAAGCCCAGCATCCTGTCTCCAACAGTGGCCAATCCAGGCCATAAGAATCTGGCAAGTACCCAGAAACTAAGTCTATTCCATGTAACCATTGCTAATGGCAGTGGCTATTCTCTAAGTGAACTTAATAGCAAGTAATGGACTTCTCCTCCAAGAACTTATCCAATCCTTTTTTAAACACAGCTATACTAACTGCACTAACCACATCCTCTGGCAACAAATTCCAGAGTTTAACTGTGCGTTGAGTAAAAAAGAACTTTCTCCGATTAGTTTTAAATGTGCCCCATGCTAACTTCATGGAGTGCCCCCTAGTCTTTCTATTATCCGAAAGAGCATTGGGACCCTTACTTTTCAATATATTTATAAATGATCTGGAAAGAAATACGACGAGTGAGATAATCAAATTTTCAGATGACACAAAATTGTTCAGAGTAGTTAAATCAGAAGCAGATTGTGATAAATTGCAGGAAGACCTTGTGAGACTGGAAAATTGGGCATCCAAATGGCAGATGAAATTTAATGTGGATAAGTGCAAGGTGATGCATATAGGGAAAAATAACCCATGCTATAATTACACAATGTTGGGTTCCATATTAGGTGCTACAACCCAAGAAAGAGATCTAGGCTTCATAGTGGATAACACATTGAAATTGTTGGTTCAGTGTGCTGCGGCAGTCAAAAAAGCAAACAAAATGTTGGGAATTATTAGAAAGGGAATGGTGAATAAAACGGAAAATGTCATAATGCCTCTGTATCGCTCCATGGTGAGACCGCACCTTGAATACTGTGTACAATTCTGGTCACTGCATCTCAAAAAAGATATAATTGTGATGGAGAAGGTACAGAGAAGGGCTACCAAAATGATAAGGGGAATGGAACAGCTCCCCTATGAGGAAAGACTAAAGAGGTTAGGACTTTTCAGCTTGGAGAAGAGACGGCTGAGGGGGGATATGATAGAGATGTTTAAAATTATGAGAGGTCTAGAACGGGTAGATGTGAATCGGTTATTTACTCTTTCGGATAGTAGAAAGACTAGGGTGCACTCCATGAAGTTAGCATTGGGCACATTTAAAACTAATCGGAGAAAGTTCTTTTTTACTCAACGCACAATTAAACTCTGGAATTTGTTGCCAGAGGATGTGGTTAGTGCAGTTAGTATAGCCGTGTTTAAAAAAGGATTGGATACGTTCTTGGAGGAGATGTCCATTACCTGCTATTAGGTTCACTTAGAGAATAGCCACTGCCATTAGCAATGGTAACATGGAATGGACTTAGCTTTTGGGTAGTTGCAAGGTTCTTATGGCCTGGATTGGCCACTGTTCTATGTGATTGAATTCAAGACTCTGAACATTTTTTCTCATAGACGGCCACTAATAGTATCGCTGTAGAGTAGCCAGGATACGGGCTTGTCCTGGGTGGCCTGCTAACTTAGAGTCATGGGCCCAATTCAACAGCTTCTTCCTTAGAGACATTAGAACCACTGTTTTTCCTGTGGGAACCGAATGGATAGCGGCCAGCATTCACTTTTCAGGGTCAATGATGTGACTTGGTTCGTCTGGGACCTATTCTTCAAACACTAGCTTGATGGCAAGCAGTTCCTTATCGCTGATACCGTAATTCCTCTCTGCTGGAGAGAAGCGTCTTGAGAAGAATGAGCAGGGATGTAGAATGAGAGTATCACTGTGCTGGCTAAGTACAGCCCCAACACTGATGTCTGAGGCGTCCACCGTGACAATGAATGGCTTGTGAGGATCAGGGTGGCATAAACAGGGTTTCTGGAGGAAGGCCCTTTTGAGTAGTTGGAATGTAGAGATGGCCTCTGGAGACCAGTTTGAAGGGTTAGCCCCTTTTTTCGTCATAGCGGTGAGGGGAGCGGTCAAGGTAGAGTAGTCCTTGATAAAGGAGCGATAATAATTTGTAAAGCCAAGAAAGCGGCGTAGAGCCTTGATACCGGTGGGTTGAGGCCAGTCTTGTATGCTTCTTGTGTTCTGGGGATCCATCTGAAATCCCTTACTGGACACGATATACCCATCGAATGGAACAGCCTCTTGATGAAAGGCACACTTTTCAAGCTTGGCGTACAGGCAGTTATCCCAAAGCCGCTGTAGAACAGTCTTGACATCAGTTTGGTGAGTTTGCACATCACGGGAAAAAATGAGGATGTCATTTAGATAAATGACTACACATTGGTACAGTAGGTCATACAAAATGTCATTTATTATATTTTGAAATACGGCCAGGGCATTACAGAGGCCAAAAGGCATTTCCAAATATTCGAAGTGGCCATCTCAAGTATTAAAGGCCATTTTCCCCTCATCACCACGATGGATACGAACGAGATTGTAGGCGCCTTTTAGATCCAATTTTGTGATAATCTTCGCCCCCTGGAGCTGGTCAAATAATTCTGAAATTAACAGTAAGGGATACCGATCTTTGATGGTGATCTCATTCAGACCTCTGTAGTCAATGCAAGGGCGAAGGGATCCATCCTTCTTGCCAACAAAAAAGAATCCAGCTCCTGCCGGAGATTTGGAGGGTCTAATAAACCCTTTCTGCAGATTTTCTTGGTTATAAGCCGACATGGCCTCAGTTTCAGATAGGGAGAGTGGATAAACCCTTCCTCTGGGTGGTTCGGAATTGGGCTTTAAATTGATTGCATAGTCAAAGGGTCTGTGCGGTGGAAGCATATCTGCAGCTTGCTTTGAGAATACATCTTGAAAGGAAGCATATTGTGGTGGAAGACGAGGAGGAGCGGACGTAGTAGCCATATATGGCAGTGGAGTTATTTTTTTTAGACATCTGTTATCGCAATCAGGACCCCATTGAGATAGCTCCATAGATGACCAATTAAAATGAGGAGAGTGCTCTTGTAGCCAGGGTATGCCATGCACTATAGGATGGATGGCCTTTTCGAGAACCAGGAACGTGATGGTCTCTGTGTGCTAAGATCCCATGTGGAGGCAAACAGGCTGGGTCGTGTTCGTAACTTCTCCAAGCAAGGGTTCGCCGTGAATGGATGAGAGGAGGAGCAGTGTGGGTACTGGTTCAGTAGGAAGTCATAGGTGTTCAACCCATCTTTTGAGAATAAAGTTCCCACCTGCACCCGAGTCAACCAGGGCTTGATTGGTGAATTTGAGAGGCCCAGAGATGATGGAAACAGTGGAGGAGATGGAGCAGTTAGACCTAGGAAGAGTCCTCCAGCGGATCCTAGGTCAGCGTGTTTCCCGGACAGATACGGCAGGTTTGAACTGCATGGATGGTCTTTCCGCAATACATGAACAGACCCATCTTTTTATGAAAGCGCCTCTCTTTGGCAGTCAGATGACTACAGCCTAATTGCATAGGTTCATCTTCTTCTTCAGGGCTAGGTGCAGCTTGGACCAGAGTGGGCGGTAGACTCTGAACAGATACCACTGGATACAGGTTTCTTCAGAGGTTTTACCTCAGTTGAGCATTCGTGAATGCACCCAGCAATATCCATAAGTGAGCTTAACGTATCAGGTAACTCCCAGGCGGCCAGTTCATCTTTTATGCGGGAATTAAATCATCATAGAAATATAGCTCTTAGGCAACCTGAATCCCATAGGAGATTGGAAGACAGGGTCTTGAATTCAATCACGTAGTCTGGGAGTAGTTTAGTTCCCTGTTGTAGATCCAAGAGTGCCGAACCAGCAATAGACTGGGGAGCGGGGTCATCAAAAACTGACTTAAAGAGAGCCAGAAACCCAGGCAAGTCATTTAGGATTGGGTCATTGCATTCCCAAAGGGGTGAAGCCCAAGCCAGGGCTTTCCCATCCAACAGGGACAAAATGTAAGTAATCTTGCTAGTAGCAGTAGGAAAATAAGCTGGTTGTAGAGCAAAATGCATACAGCATTGATTGAGAAAGCCCCTACATAGCAGGGAGTCTCCTGTGAAATGCGTGGGAGCTGGTAGAGGACCTGTAGTTCGCCCAGTAACCACTGGGGGTGGTGCATTCTCACTGGAAATAGAAGAATCCTTCAGTCTGGAATTCAGCTGGTTAAAGGCGGTAGCCAAGGTGTCGAGAGATCTCTGTTGCTCAGTGATCTGTTGGCCAGGCCAGGGATGGCCTGCAAGGCTGAGAGCTGAGCCGGGTCTAACGAGTTAGCAATCTGTTATGTTCTGTGTGCCTTGAACTAGAAATGGGCTCCGCCCCTCCCCTCCTGACCAAGACTATGCCCCCCGGCTCGCCCCTTTTTCAGGGCCCGGCACTTTTGCACGTATTGGGCTTTACGCCCATGGCCAGGCCCTTTTGAAAATGTGCACTGTGGGGCGGATTTTAAAACGAGCGCGAATAGCCTACTTTTGTTTGCGCTCCAGGCGCAAACAAAAGTACGCTGGATTTTAGTAGATACGCGCGGAGCCGCGCGTATCCGCTAAAATCCTGGATCGGCGTGCGCAAGGCTATCGATTTCGTATAGCCGGCGCGCGCCGAGCCGCGCTGACTACCCCCGTTCCCTCCAAGGCCGCTCCGAAATCGGAGCGGCCTCGGAGGGAACTTTCCTTTGCCCTCCCCTCACCTTCCCCTCCCTTCCCCTACCTAACCCACCCGCCCGGCCTTGTCTAAACCCCCCCCTTACCTTTGTCGGGGGATTTACGCCTCCCGGAGGGAGGCGTAAATCCCCGCGCGCGAGCGGGCCTCCTGCGCGCCGGGCCGCGACCTGGGGGCGGGTACGGAGGGCGCGGCCACGCCCCCGGACCGCCCCGGGCCGTAGCCATGCCCCCGTACCCGCCCCCAAAACGCTGCCGACACGCCCCCGAAACGCCGCGACGACCGGGCCCGCCCCCCGACACGCCCCCCTCGGAGAACCCCGGGGCTTACGCGAGTCCCGGGGCTCTGCGCGCGCCGGGAGGCCTATGTAAAATAGGCCTCCCGGCGCGCAGGGCCCTGCTCGCGTAAATCCGCCCGGTTTTGGGCGGATTTACGCGAGCAGGGCTCTGAAAATCCGCCCCTGTGCGTGTAAGGCACGGCCATGGGCGTAATGTCCAATTTTTGTGAACAACGGCCTTTTAAAATCTGGCCTTTATCTCATAAAGTTTTTCTAAAATATTTATCTCTTTCATTCACTGACACTAATTCACCATGAGTCAGCTGCCATTACACTTAAAGTTAACTACTCTAAACCTTACCTTTGCTGTTTTTTTTATAACTAATCACTATTCATTCACATCCCCATTCATTCCTGAGAATGTACAATTGTTTCTGCCAGGTTTTAAAGTGTTTTGATAAACTTTTTCACTTTCAGAGAAACACTAGTGTAGCACTTCTACTCCATGTCACTTCAGCTCATCTCTCTCTCAGATTCTAAAAGTGCCACTGCCTTTCCCAGCTTCTCTACATTCGTACTCCATAACATCATCTTGTCTCAATTTTCCTTGTATTGGATGGCATTCCATTAGTAAGCATTAGCTAATGATGCTACACCTGCCACTTCATCAGTTGCTAGCAAAGCTGTTGCTATGCAACCCTTGGATATGGCTTCCGAATTGCCCTGGTTACCATGGTGATGCCTAAGGATGGATCATTGACTTTAGGGGTGGATGAATGCTACAGTCTTCTTGAAAAATGTTAATTTTCTCATTTATTTGACTCAAAAAGTATTTTTCCTAGCAGCAAAAATATTTCTCTGGTCAATCTAGTTTCCCTTATGCTACTAAAAGCCTTAAAAGGGGGCATAAGAAACGTATTGACGCTAACATTTCTCTTTTAAAAACTATTATTCTGACAATTCTTTCAATAGCTGGGTCAGGGTTCTTAGGCTATTGCAGTTCTCCTCTCACTGCCCAACTCCAGCTAGCATTCTCTCTCAGAGCCCCCACCATGATTGATACCCCAGGGCCACTACCACTAGTGATTCTTCTCTCACAGGCCATGGCTCTGCAACTCAGAACCCAAGTAATCAAATTTTTTTTATTAATTTATTTATTTATTTAGGGGTATCCTATTACATCAGTACTGAGGGATCCAGATGGGAAGAAGGCATTTCTACATGGGGGTGAATCAGTTCGATGAGGCAAATCTATGGGTGGAGTTGAGGATGTTAATGGAGTTTATATGGTGCTTACTCCTCCTACGTGATCTGACTTTATTTTTTTTTCAAGGCAAATACCTTATAACGACAGTTGATATTCCGCCAAAAAAAAATATAAATCTCCTGGAATGCATCTTCATCAGGCCAAAAACATCTGGGGTGAAATGTGACTTAAGAGATTCTCAGAAGCCAGGTTCTCAGAACAGTGGCTCTAAAATATCCCATAAACTGTTTTTGATATTCAATAAAATGGTTTTACGCTCCTCTGTTGTCATTCTCTAGAGCCAGTTTCTGGGATGTTTCCAAGCCGTGCCTGCAGCTGGTGCCCTATCTACTGTATTTGATAATCTTAGATTATGTGAGCTTCTATTGTTGAGCTATAATTCTTTTGCCCTCTGGCCTCAGCTTCTGTAAGCTGATTCTCTTGTGGTGTTTGTTATCTAAACCTTATCAGGTATTAATCAGTAATTTTCCAGATTTTACACAGTTTTTATATTTTGGCTAAAGAAATGACATGTTAGTAATGTCAACAGTAAACTTTACCTCGCTATGTCTTTTCTGACCTTTCATTTTCAGAAATAAAGGTCAACCAACGCCAACAAATAAAGGTCAGATGACATATTTTTATTGGACTACCCAATATACTTGTAACTATTTTTCCAGTGTTACACTTTCTTTGTTGGGACAGTGTAAAATGAAGCAATGAGATGTTGATTCCTGGGCACCAGTGGCTAACTCTTTGTAGCTTGGTTTAAATAACTAGATATGCCATTCTTATATAGCTATCAACGCAGTGGCAGATATAAAAATAATATGAGAAACATTTCTCCCTGTGATTGTATTCTGCTGGACTTTTTCCTTTTCTATTAGTGAATGAATTTTCGTTGGGTGCACTTTTGTTCTGTGCTGAGCCCTTCCAATGTGCAATCTGCAGGGGAGTTAGATTGTAGTGGCCTTTTATTTCCAGGAACAACCAAAAGTATTTACTCCTTTTTGTACAGTTCTATTTCAAAATATGAAGGTTGTAATACTCATATTATTTTGATATTTTGAGCATGAGTAGGTTGTTAGGGAATTGCCTTTTCCCCTCTGGTTGTCCCTCCTCTTTCTCTCTCCCCTCCTCAAGCTGCCCCATTCAGAGCGTATTAAGTAAGTTCCTTCTGATTTCTGATCAGGTAAGGTATGTTAATGACCTCCTCTTTCTTAAGCATAAAGATCACTGGAAATTGAGTTTTTATTCAATCTGCCCAAGTCTGGCTTATCTTTAGTTCTAACGAGAAACAAATATGGTGCCCCAATACCATTATAATCTGCCGTCTCTTGCCTGCAATAGGCATCAAATTGCATCAGCAAACAGCTTAAGAGATCAAATAATTTTACCAGAACTCCTCTAGAAAATGCCAGGTGTCAGAAAAAATGTTAACAAATATACTTCAAATCTTATCTGGGAATCGTTCAGCCATGCTCATAGGAAAATGCTCCCATTTACAACAACCCAGCATGGCCAATGCTTTGGCAAAACCCTTGCCTTCATCAGGAGCTACTTCAGTACATCTCTACAAAAAAATAAAACATACAATTTAGAAAACACTCAAAAAACACCACTAAACCAGCTCACACATCAATCTAATGCTTACCCCTCTCTCTATACATAACACTAGAACTCCAAGGCTTCAAAAATGGTGGTGCACTTAAAGAACACCAAAAGTTCAATTTCCCTTTAAAATCACATTCACCAATCAGTGCCCACTAAATAATCACTCAGCCAATCAAAAACTGGTAGCTATAACCTCAAAGTCTTAAAAGAAAATGAGGCCAATCAACCTCTTTATTCAGGCTACAGGATTGAACGGTGTCAAAATAATGAATCAACTTCTATTTATTTATGTAAGTCTTTTATATACCGTCATTCGTATGCACATCGTGCCGGTTTACATATAACATTTCTCCAATGTTACATATAACATTGGAGAAAAGGAGTTACATGGAGCTGGTTCAGGAACTTAAAACATTCAAGAGAAGAGAAACCGTAATATAAACTCCAAGAGAAAGAGCAATAAAGTAAAATTATATAAGAGATTGGCTATGGGGAAGTATTGTGGGGGTGGAACAATTTGTGAGAAAGCAAAAGGCAATGTAGCAGGCGTGACCAAGCGAGGGGGTGAAGGAGGAGCCAATTGCTGGGTTGTAAAGGTGATGGACTATGCTAGAGTAGGGGAGGGGCGTGGTGGATGAATGGGTGCAAAGGATTGGGCTGAAAAGAAAAACTTTTAGTGAAGTGGAAGGAGTTAGGGGTAAACATGTTTGAAGAGCCATTTAAGTTTTTTTTTTTAGTACATTGCACTTGTCTGAGGTCAGGAGGCATGGTATTCCAGGTTGATGGACCTGCAATCGATAGAGCACGTTCCTTAGTGCAACAAAGTAAACATAAATCAAAATCACCACCATGAGATCATTGATGTAAATGACCAAAACCAAAAATCTAAGGTATTGGAATGTATGGCACAAACTCAAGCAATATTCTACTAAAGGACCTTCCATTCTGTCCCACATAATAGAATTGCAGTGTTTGATTATTCTTATATGTGGTGCCCATTTCATTTTACCTATAAGCAACAACTGACAAGGACACCATATCACATAAATAACACTGGTGGCACACTATGAGGTAAATTTTCAAAAGTCCAACTCATGCATCATTTGGGGGAAGAGCAAAGAAGTTGGGCTTGGGAGCACAAACGTTTTTTAAAAGCACCCAGATAAGTGTGTGAATGTTGCAGGGTGCACATCTCAAACGTTTTCAGAAAGGGCTAGGGTGTGGGCATGGTATGGATAGGGCATGGGCTTTTCGGGGAGTGAACCTGGGATGTGCATGTAAATACTTATGCAACCCGGCACGCGCTGAGGTCCCCTGCCACATAACTTTACTTCTGCTATAGATGCCATGTAAGTTAAAATTTAAAGAAATCTAGGCAGATCTTTGGGGTTTTAAGGGTCGGGGCAACCTGGAGAGTTGGAGGACCTCTCTCTCAACTGGGCGAACTGGGGATAAACTGGTAAAACTGGGATTGGTATCGGCACATGCCCCTTTTAAAATCCTCTGATGTATGCAGGTAGAAGTGGGATTTGGTACACACATGTGCGTACCCACTTAAAATTTGGCACACATGCATGCAGCCAGGCTATTTTGTAACATGCGCACATATGCACATGTATGTTATAAAATAGCCATGCCCCTAGGTGCGGGCCGATTTATGTGCGCAAATATGCACAAGCGCGCTGTTAGAAACTTACTGTTCCACTGTGTGATTGCAAAACAAAATCACTTAAATAAAAAAGGAATAAACTACTGCCAGAAAAAGACTGATCATAGACTAACCACAGGGATAATGTCCTATTGTCTCTGATTCACTGATGTAGGCTGTACACATCATCACGAAACTCAGAGTGTACGATTCAGTCTCTCATATTTTGGTCTCTATGCAAAGCAAATTGCAGTCCAGAGTCAAAGACACTGTTGAACTGTAACACTCACTAATGTTTTAGGATACTTTGCTGTATCAGAAAAAAATGTGGAGAATATGAAAGCACACAGATCAGTCTGGCTTCTTCAGGACATAGAGAGGCCAGAATATCAACAATAAAATGACACCACAGAATTGTGTGGTAATAGACGGGTATGATGACAATCACACTTGCTCAAACTGGCAAATATATAAGTTGGCCTCATCAGGGGCCATTGTGGCACCCATGGCACCGCCCCTTAATCTGGTGGTAATCTGTGCCATGAAACATAAAAAAATTATCTTTGAGTGCCAAGGATGCCAATTCACAAATAAATGTTGACAGAATACGTCCCTCCCATAACCTGTGCCGTCAGGTAATGGAAAGAGCTGCATCTCGTGGCACATTAGTGTACAAACACATCACATCAATTGTGGCTATAGATAGATTACCAAGGGGGGACTGGTAAAACTTCTAGAGTCTGTATAACATCTGCTGAATCTCTCATATATGAGGGTAACTGTGGAATCACTGGAGCCAAAAATGTGTCCACAAAAACCAATAATGAGTCTAATAAAGAGCCACGTGTGGAGCCGATTAGTCAGCCTGGAGGTTTCTGCATTGTCTTGTGGACCTTCAGTAAAGGTTAAAGCACAGGCATGATAGGATGCTCTACCTTTAGAAAACTATACTCGTTCATTGTGATCCATGATTGTCGTAAAGCATTATCTAAAATAGCATCAATTCACAGTGTCAGCAGCAGTGTAGGATCTTCCGTTAGTGATAGATAAAAGGACACATCTGCTAGTTATCGAAGGATGGGGAAATAGCTCAGGGAGCTCAGGATGCAGTACTTTAGCAGGCTGCATGGCTGAATTCCTGTAGCTTGATTAGCAGGGTAAATGTTTTGCTCTTTCTTCCCCTTTGCTGTGCTTTATTACTTTGCATGTTTTAAAAAGTCCAGTATATGATCACTCACTGTGCTTTCCTGTGTAATCTGATGTTAGCTATTAAGAAGTTCCTTCTGACTTTTGATGAGATAACCAGCTAATAAAATCCTTCTGACTGTTGCTAAAGATTGACCTGTTGTTTGTGTGCTGTGCATGTGAAAAGTGCTGCTGGCTGAGCTGCATGAAACCATCTTTTGCACTGATCTGATAAAGTTAAAATATAAGAAGATTTGATAACAAAGATTTATTCGAAGCTAAGACCTTCCCATATTTCTAACAAAAACACAGAGAACAAAAAGCTGCAGCAGCATGCAAAGACACCTAACCACCTGATCTCAGCTAGAATACACTTGGAGGTCAATATTCAAAAAAAGCAAATACATACATTTAGGCACCTATTTTTGGCTGAATTTTTAAGTTTTCAAAGGGTTTCTCTGGTAAGTGTATTGGTGTTTTCCTCCTTAATAAATAATACAGTGTGATGGGAGTTATTCAGTCCTACAGGCCATTTTTGAGGGTTCAGGAAGTGGGGATTTGGCCAATAACTTTTTTGAAGTTAGGGAATAGAGGATTAGACACCTGCAGTGCTCAGTATGCTAGGCTTTTTTTTTCTAATATTCAAAAGCAAAGTGGGTGGCAGAGTTACCCAGATAATCTTATCTGAGTAAATAAAGCTGAATATATTTAGTGGGAGACTTACTTAGTTAAGTAGTGAATGTAATGGCAATTTTTAAATCAAGGGATCCAATGTGATCCTGGAAACTACAGACCAGTGAGCTTGACATCAGTGCTGGACAAAATGATGGAATGAGTGATTGTGAAGAACAGAATTATTAGGTAAATGGATAAGCCTGGCTGCAAATTCCCTAATACACGGACCGATACAATAAGGTGCGGTAGAAAGAGGTGCGTTAGTGCCGGACGCACCCGCGTTTACCGCTCGATACTGTATTTAAATGGCATGCAAATGCAAGCTGCGTCCAACGCGCGTCCATGAAGCGCAATCCATTTTACTGTATAGGCGCTATACAGCGCCTAAACAGTATCCTGGGTGCGCTGGTACCTGTCATTTCAAATGTCATTTCAAATGACATTTGAAATGACAGGTACCAGGAAGTGGATCCCAACTTTAAGCAAAAGAAAACCTAAAAACCTAAAATCCAACGAACCGGAAAAGCCACTCTTCAGATAGCGACTAATCCCATCCCCCAGCCCCCGCTTACCTGCCCTGGTCGCGTCCATGGGTGCCGGTCTCCGGGACAGCCCCAGTCCTCTCTCCCCACCTCCCAAAGCAAGGCACAGGGCGAAAAGTGACTCGACATGCTATTAAAGTATTGGGAATAAAGTGTAACAAAAGTTAACTTACTTTTTCTTACAGTACTCTCTGCCCTCCTCCGGAGGCGCGCACCGCGGCTCCCCTGCCTCCCGGGGGCAGCCGGCAGCGAAAGCGGCCCCCGCCGGCGGAGATGGATGAACGCACGCCCGTAGTGCAATTTGGGTGCTCAAGCCAGCAAAGGCGCATGAACGGGCGTGCGTGACATCACGGCGTTAGTTCATATGCTTTCGGTGCCTTGAGCGCCCGTCCCAAATTGACGGGCGCTCAAGCCAGCAAAGGCGCATGAACGGACGTGAGGGACGTCCCGGCGTTTGTTCATACGCTTTCGATGCCTTGAGCGCCCGTCCCAAATTTTACAGTAGCTGCATGTCATAACATTGCCTGTTCCCATTCTTGTATAGATGCACATTTTCATCTTTTCAATAATGGAGAATTAACCTTTTTGCCAAGGGTTTTAAAAATAAGGATGGGGTGTGGTCTGGGCAGAGCATGGGCATTTCGTGGCGTGAAGCTGCTATGTGCATGTAAATAGTAACGTGATCTGGCATGCACTGAGGCTCCCTGCCACGTAACTTTACTTCTGCTATGGGTGATGTATAAAATTAAAAAAATAAAGATAAAAAGACAGATTAGCAGAATTTTAAGGGTCTGAGATAACTGAGGGTAGTGAAGGTTATTAAAACAGGGGGGTTGGAAGTTTCTATATAACAGAACATGCAAACTCTCATAGAATCCTGTTCACCTTTTTACCATTTTGTTTCCTTTGTTAATTCCTCAGTCATATGGCAAAAGACACACATCAAACAAACTCACACCAATCACCGCTTATCAGCCACACCAGTGCCAATTTAAGCCCATATAGCTCAGTGATAGCAGTATCTCAGTACAATTCAGCCTTATTTGTCTCAATATCAATCATTATCACAATGTTGTAGACACTTTTTCCCACAAATGAAAATAACCCCTCAGTTTAATAAAGGAGTTGAAATTAGAAATATCTTTACTCCGCAATTTTACAGCAGCTGCATGTCAATACGTTGCCTGTTTGCATTCTTGTATAGATGCACATTTTCATCTTTTCAATAATGGAGAATTAACCTTTTTGCCAAGATTATAGAAACAGCAAGACATCTCTGCCCCCCAGCAGGTAATATAACATCTTTATCTAACAAGTGAAAATAGAGTAGTTTATCATTCCAAACTACAGGAACATCAAGCAAGCTCTCAAGAATCTTTACAACTGAGCTCCAAAAGGCCTGTAATTTATCACATTGCAGAAACATATGGCAAAGAAAGCCAGGCCAGTGCTTGAACTTCAGGCAAACATCTGAACTCCAAAGTTGCATTTGAACACCTTTTGTTTTGGTAATTTAGATGAATCTCCCATAAATTAGTTGGCAATAGAAGCCTATAAATTGCAGTAAATGTAGCAATAACTTCATCCTCCTCTACTAGGAATCCAAAATCTACACTCCATTAAGTCGAGCAGAAAATGTTTTCTAAGAGATACTGTTTCCATAAAGGTTTCTTCATCATCCTTGTGACAGAGTGCCCTATAGAAACCCTCAGTACACCTTAATAGACCGGTCCCAGATATCTGAGTCCAGTCCACCTCAATACAGAGCATTCTGGGAGTACGGTATCTCCTCTAAGCACGGATAAAGTGTAGGCTCAGAGGAGAGCAAGTCAGGCCCTGGGGAGAAGGAGAAGGCACCTCCTTAATCATAACTGACCTGCTGAGGTTCTTTTGCTGCCATACTGCAAGGAAAGCAGAATTGTATTCCATTTGGTGTGTAAAGAATAAACATGCAAGAATGAAAACTGGAGTCCAGCCATAGACTTCTTGTGCTCTGCGATATATTGTGTCAGGTCAGAGATTTTCTGCACTAAGCGATTACACAGGCAGAAATCCAAGCCGCCTAGAAATGTCTGAAAATAGAAGTTGAAAGGTCTGCACTGGCAGGAACTCCACTTCCCTAAAGAGAGAGGGGGAATTTTTTTGGACAAAGTATTTTCTCTAAGTATCACACAAAGAAACACTTGCATAAAGTTTACATAAAAGGAGAAAAAAACTGCAGCAGTATTTTTCCTTTCCTGGGGCCTCACGCAACCACATCCATTTTGGCAACAAGCCAAGGGGGCCTGAACATTCAGGAGTCAAGCAGTGTGTATCAGCTAGAAAGGCCAGCAGGTTTTTTTTTGTTTTCCTATCCCTGGTGAGATATGTACAGGGGTTCATTTCCTGGGGAAAAAGAAAGAGAAGCCAGAGGGCTTTAGTAAAGTTCACAGTTATGGAGTATGATGACTTAGAAGTACTCCAGGCCTAAGAGGAAGTGCTGAGAGAAAGTGTGAAGCCACTCCTAGATGTCATAGATGCTCAGAGAGAGAATTGGCTGAGTCAGGAATGGCTAACTATAGAGAACTGGAGTTAAGAATGGACACAGATGGTAGCTGAAATATGGGGGTTGTCTGCAGATTTGGTTCAAGAGCTAAATGAGGTATTGTAGTGCGCTATTGAGGAACCAAGGAGCACTGTTGCAGTTGGAGACACTGCCGTAATCCAAGAACCAGGGACTGTGGAAAGCCTGGAGAGATAGCCTGAGGAGCCCAGCTTGGTCAAGGATGACCTGGGAATTCTCAGAGACTGGTCTGAAGATGGTACTGTCACAGAGGTTGGCAAAGCATCAAGAGAGCCAGAGATGACCAACACTGACCAGGACCAACCCAACAAATCTGGAGAAGCCCAAAGGGCCAACTCCAGTCTGGAAAGTTCAGGAAGTCCTGGAAACTGTGGGGATGGTCCCCAGTTTGGAAATGGTGGCAGCTAGGTATATGGAGAATGAGCAGTGGTGGATGAGCAAAATTCATTTCCCCACTGCAATACTGATAAATTAGAAAAGAAAGAACACCCATGGGGCTTGGACCTACAGGTTTGTGTGTATTACAGAGAGAGTCCAGAGACTACTCTACTGGAATGGGTAGCAGAGTAGAACCCAGAAGGCCAGGAGCAGGACCTCTGGAGAACAAAAGGAGAATACAGAATATCTGTGAATAGACTCATGGTGAGCCAGACAGTAAGGATTTCCTTTGAAGAATGGGAGTCCCATGCAATGTTGCAAAAAGGAGAGCAGCACCTTTCTAGTATGACTATCTCATTCACCAAGAGAACAGTGGCACAGGAAGCTGATTGGATAAAGATAGAAGATAGAGGATATGGTTAGTGCAGTTAGTATAGCTGTGTTTAAAAAAGGATTGCTTAAGTTCTTGGAGGAGAAGTCCATTACCTGCTATTAAGTTCACTTAGAGAATAGCCACTGCCATTAGCAATGGTAACATGGAATAGACTTTGCTTTTGGGTTCTTGCCAGGTTCTTATGGCCTGGATTGGCCACTGTTGGAAACAGGATGCTGGGCTTGATGGACCCAGTATGGCATGTTCTTATGTTCTTATGTTCTTAGGTTAATACTGAGACACTAGTGGAGGTCGGGAATCCAGAGGCCCAGCAGATGGAGAAGAAGCCAGACCAGTTTTTGGAAAAATGGCCCGCTACCTGCCAGTGAGAGGAAGAGACATAGAAAGCCAGGACTGGTAGAGAAATGGAGTTCTGGGAAATCTAGCCCAGAGAGGTGAAGAAGCCAGTTGAGACTGGTAAAATGGACATTCTGGGAAACTGGATTCTGGGGTGAACCAGGATGGGTCACCCAGAAAATCAAGCAGGTTTGAGGGGTGGTAAGGTAGCTTCATGAAGGTTGGGGGAGGAGTACCTCGATAGAGGAGGAAGTTACTTTTTCAAAGAGAATCCCCAGCAGGTAAAGTGTGGGATACTCTATGATTTATAACCC
Source organism: Rhinatrema bivittatum (assembly GCF_901001135.1). Lineage (NCBI taxonomy): Eukaryota > Metazoa > Chordata > Amphibia > Gymnophiona > Rhinatrematidae > Rhinatrema > Rhinatrema bivittatum. The sequence goes on along the minus strand of NC_042616.1, from coordinate 774,272,413 downwards.
GGTATCCTAGAGCAGGCAGGGCTGAGAATTGGAAAGAAGTTGTCCTGGGTTGAGAGAAGATCCAAGACTAAGCATACTGGGGTCCTATGAAGGATCTTAGCCCTAGTAGGAGCAGTCACTCAATTGGGTAACACTGAACTGAGGGAAAGTGTATGTGACAATATGCCTATATACCTTCTGGGAGCAGGGGGTCTCCTCTAAGCATGGATAAAGCATAGGTAAGTCAGACCCTCTAGAGAAGGAGAAGGCAGCTCCTTAAACATAACTGGCCTATTGAACTTCTTTTGTTGACATATTGCAAGGTAAGCAGTCTTGTATTCTGTATGGCAGCGCCTGGAAGAGGAAGTGATGTTTACCGGGCACGCCGGAAGAAGAAAAGGCCATACATGCATGCTGCTACTGCAGAAATTGCATCCCAAGGCTCTCCCCGCCCTGCTACACTCAGCAGTTTGCCTGTGCGGCTACCATCGCGGCACAGAGCAGTCAGCTGAGAATGTGGCCGCCGGGATTTCCTGCCACGCGGCTGTTGGGGAAAGCCGTCCATCAGCTGCCTGAACACAGAGCTGAAGATCGATGCTGGCTGGTCACTTTGCCAGGGGTGGCAGGAGTATGGTGCCGCTGCCCCTCCCCCCGGGCCTGGCTCTGACCTCCCCGCAATACCAGCAAGAAAACCAAAATAATAATAAAATGCAAAAAAATAAAAGGCTGGGGTGGGGAGAAGAAAAAGCATAGAATTACATTCTAGGCTGACTGCTCTGTGCCCTGATAGCAGCACAAGCAATCAGCTGAGTGCTGCCTTCTTACTACTGCGGGGCGGGGAAGTCATTCCTGCTGCAGTTTCTAGCCTGTCAGGACTCTGCTTTTAATAGCAGCATACCGGCTACCTTGTGCTATAGCTGCCATGTGTGCTGTGGGTGGGGGTGGGGGTGAGTGAGTGAGACAGAGAGAGAGAGAGAGCCAGCATGTGTGTAAGTGATTGAGAGAATGTGTGTGTGTGTGTGTGTGTGTGTGTGTGTGTGTGTGTGTGTGTGTGTGTGTGTGTGTGTGTGTGACCTCTGCATACCCATCTAACAAGTCTAGAACCTTGAGGTAACTAAGAATTGCCACCAGGCTATAACCCCAGTTCCCTCCTCCTCCAGAAGGGAAGAAAACATATCCAACCATACTTATAGAAATACCAGTGTGGCAGCATAGTTGTATATTTGAAAGTCTTGAAAATCCTTCTTCTAATGTCTTGGACTTTAACAACCCACCCCACAGCCACACTATAGCCCCCATGCAGCAAACCATCTTAAACTGTTTTATTTGTGTACCCATATTTTATAATTTTTAAAACTTGAACTTTTTATATCCCCATTATTCCCTTCTCTTAACCAAAAACTATTTCCTTTCCCTAAACTTGTCACAACATTACCTAGAATGCCTGTAGCACATATCCATAACAGTTCTAGGACAAGGCCTATACATCCAGCCCTCTCCCCCAAATACCTCCCAGCAACTCAATTCAAACCTTTAAACCATGGTATAAAACATTGCAGTAATAAAAAGTGGAAAAGGAAAAGCTCAGTTAGATACTCTAAATATCATATGATGTATAACATGCACATGGAGGCAGTCCACTGGGGAAGATTACTGCTAGCCCAGGAAAACCTCCATATTCCTGTGCATAATGTCAGAAACAAAAAAATGTAAAAACAATAAACTTAAGTGGCCAGTTATTACGTCTCCATCATGACCTTCAAACAGTACAATTTCACCTGTGCCAAACCACCCTGCTGTGTCTCAACCATCTCAACAATCTGGCTCCAAGCCCCAAATTAAGGGCCTGATATACTAAAGCTTTTCTCACATTTTATGTCTATGGGAAAAATGCATAGTTAATGAGGTCCTAAATTTCTTCCAATAGGATGCTGGGCTGACCCATAAAGAGTCTCAACTATGTTGTCAAGAATGCAGAAGCCATCAAGCAAATTTCAATTGGGTTGGCTCTCGCAAAACATAACAATTTATAACCTCTTGCAACTATATTCAGATAATCCAAAAACTCTTTGAAAAGAGCTCCAGAACCTGCAAAAATGCATTATCAAATGTAGAAACCAACAAAAATCTTTAAAACAGCAGAAAACATTAACTGGGTCATGAATACTCTTCTATAACGCCCACCAACGTCCGATCAGTCTTACAAGCCTTAATCTTTTCCAGTACCGACTATTGTAATGCCCTCCTACTGGGCCTGCCATACACCACAATAAGACCATTACAGATTCTACAAAATACAGCGGCAAGAATTTTAACTGGGAAAAGTAAAAGAGACCATATCACTGAAACCTTAATAGAATTACACTGGTTACCCATTGAACAAAGAAACAAACCATTGGTGTCATCATTGATAACCAACTCTCTTTCAAACCCTTTATCAACGCTATCATCAGAGACTGCTATTTCAAACTACAAACAATTAAAAAACTCAGACCACTACTACACTTCTCTGATTTTCGCACTGTTCTACAGTCTATTATCTTTTCTAAAATAGACTACTGTAATGCCCTCCTCCTTGGACTCCCTTCAACACATACCAAACCTTTACAACTCTTACAAAACACTGCTGCACGTATCCTCACCAACTCCAAAAAAAGGGACCACATCACACCGACACTTATTGATCTCCACGCTCCCTATACAATCACGTATATTGTACAAAGCCCTCTCCCTGATACATAAAAGGCTGACTAATGAAAACCTCATCTGGATCACCCCTCCCCTACATCGGCGCACCTCCATCAGGCCCACCCACCCTGCCCTCCAAGGAACCCTCCGCACTCCGACTATCAAAACTATCAAACTTACCTCTACCATGAACAGAGCTTTTTCTCTTGCTGGCCCTACCCTATGGAACTCCCTACCCCCTGATATACGCACTGAGACCTCAACTCCTAAATTTTAAAAAAAAACTAAAAACCTGGTTGTTTATACAGGCCTACCCACATGCTCCCCCATCACAATGAAGAATACCCTTCAACAGGATACCCCAATGAAGAAGACCCTACAACAGGATATCGTTAGGATATCCATACATCTGACTCTCACCCTCCTTAGCGTTTTCTGCTACTCCCTTAACCTCTGGCCACCTCCTTTGTAACTCATGACCCACCCCTCTCTCCCACCCTCTGTACGCCCTCCTTTGTATTTTCCCTCACCCTCCTCTTCTCTCCCACACCCTTCTACCTACGCTAGGCTGTTTCCTCACTGACCCACCTTTTTGAATATCTGAATTTCTCAGCTCAACACGGCTGTTTTACACTTTCTCAGGATAACCTTTAGTTTAAGGTTATTGTTTTTTGCTAGTATCATGTCCCCTACATCATAATTGCTCTCTTTAAGATATATTTATTATTATAGTTGTCTAAGAAACCCTCTTTCATACTCCGATATTATATACTTATATATCCCTTGTATATTGTTTCATAGAGCTTGTTACGTAGACCTTGTTACATAGACCTTTGTATATTGTTTCCTAGAGCTTTTAATTTCACATATACCTCTTGTATATTTGTTTTCCACTTTACTTTTACTGTTCGATGTAAGGGCTATGCCCACAAGTTATTAGTTGTATGTAAACCGATACGATGTGCAAACGGCTATCGGTATATAAGAAACTCCAAATAAATAAATAAATAAAATACAAAACTTTATGCACCATTCATAAATTAATACACGACGAAAAAGCAGAGTGGCTGAACACAGCCCTCCGCGTGCATACCCCCCACAGAAATCTAAGATCAGCAAACAAAGCACTGCTAACTATTCCGTCAGTCAAGATGGCCAGATTAACACAAGTAAGGGACAGAGCCCTATCCCTAGCAGGATCTATAATATAGAACACCATGCCGGTAGAAATCAGATTGGAAAGAGACATCAAAACAGTCAAAAAAAATCTAAAAACATGGCTATTTAAGCAAGCATACCACAAAGAGAACTGAGAGTAGAACTCAGGGAAATATTAGTTGCGGTCAGGCAAACTCCCATACACACACACACCTTTCTTCTTAAAGTGTGTCTTCTCTCCTATATTCTACATTCTTCTTTTTATTTTAAACAACAAAGAACTAGAGTTAAGCAACACCAATCTTATAGCGGAGTAAGAAAAACTGGACATGACATAACACTCATCAAATAGTAGTTATTATGAAATTATGTTACAGTATTTTTGATGGCACCTGTTTAAGAGTTAGAATTCTAGACACTTTAGACAACATAGTTTTTGTGCCCTATTGTGAACTGTTGTGATGGCACCCGCTTAACGACGGTATAGAAAAGATTTTAATTAAACAAATAAATAAATAACTAAATTTATTAATTAATTAATATGACAAGAGTCTAATCACCTTGCTTTCCCTACCTGTCATCTCTCACCAGGCCAGGCTAACTGCTACAGATAAGAAGCCAGAAACTCTGGTAGCTGTCTCTGGTACCCAGTCACTGCTGGTGCAATCTCTACCTGTGCCTCCAATTGCTTTTTTTTTTTCATTCAAGCACAGTAGGATTCTTTGTGTTTTCCACATGGGAAATCTCGGTAACTCTTAATCTAGTCTGATAAATCATGGTATATGGAAGACCATGCTTTTTCAGTGATTTTTTAACTATGTAGAGAAACTTGTTCTTTTATTCTGCATAGCCTGTGATGTCTTGAAACACAAGAATACAATGTTTGTAATGGATCTCATTTATCAATATTGTCTTGTCCAATGCCTGCACATTATCCTCGTAGTTATGAAATTGCATAATGACTTACAAGGCTGGCAAATGTGAGCTGGTAGGGGAATTAGACCCAATACATCTGTCCATTTTTACTCATCAGCCTATCATCTCCAGAACAGGTGCCTCTAGAATTCATTTTGTATAAAAAGCAACCAGATCCATTCTTTCCTCATGTAAGCAATTTAGGAGTGCAGGGATCTGTCTACTACAAGACACTGCCTGCTGCCCTTCCACCTTACTTGTGACCCTAAGTCAGGAAAAGACAACATGTATTTTCCTCAGAAATAGGCTTTTATTTATCAGATCTGACAGAGTTTAGCATTTAGAAATTCCTGTCTCTAACATCCTGGCCACTAAGCACCAGTTTTTTCTAAAGAAAGTTCTATATCATGGGTGATTTTCACATATGCCATAAATCTTAGCCTACTTATATAAATACTTATGGCTAACTTACTTACCCTTGGTCCCAGCTTCAGGTGATACCTCTCTGTTTACCTCTGAAGCAGATTCTAGCTAGAAGTCTGGAGAATGTGGGCAGAGGAGAAGCTTGCTTCCTGGGCTTGGTACTGGCAGAGTGAGCAGGCGGTCCTGGAAGGAGATGGGCTTCTGGCTCTGGTACTTGTTAGGCTGCATGGGGCTGGCTCTTGCCGCTCACCATTTCAGACTCCATGTTACTCTCTGCACCTGAGCAGGGGTCTCCTCTCTCCAGTCCTACCCCATTCTCTTGGCCACACCTGGTCTTCTTCCTCTCAACAGCAAGGAGTGCTGGCTCTTTTGCTTGCAGGGATGCTTCACCACAGGTTCTCACTTTCTCAGCCTTCAGGGGGTCCTTCACTTGCAGGGTCACCCTCACGGTTTTTTCTTAACTCCTTCTTCTTCTTTGCCTCCCTGTCTTATACTTTCCAGCTGATAAATATGCATAAGCTCATGCACAATCATGTGGTGGGTGGAGGGTCTTTTGCCGCATTGCAGGTCTTTTCCCCTCCCCATTTCTTTGGGGGGAAAACTGCCATGTCTGTATGCCAAACTGTGTGCCACAGTGTTTTTCTCTGTCAGACTGCCCCCTCTTACTTCCAAGAGTGGGAGGTCTTTGTGACCTCTGGCTGCTTGGCCCATCCATGACTTCTGCTTATGAGCTAAAGTTGTTGCTTTGCTCCTACTGACATAAGAACATGGAAACAGGCACATCTTGATAATGTATCCTTCAGTGTTTCAGGGCAAGGTCTTCATTTTCCATTGAGACAATGTTGTTTTAAATTTCACCTGGGTAAATTCTCTCACTTGCTGTGACAATTTCTGGAGCCTGTAAACTTCTTTGGCTTTTATAATTCATTTTTGGTGATGCAGTGGTAAAACATGAAATATCTCCCTACACACTCTCTCTTCTAACCCCACTACTCTTGTTTTTATGATGACTGCAATTCCTCAGGTTGACTCTTTTTTCCAGTCATTGCAGCTAGCCATCTTTCCTGGAAATCCACCTTTCTCCATGCTCTGATTAACAAAATGTCCAGTTCCTCCAAGTGTCAAACAGCTTCAGTGATCCAAGTCACATTTTCTTGAATCTATGGCACCAATTGAGCTACTTTATCCACTACCACTCCAAATTTAATATTTATACTAGAGGTTAGTCTCCTTGAAAAGGGCTCAAACATTTTCAAGAGGATTTTAATCATGTCACTTGGCATTAATGGTAATGGCCATTCCTCCTCTGAGGCCAAATCTTCAAAGGATTTACATTTTTCCAATACAGCTTTATATTAACTCTCTGTGATTTTGCAGTGTTGCCAGTGCTCATTACAGGCAATTGCTTTTATAAGATCTCCTTTAGAGTTGTCATCTCTCTAATTGCTTGGTGAATAGGACTTTAAATGGGATTTCATATATCATTTTAGGAGAACTCACTCACTCCTGCGTCTTTCTGCTGGCAGCTCATTGCCTGACCAAGCGGTACCATTTTGAAATATAAATATATGCACCTACTTTCCAACCGTGTCCTCGAAATGCCCCTTATAAAGTTTTTTTTTTTTTAAATGTGGCTTTTTAATCTATGTTGTGAATGAACATGTGTCTCTTAGACAAGTGAGAATCCATTTATGCAGATTCAGTCAATCTATCCATGGATTTCCTTGTACTGTGTGTGTATAGATCAGGATTAAGCCTTTGAAACTTTCTGCAGCCTCTCCAAAGGGCACCATGTAGGACTGGCACCAGTGGATGTATCCATGTTTGCATGCATTCCCTAAGGTTTGCTCTGAAGGGGAAGAGATTCTTCCTATCACAGGTATGTGCTGCCTTTTTTCCTGCTTTGCATCTTCTGCTTTCTGCATTGTCTGAGGGCTATTTGCTCTGTCTTTCTTTCAGTCAGTCTTGCCCTGATATACTGCAGCTCCACCTTTGGAATCAACAGCTGGGGGAAGAGAAGGAGGATTCCTCCTCTCCCCCGCTTTTCTAAAAAGAAGGGTAATGAAGTGCAGTGATGATTATGCTGTTATCTTTTTAAACGTGATGAAAAATGGCTCCCAAAACGGGACTTTTTCTTTACTCATTCCTAACACATTCTTTAAAGTCCATTTCTATGGAATCATATATGGCAAAAGGAAAGAGGATGATGACATTAGCAGTTCCTATAATTTTCCATGTAAAAAGAGAAAATTAAAAATTAACATTTTACATATTTAGCTGATTGATTATTTTTTTGTTTTACCTGTCTTTTCAAAATAGATCACAGTAAAAACATAAAAACAATCTTGTAAAAACAATAATTAAAGCACATAAATAACACATAAACAGTACAAGACTATAGACAAGAAAACAGTCTCATGAAGGTCAATATTCAGTAATGCAGCAAACAAATTTATCCAAGGAAAGTTACATGAATAACTTGTCCTGGTTATTCAATAGGACTTACATACACAAGTCTCCCACTGAATATACTCAGATATAAAATAAGGTGCATAACCTTATTCAGGTTGTCAGGTCTGATTGCACTTAAATTGGTGACTTAGAACCAGGGTGCTTGACCAGCAGGTCACAACACACCCAGATGCAGGCTAAGAAGGATCAGTAATTTAGTCTGCAGTTCCAAAAGAAAAGGAAAGGATCCTCTTAGTCCAATGAGGGAGCTACCCCTGATTGGCTAGAGTATTTAAAGTCTATACTTCTCTAGCTATCATGCTAATGGAACCAGATTTCCTGGGACTTCCTTTCTGATTCCTGTACTTGTGATAAGCTGCCTAGAAGCTTTCACCTGGAGTTCTGCCTAGATGCCTTCACTTGGACTCTAGCCTAGAATCACTCACCTGGACTCCAGCCTAGATATACTTGCCAGAATCCCAGGCCTACCTTCCAACCTGTTCAGTACCAGGCTCTCTCTATGCTCCTGCCTTGTGGACTCCAACCCAGCCTATCTCTTGGAAGAGCTTGCTGGCTCTAAGGCATCAGGACCTTCGGACCAGCATTCCCCAGACATTTGCAGGTACTGATGCTACCTAATCTTGTCAGTCATCTATGCATCTGACCATTTCTGAGGAGGGGAGTCTAGATGACCCGGAGAAGAATGGGGCAAATTAGTAAACTGATTAGTTTCAGTTATTCATGATTATTTTAAAATATGCCAATTTACACAAATAAGTCCTGCTTTATTTTTGCACTTAAAATGTATGTACATATATGTTTTAAATAGGTAGGAAAAATATGCATGTTCAATGCATTGAAATACTTGCTTTTAATACATTGCATACATAAGCACATGTACTACACTCTACTCTCTTTCCTTAGCTTGAGTGCTTATGCAGTCAGTTAAACCTTATTCCTTGCTTCAAATACCAGAGAAAACTCAGTCCTTGAATACCAAACAACATTTATTTAAATTATGAACAGTGCAACACTCACAGAATGAGAAGGCATCAAGAATAGTCGCTGAGAGAGACTGTCACAGATGTAATAAGTTTTGTATGGAAGTCTGAGAAGTCCGAAGAAGGCAACTAGAGATGAGATAGAAGTTGTAGAATGTGAATGGTGAAAAGCAATGCTTCTACGTAGCTTGAAACAGGAGTCAGGAAGAGCTGCTAGCCTGTAGAGAAACAATTTCCAACTGAAAGAAATCACAGGAAGCTAGCTGTCCCAGGCATTCCAAGCAGCAAAGGACCAATATGAGCAGTCAAGAGAAAATAGACAGACAAAGCTAAACATGACAGATTCAATATGGAGCTCATAATCATTGAAAAGATAACCAATCAGAAAAGAGAGCTCTACAACAAGTAGATAACCCAAGCTGTGCAATATCAATAAGATGACATAGAGTGACAGCAAAACAAGGAAACATATATACGGTACATGTTTTCAAATATACTGCAAAGGCAGAACAGCACATATGTTGCAGGATAGAGATACACATATTTTAATATACAAGTTTTTTAAAACTATCATAGATCTATGCACTGCTATATATGTACGTATATGCTGCTGGGTATACTTGTTTGAAAGTTATCTTCAGAAAGCAGTGGCTAGGGTTGTTGAACCTTCCCCAGATCCTATTGATATCAATGGGATGAGAAGGCCATTACCCACCTAAAAGGGGTAGAAGACGATGAGAGGGCATCCTGCCTATACTGCAAACAGTCAGGCCCTCTGTGAGCATGTTGGTCAGACTCAAAAGACAGTCCATGACCTCAGCAGGGAATGAGAAGACCCACCCATTTGAGGGCATAGGAATGGGTTATGAACAGGCCTGCCACTTCAGGATTCAAGGAGCAGATGGACAAAAAACCCTCACGCATATTATTTATTTTATTTACTTATTTAGGTTTTTTATATAACGGCATTCATGATAAGATCACATCATGCCGGTTTACATTTGAACAAGGAGTGCAGGATAACATAAAACTGAAAACTCGTGCAATGGAAATGAAGTTACAATGAACAAAGGTAATGGAACTAGGAGAAGAGAGAGAAAGGCATGAGTAGGTTAACATCATAGTTAATTATTTACAGTGCCGGAGTGTAAACATTCTTTGAGTAGATGAGGTGAGATTTAAGAGTGTTCTGGGAAGGCTTGTTTAAATAGCCAGGTTTTAAGTCTTTTTCGGAATGTAAGGAGGCAAGGTTCATGGCGGAGATTCGTGGGAATGGAGCTCCAGAGAGAGGGTCCAGCTGTTGAAAAGGCCCATTCTCTCAGGGTTATGTGCCACGTGATTTTCGTATTGGGTACCTGGAGGGTTCCTCTGTATGCTTCTCTGGTCGGTCTTTTGGTGTTATGTTGGCTGAGAGGGTGTTGAAGGTCGAGTGATGTAAGGAGGTGGATGGTTTTGTATATGATAGTGATGGACTTATATATAATTCTGAAATGGATGGGGAGCCAATGAAGGTTTTTTAATATGGGGGAGATGTGGTCCCTTCTTCTGGTATTGGTAAGGATTCTTGCCGCCGCATTTTGGACCATCTGTAGTGGTTTAGTATACGACAAAGGGAGACCTAGTAGGATAGCGTTATGTTTATAATTTCTGTACTTATGGCCAGGGCAACAAGAACACTTCGACTCAGCAAGAGGTTTAAAATTTAGTTTATTTGGCTTTTTAAAGAAGAGTCAAAGACAAGTGTTCCTGGGAGATGCTATATGCCCTCTATCTGTAATAACTAGCATCTCAATGAATATATGACATGCCCTGACTTATATAATCAAAATACAGCACTACCGAAGTTTCCAGAATCATGTAACTGCCCACAACCTCATTTACAAAAACACATGATGCTGTTGTCATGACAATCTATCATGTATAGAAAATGCTTGTGAGGACATCCTCCATTCATTTGTAAAAATCATACTCTCCACCTGTCTTCCCTGACACACCCTCCCACCATAAAAAGTTCCTTTATCAATCTGGCTTTGATGCACTTTGTTCCTCCTGATATCCTGTTGTTCTTCTTTGTTGTGTAAACAGATAGCAAGTCTGTGGCTTGAATAGGAGATAGGCCTGAATTCCGTTTGTTGGCACCAGGATTTAATTAAAACTGTAACCTCAAAGGATCTTCTTTTCACCTGGTTTCTGTCCGTTGAGATATACATTTGTAAGACAAAAGCTTACATCCTGGTTTCATGCGAACCCAGCTTCATTGTATTATGAAGTAAATGTTGCCATTGAATATGTTGGTGCCAGTAGGTCTACCTCAGGGACATTCTGCAAGTCATGCTCAGAAAGGCACTCAGAGTTCATTCACCTCTGACAGGCCACAGTACAGCAGAGGCGTCTGGGTATTTTTCCTTCCTAATATTGTGTATCTGATCAATCATATTCTTCAGTTACAGTAATCTAATTTTGCAAAAATAATTGCTTGAAGAATTGTTCTAAAGTCATGGAAATGGAAAAGTGGTTTAATCCTTTTCAGCACTTGGAGTTTGTGGAAGCAGTCCTTGGTGGTACGATTGACAAATGATTTCATGTTCATCTTGTTGTCAATTAAAGCTCCTAGGTTTCTGATTTGGGAGGAGAGTGAGTTGATTGGAGGGGTGTTGGCATTATGGATCATTTCTGGAGAGATTAGCATGAGTTCTGTTTTGGTGGTGTTAAGTACAAGGTTTAGGCTGGTGAGCAGGTCATTAATTTTTACAAAGCAGGATTCCCAATATTCGAGAGTTTTGCCAAGTGTATCTTTAAGAGGGATCACTATCTGGACATATTAATTTCCATTTAACTCTCCTGGAATGAATGATAGTGTTCCCATAGTAAATGCAATATATGGCCTAAAGTATTAATATTGTAGATTTATGTGCTTTTATTTTTCCTTTTCTTTTGGAAAAGCTAGAACTAGTAGCAGAGAAGTGATACCGAGCTTCAAGATCATTCACTCTCTGAGGCCAGGGATGAAGATATGGGGATAAGTTCAATTCACTCATATTGTTTTATTTTATGTGCAAAAGAAAATGACAAAAAGTGTACTCTAATGGACAGTAAAATGAGCCAATAATTATAAATAGGGCTTATTAGCAGGCTTTGAAACATATAGCCTAGCATGCCCAATATGAAGGTCCTTATGGAAACACCTTAAAGCACTGCTTTTTCAAGAAGCTTTCAAATAACTGTCACAGGTGATGCACAGAATAGTTAAAAGCAATTAAGGTTATTGTTTTATTTTATTAAGATATTTTATTGTTTTATGATTTTATTTTATTAATGTATTATTTTAGTTGATTTCTTGTTCTTTGCCTACTATGATTTTGTTATAGGTGTATGATAAATATTTTATAAATAAATAAATATGAAATGTATCAATTTTCTCCCATAGAACATGATCTGCAGGAAAAAGTGGGAATGGATTCTCTGAGCAGGCATCAATCTGTTTAAGAAAGAAGCCTCTTGGAACAGATTAAAAGGCACATGTAACCCTTTGGTGGACAGAATAGAGGCAAAGCGTAGCTCTTGTGCACTCTGAATATTTATTGGTCAAGCCCTATTGAATAACATTTTGAATGTTTCACAATACACTATACAATGGCAGTAGATGTTCACGACAACCCAATATTCAACCACCATTAAGCAAATACCTACAGTACCTGAATGTAATCCACTTTGAAGTGCCGAAAAGCAGAATATAAATAAATAGATAAGTGGAAGACTAAACATCTTGTTGATTTATAGTGTTTCTCCTCCCACATAAGATGTGTCCTAGAATCTACACAGCTCATTTTCTTCTTACAAGAAGACTTAGATTTGAATAAGGTTTAAAGCTCAGGCATTCAAAAGGCTTTCAGATCACAAATGCTTCCATTGTGTCTATACTTTGTTTCCCTGTTCCTGCTCTTGTTACTGATGGCATTTATAACACAAGAAACTTGTCTAACCAGACTTTATGTGACTGGCTGCCTTTAGTGTTTTGCTTGGCTGATTTGTAAACCAGAGAAAAGTAAGAAAACTTAAATAAATTACATATCCCAGGATTCCATAGAATTCCAAGTCACAAGCACTTGCCAGATACTTGTGACTTGGATTGACCACTGTTGGAAACAGGATGCTGGGCTTGATGGTCTGACCCAGTATGGCATGTCTTATGTTCTTAAGAATATCCAGCACTTCAAAAACAGGGATAGCAGCTTGGATGCAGGACTGTGCCTAGGTCAGCAAAAATCTCTGTGTGTGTGTGTGTGTGTGTGTGTGTGTTTGTTGAGGGGTGGGGGAGGGGTCAGCAGGCATGCTCAAGATTTACTATCTTCTAGCTGAGCTGAATGAATCTCACTCATTGGAGAACAGCCTTCTGCTTCTTGCTCCAGCCTCTCTCTCCCAGGTGCAGGAAACATAATGGGGTGGGGGTGGAGGGGGGGGGGGAGGAGGTTGAGCCTGGCACAAAGCAGATCCAAAAAGAGCAATTCAGCCCCTCCCCTCCTGTCATTTAGGGACAGGGGAGCCTGGAGGCAGATAGAGCAAAGGGGTAATTATTTTGGGGAAGTTAGGAAGAGATGAGGAGTGGGCCTGGTGGATGAGAGGTGATTGACTGGTGGGGGGGTATGTCTGCGTGGAAGAGAGGGCAACATGATGGGGGACAGTGTTTGCATATGAGAGAAAGAAAAGATTGGTGCTGGGTATGAGTACATCAGGTTGGGTGGGAGGTTAGAGAAGGGATGGGGATGTAAAAGGAAGCAGATCTGGAACACTAAAGGGTATTTGCCTTCGTTAGTTCCCCCTACCACAGTTCAGATTCTTCTTCTTCTGATCTTGTAAAGGTCAGTAGGGATCACTTTTAAATATTTTATATAGAAATAGAATAATGGACTTTTACAATAGATTTAAACAGTTTCTCTCTCTCTCTCTCTCTGCATTTTATTGCATCTTTGGGACCACAGGCTTCCTGTTCCATCTGGTACAGCCATCTTGCAGAAACTTACTAAAGCCACAAATAAGGCAGGGGGAGGGGGTGGAATACAAGACCAGGAAGATTGCAACAGCTAACAGGAAGTGCTGAGAACCAAAGAGGATCCCAGCAGCACAGAGGCACGCCCTTCAATTGGCCAAATACTTCTGAAGCAACTAAACTTCAGGCGATATACATTTTACATGGGGGAGGTGTTGGGCGCGCAGGGGTGCATTGCTTGCTCTAGAGGGACTGTGAGCCCTTGGGGCACAGTGCAGATCAGGAAGGAGCCCCAAGACACATACCATGGGAGGTGAGAGTGTTCAAGCATGGGGTGGAGCTGGAACAAGGCTGGACCAGGATCAAGACTTGGAACATCATGGAACTGGAGCAAGGCAGGCTCAGACCTCCAATGGACCTACACGCACAGGTGAGACCCAGCAACACAATGCTGGTCTTAAGAGTAGCTCTCCGGCCACTCGGTAGCCCTTCAGGACTCGCCGCTTGGGAATGACGAGTGCATGAGGCCAGACGGAGGCTGAGGGCAGGAACAAGATGAGACATAGAACTCAGGAACTTGGAAGACTCAGATGAAGAGGAACTTGGAAGACTCAGATGAGGATTCAGGATTCAGGCACTAGTTGTTATGACTTTCGCTGCCCGACATCTCCACTCTGCCCACCTTACCTTTTTTACGACTCCTCCCGTGGTTGATGGACATCTGGCTGCCACGGCGTCTGCCTGTAGTCCTCTCCGGCGTCCCCGGTTCGGCTTGGGTGCTGCATCCCGCCATGTTGTCCAGGTACCATAGGGCGTGGCCCTGCTTCTTATTTTCTCTTTGGCGCGAACCTCAGCAACGTCCCCCTGTGATGACATCACGCATCCCGGATACAAAAGCCTACACTTTTTGCTAGCTAATCGAGTTAGCAAGGGATCTCTTTACGGATGGGATTCACTCTCTGTACCTAGTTACTCTGCCTCTCCAACTTTTGGACTTTATCCTAACGGGTTACCCACTCCTTGGAGGCCTCTCTCATTTCTTTCAGGTAGCAATCAGGAACCGGTACTTGCTCTTCGAGGGCCCATGTTCCCTGACTCGCTGCCTGAGCTTATCTCTTCTGCTTGGAAGAAACCGCTGCCTACATCATCAGTGAGTTACCAACTTTATTTCCTCAGACCTGTTCCCTGGAACCAGGTACTCGCTCCTCGAGGGCCTGCCTCTATTCCAGCTTCTGTGTTACCTTCCAGGAGAAACCGCTGTGTGAGTAACTTTACCAATGAGGCTCTATACCAGAACTCTGTGTATGCTCCACTGTACTCACTATCTCAGTTTTCTCGACTACAGCACAGCCATAGAGGGAATCGCTGTTCCAGTATCCTGAAGAACCCAAGCCCAGCTGGGCTTCATCTCTACTCACTACTGCCACCTCTGGTGGCTTTTCAACTCTGTCTAATAAAAGATATAACTGTGTTGTGTGTCCCAAAGCTGAGCTTGACCTGTGGCCCCTCACAGGAATTCCCCCCATGAGTGGGTCAGCTGCCACAGTGTCCAAGGGTTCACCCAAAACCTTACAAACAATAACACTAGTACAGGGTGAGTACTGCACCGTAGGGCACCCTACACAGCCGCCCATGGCTGGTCGTGGACCATGCCGGAAGAGAAACAGACTCCAGACAAGAAGATGAGGACTTGGAACTGGTAATATGGCAAAGATTCAGGAGAGGCTTGCACCGAGGTGCTCCCTACACAGCTGCCTATGGCTGGTCACGGACCACACTGAAGCAGAGCAGGTTCTGGCTTGAGTCTAGGGCATGCACAGAAGAAGAAACAAGGAATTCTGAAGACTGGGAACAGGATTCAAGACTCAGGATACAAGACTCAGGATTCAAGGATTCAGAACTAGGATTCAGGAACGGCATTAAAAGCAAGGGTCTTCCGGAGACTTGCACTGCAGATTTGAAGACAGGCCTTGTGCCACAAAGCACCCTACACAGCCACGATGGTGGCACGCCAGGAAAGGTGGACGAGCAGGAAACCTGGATGAGGAGCCAGAGACGGGAAATCAGGACCAGGACTGGAACAGGACCAGGACTGGAACACCAGGAACAAGGAACATCAGGAACATGGAACAGGTGACGAAGGAGCTCTGATGAGGAACAAGACAAGGAACATCAGACGAAGGAGACCAGGAACATCAGGAACATCCAGTGAAGGAGACTAGGAACACCAGGAACATCTAACGAAGAGCCATCTAGACACAAGAAGACCATGGAGGACCTTGACCAGAGAGAGACCACAGGAAATTGTAAAGATCCGGTGTGAAGGCCCTGAGGAGAACAAGCTGAGTCCTTTTATAGGGCTGGACAAGGCACAGGAAGATGAGGTCATCTGTTGGGGCCGAGGGCTTTTCCCACCGCTGGCCCTTTAAATACTGAGGAGAGGGGTGCATATGCGCCTATGCAGGGCCTGAAGCAGGAGTGAGGCAATGGCATTGGCGGCATCCCTGCTTCGTCAAGATGGAGGGAAGAGCGGCTTCCCTGCCACTCAGGTAGCAGTGATGATGGCAGTGTAGCTGCCATCGTGACTGGAGGCAATGGCAGTGGCACCAGGGCCGCAAAGAAGAGTGGTGGCAGTGGCTTCCTAGCCGCATGAAAAGGCATCCTGGTAGCAGCTCCATGCCACGAAGAGGAGGAGCCCACAGTGGGGCAGGCCTGCTGGGAAATGCAGCAGTGGCGCGGTACTCCGGGCCTCACGGGAAACAAGGTCAAGCAGTGGTTCCTCAGCTGCAAAGGTGGGAGAGGTCTGCCCCGGCATCGGGCCAGGAAGATAGTCGGGCGCCACCAGAGTGGGAGGTGAGAGGCTGTTCGCCTCTCGCTTCCTATTGTGTCCTAGTCAGTTTTTAATTAATGAAAAATCCAGGGGTGGGAGAAGTGTTATAAAAGTGGATTTGTTTCAGTTTACAATTTCAGATTTTATCCCCCAGATTCTGCATCCTTTCTTCCTTCCTGCCTTTCCCTTCTCCCCAGATTCTGGAACCTTTCTTCCTTCCTGCCTTTCCCTTCTCCCCAGATTCTGGAACTACACTCCCATAGCCTCCCTCTCACTTCCCCCTTCCCAGACTCCTGATTCTTTTTCTCTTACCTTCCACATCTTCCTCAATCTTTTGATGCTCCCCTTTCTCAGTCCTCTCTCCTCACTCTCCTCCTTCCATCTATAGCCCTCTCTCCTACTACCATCCCAAGTCATCTTACCTTCTCATCATCCCATTCCTGGTCCTCCTCTTCTTCTCATCCCCGAGTTCTGTTTTCTGTAGATATTTGAGATCCCTTTTCCAGGCACAAACAAGGCTGGAAAACTACTTTAATTTTATAACACAATACATGCAAAGATTTCCAATGTGAAGAAAGCACATACTTTCTCAACCATTTATATAAACATATGTGCAAAAAAAAAAACAAACAACTTTATATATGAAGACAGGTATATTTGAAATATGTGCCCCTCCATGAAATCACCAGTTTGCGGATACCTCCTCAGTTCACCCAGTCTCTTTCTAGTACTCCCAGACCTCCTAGTACTTCTCTCTGAACTCCTCCCAATTCACCCAGACCTTCCACCCATAGATATCAGACAACAGACAAGTTCAATTTCACTTACCCACATCAATTGGCAGGTGTAAAAGTGAATGAATAAGCTGGCTAATGAATTCATGTAAATCTCTTAGAAAATAGCAACTTTTGTGTGTACCTTTGACCCCACCCCAGAACACCCCTAAGGCCACCCCTTTTTTGCACCAGTAAATGTGCGCATGAAACCAAAAATACACCGCAAGTTTCATCTGTATAAAATCGCATTTACAATTTTCTGTGTGTTAGCACCTTTGAAAAGGTACTTAAATATGATGAGAAACGCTGAGAACATATATTTTAATATAATATGAACATCAACTCAAGTTGCTAAGTGGAAAATCTTCCCCCTACTGACAGCTAAGCACCACTTCCCATAATCGTAAGGTTGTGTGGAGGTTTCTGTACAGCCCAAAATTCAGTCGGTGCTTGTACTGCACTAGTTTGATATTCAGCGGCTACAGAGAAACCAGAGATAACTCGCTAACTTTACAATGATCTTTGTCCGGATATTTTTATTCAGTTGGACTTAAAAGTGCAGTTGAATATCTGACCACACACAATTTGTGTGGTCAGATTTAGAGCATTTTCATGTATAGACAAATTTTGCCAGTAAGCACCGAATATCTCACTAGCTAGATAAAAAGATTTTTTAAAACCTCCGTCCAAAGCACACCCAACCCGATACCTTTCTTTTATCCAGCTAAATCTGTACACACGGACATTTTTGTGCACACAGATTTTAGCCAAACAGCTGGGGAGGGGAGAGTCATTTTTAACTAGTTATATTTACATACTTAAAAATTGATTTTAACCACATAAATCCATTTTGAATATCAATGCCTATATGAGCAACATGAAATAAGTTACTGAGCTGATTCTGAGGAAGACACATGCTCCCTTTATCCCCTTAATGTGATGGCCTTACAATTGTGAAATTCCCTTTTTAAAAATAAGGTTGATCAAGTCTGTGCTCATTGTGGGGCTTAGCTGGAGATCTAAGGAAAGGGAGAAACTGAGGATTTAGATTAGAAGATGACCCTTTCTGGGAATCTTAGAACTCCATTTCTAGGCCAGCTCAACAGAGTGATACACACTGGAACAATTATAGTTTAGATCAGCTTAAAAGTTGTCTACTAAATATTACAGCTCAGCTTAGCTTTTTTGCTGTTTACTGCATGTTTCTAAAGTATTAGGATTTGATTGGAAAATATATTGTCTGAAATCAAGGGTTATTTTAGTTGTGCACCTGGAGTTTGAGACATAACGAAATGACAATGCTTCCTCCTCTGGAGAAGAACAACATGGTTTTCTGATGAGATTAAGATAGGTGTTTTATCTAAAATGGAGGCACAGAGGGTACAATGGCCTAAGATGGCACATAAGAAGACGTGCTTTTGCATTATGATGTAAAATCGCATAATATTATAAGATTGAGTTGAGATTGGTGGACATGATCTGTGATTGGAACAGAGCATAGCAAATGAAATCAAGGGAAATGTGTAATCAAATTGTAAACAACTTACTGCTTCTGTATACATTCAATGCTAATGGAAGATGATATTAATAACTGTGAACAGAACAGTGTTTAGTTTTGCCACTTGATTTTTTATTCTTTCACCAATTTTTTTATTCTTTCTAAAAAAAAAGAGGATGTCCTAATCTTTTGTGAAACATTTCTTTTTACTGTTGTGAAACAGTTCTTTTTACCTAAGTTATTCTTATAAGAATAAGTTGTTCTCCGGAAGGGAGCTTTCCAGGGGCCTGAGCCTATTTTTTCTTAACTTTTTCTTATTCATTTTAAAACAATTCAAATATATACATATTTGAAAGAAAGAGAGGCATTATGCATAACAAATCATAATTAAAAAGAGGAAAAATGTAGATACAAATACAAATGTTATTCCATAATATAAGCCAACATTCAACCCAAAATAAGGGAGGAAACAGTAAATAGCCTTGGGGCAAAGGCTTAAGAAAAATAAGAAATAACAATTGAAAAAAATGAAATCTTCAGAGCAGAACACCACCCACATCTTATAATACTCATGCTAACAGAGGCAGGCTACAATATTAAGCTATGTCTGTTATTTATAAATTCTCGTAACTGTGTCGGGTAAAAAAAAAAGGACCTTGTAACATCTAAAGTTACAACACATTTACAAGGATGGCTGCTAAGGACATTACTTCAGATTGCATGGCTAGAAACTTCCTCCTATGTTCCTGCATGACTCTAGACAGGGAACATCCAATTGTTCTGTCCTTTAAATAGAACATCTTTCTGACGAAAGTATAAATGAAAAATATTGTTATAAGCCTGCAAAGAGACAAAAGTCACAAGCAGAGTAGCTCAACCTGTCACATTTTCCTTGCTAGAGTTCTCCAAAAAGCTTGATAAATCAGCTTTGACCTCCATCGAAGCAAAACCAGTGGTTTTCTTAGAAACAGGCAAATAGTAGAACTTCTCATTAGGAGGTATGCAGCCTCTGGAATTAGCAAAACTTCCTTCAAACAGAAGGTAAAGAGCTCATATAGAGAAATCAAAGGGATCTGAGGAAAATTAAGGACTCTCAAATTCAAAGATGTGAGAGAGATCTCAATAGTTTCAAATCTTTGGGAAGAGAAAGTTAAATCTTTGGTCATATTAGTCTGTACCTCTCGAGCTTGCACTAAAGAAGACTCTTATCTCAGATAACTTCTTTTCACAAGCTGAAATTTGTGAAATTTAGATGAGTGAATGGGAATGAAATTTAGAGAGCAAGTCTGTAGTTAGAACAACAAGAGATGAAACCGATTTTTCAAAGGCCATCATCACAGTGCACAAACTTTCCACGGTTATCTCCACAGGTTTTTCAAGGGGAATCTTAGAATGAAGATCAGAAATGAGAGCCAAAGATTGAGATGAAAGAAAAGTTGGACATATCAGATGTTCCAGCTAACATAGAAGAATATGCAGCCACTGCCTCTGCATTTTCCAGTGACTGCCAGGGTTCTTGTCCTACTCCCAAAAACTCATCTGCGAGACTTGTATCGACTAAAAGATGCTTCCAGATGATGCTGCTGGAACCTCAGAGCTTTCACTGCATTCCGATGATACATCTGCAAAGAAGGCAATGCTACTGGGAGGCCATGGTGTGGTTCGGCAGTCGAGCCTGAGTGAGATTTCAGCTGCCGACACTCAGGGCCTATTTTTAAAAAAGGGAATTTCACACAACTATACTATTCAAGCTCATGAATTTCACACAACTATACTATTCAAGCTCATGCAGTCTCATGAGGTACCTTTATGTCTAATATTTATTTATTTATTTATTTATTTATTTATTTCGGATTTTTATATACCGACATTCTCAATACAAGTATCGAATCAGGTCGGTTTACATAGAACAATAACTGTCGCAATAAAGGCGTTACATTAAACAGCGTTTCTTAACATATGAGTAACATATAACATATAACATATAAATATAAATATAAATAATACAACTTAAATATTACATAGACAATAATAATAATAATAATAACTCGTCAACAGGACGAGGATCAATGTAAGGAATGTTTAAAGCGTGAATAAATATCTTGAATAATTAGAGGGGTAGTCTAAATTGTGATGTGTGGGTACATAGACCTTGTTGAAGTGCAAAAATCCGAGTTATGCATGAATTAAAGAAGACTGATGAATCAGAGAAGGAGTCTTAAACAGGTGAGTTGTTCAGATCTGGCGTGGTTGGTTCTTGAGGGGAATATTCGACTGACTTAAATTTAGGTTTACTAAGACCCAATAAGGATATAATGCATGAAAAACAGTGTTTATCATGAGCAAAATTCTGTTTATTGTGTGATATACCCATATTGTGGTGATAATGCATGATGTTCATGATAACGTGACATATTATTGCCACAAATCTGCCCCCTATTGAAATTAGCTGTTTTGCCTACATTTGCATGTATAACATTTATAAATGCATGCAAAACAGCTAAAGCATATGTAATCCTATGCTAATAAAATAATATGGCTTCCCCAAAATAAGGGAAGCCACATTATTTTAATGAAAATTGAGGAAGCATAGATATCTTTCGTGGGATCATCTGGATGTTAGTACATGTTACAGTACTCCTGCAGTAATATTTAAAGGACCACAAGGCCCAAAATTATCCTTCCCCAAACTGAAAAAAATCTCTCCTGCCCAACACTTCTAGAGGCGGTCCAGCAGGGGCAAAAGTCAAAAAGATAAATATAAAGTCATGATGTGATGCTCTACCCCTTCCCTTTCTAGAAAAATCACCCTGCTCAAAAACTGCCCCAGTTCCAACACACACCCCCCCCCCCCCCGCAAGGCATCCAAAACCACACCCTCTGTACCCCTTCCATTTCCAAAAATTAAATCCCTGGTTTCTAGTGCCCTTCCAGCTTACATAGAAACCTTTCTTCATTCAGGGAGCTGCAGTTACCAAAGTTTGTTCAGCGAGAGGCAAAGATACACTTCCAGGGCCCTAGATATAGTTGAGGAAAACTCCACTTTTCTAAGTGCTAATAAGTTGCAGGAGAAATCACAAAAACCACAGCAAAACTAAAACACAAAAACCCAGGTGCCAGAATCCAGTAGCTCCTCCACTCATGGTCCATTTACTACTCGTAGCAGGGAGGAAAAGAAGAAGGCAGAATCAAAGTTGGTGTTCAAAAACACAGTTTAGCTCAAGTGAAAAAAAAAAAGTATCAAATAGAAGTATCATGAAAATCCGAAACAGAATCAAAATATAAGAGTCGGAAAAATAGTGGCTTCCTTGCCCAGGTTGTTCCTTCTAGTTGGTCTCATCCCTGCATCACCACCATTCAGGCTTAACAATCCCTTCCCGTTGGGGGCAGGGTACTGGGAAATCCCCAAATCCAAACATAGAATCTAGTATCCCCACTGGTCTAAATAAAATTCCAGAATAAGTCCAAAAGTTTGACAGTGTCTCAAATTCTCTTCACCCATGCCTTAAGCCTTTGACTTTCAGGTTGGGCAAAAATATCACTTGGCTTTCCAAAGTCTGCCTGGCTTATGACTTTTCATGGACTTTACCTTCAGAAACATGTCCAACCCTCTGTGTTAATTGCCTTGACCATGTCCTCTGGCATTAGAAAAATACTTCCTACAATTTGTTTTAATTCTACCAGTTGCTAGTTTCATGGAGTGTCCCCTAGTCCTAGTGTAACTTGAAGGGATAAATAACCGTCCCCTATTTACCCATTCCACCCCATTCATGATTTTATAAACTCAATCATGTCCTCTCTCAGCAGAGCCAGGACCAGCTTTTTCTGCGCCCTGGACAAATATTCGGAATTACCCCCCACTCCCACCCCGCATACACACACACACACCTTTTGAGTGTTTTAGTTGTAAACAATGTGGTTTATCATGCATTCCACATGACAGTGAGCCTGTAATACTGATATAACTGGTATAATTTCAAGCAATAAGTTATTACAAAAGGAAAATGTTACTAGGGAGAAGTAGAAAAACAGTAGTCACACTCTGCCCAGCCTCTCTTCTCTCTACAATCTACCCAGGCCCTCTCTTTCCCCACCACTTCGCAGACTAGATCTTTTTCTGCTGTCCTGTTTCTATGTCTTTCCCCTACCTCCCACACTCTGTCCAGTCTCTGTCTTTTCATACTCTCCCCAGCTTCTCTTATACTCTGCCCCACTACCATCTCTGCCCAGTGTCTCTCTCCTACCTACACACTTTACCAATTCTCTCTCTCTCCACATTCTGGCCAGCCCCTCCACCCTCTTCCCAGCCTCTCTCTACACTCTGCGAAGCCTCTCTCTCTCTTTCCCCTAATTTCACTCTGAGTCTCCACATTCTGCCCAGCCTCTTCTCCCCCAACCCCAAAGGCTACCCAGGCTTTCTTTCTCTCCTCCCCCCACTTTGCCCAGCCTCTCTCTCCACACTCTGCTTATTTATTTATTTATTTTATTTAAAGGTTTTTTATATACCGCGGCACGTTCCAAACATCACCTCGGTTTACAATGAACAATAATTTAGCAACAGGCTTTACAATCAATTTAGAAAGAACAAGCAAGCATATATCAATGAGGTCAAAGAACAAAGCAATAGATCAACATATTGTACAATTGAATCCCGCCTAATCTCCTGGGAGAAACTATGTATAACTAATATGTATATTAGTCTCTCACACTGGCTCTCCACAATCTGCGAGGCTTCTCTTAGTCTTTTCTTCTTTCAGCAGTTTCTCAAAACTTCCCTGCCCCCCCCCCCCCCCCCCCCCCCATGCTATGTCTTATCCTGCCCTGGCCTCTTCCTTCAAACTCCTGTGACTGGCAGTACAATTAAAAATGATTGTTTTATTCTCTTTACTCACTTCTTAGAGGAAGCTAGTGCCCCTTTTATTCTGGGTGTCTCATTGAGCTGGTGCAGGCTTATGGCACCCTGATGTTTTGTTTTGTTTTCTTTTTTTTTACTCTGAGCACCCAGGCAGATACTTCCACAATGGTGGAAACGAGAGAGACACTCAGCTTCCCACCTCCGAGGGACAGGGCAAGCAGCGAGAACACTTCCGATGGGTTCCCCCTGTGGTTGGAGAAGTCCCCAAAGAGCCGCACGGTATCCCACGGCAAACCCGAAAGGGGGCGCTGCAGTCGTCTGTTCCGGGCAGGCAGGAGTGAGAGAGAAAGAGGTAGCAAACAGTGGCTCAAGGCAGCTAGCAGGGCTTCGGGGTCTGCTGCGCTTTGTGCCCCTTCAGTAGTTTTTGCAACTTTGAACTTAATTTTTTATAGCTGCGATCCAAGGTGCAATGCTCAGCAGATTCAAAGGGGGCGCTACAGTTCCAGGCCCAGCAGCAGCGGTGGCAGCCCCTTGCAAGCCCTAGCGATAGTTCAGTCGGCAACATGCATACCAGAAGCAAAAAGAGCCTACAGGTGCTCTAGGCCCTTCTTTTTTTTTTTAATTTGTTTGCAGCGGAAGTTACGTCTTTAAGATGCTCAGGCTCCCAGGCTCACAAGGTTCTTCTGCAGTTCCTCACAATCTGCTGTGTTTTTTTTTTTTTTATCAACTTAAAACAATTTTGTGTCATCTGCAGATGTGGTTACCTTACTAGTTGTTCCTTTCTCCAGTTCATTTTATGAACATGCTAAATAGTACAGGTTCCAGTACAGACCTCTGGGGCACTCCACTAATGATCTTTCTCCATTTAGAAAATTGACCATTTAGTCCTACCCTCTATTTCCTATTCGTTATCTAGTTACCAATCCACAATAGGATGCTGCCTCCGATCCCTTGACCTCACAATTTCCTGAGGAGTCTCTCATGAAGGACTTTGTCAAAGGCTTTCTGCTAATCTAAATACACTGTATCAACTGTATCTGCATATTTATTTATACCTTCAAAAATTCAAGGTAATTGGTAAGACAAGACTTTCCTTTGCAAAATCTCTCCCCCATTAAACCATGTCTATCTATGTGGTCAGCGATTTTGTTTTTAAGAATAGCTGCTTCTACCATTTAACTCAGCCTCAATCTCAGAATTGCTGGTCTATAGTTTTCTGGATCACCCGGGAGTCCTTTTTAAAAATTGGCGTCACATTGTCCACCTTCCAGTTTTCTGGTATTGTGGTTGTTTTAAATGATAGGTTGCAAATCACCAGGAATAGGTCTGCAATGTCATGTGTAAGTTCCTTCAGAACCAACTCCAGTCCAAGTGATTTGCTAATCTTTAGTCCATCAATCAGATGTATTTATTTATTTAAAAATCTTGTAGCCTGCTATCACCTATAAATAGTTCATGGTGGATAATACTTTACCATACATACATTTAAATCACACATACTGCATTCAGTAAACTTAAAATACACTAAAAATTGCATCAGTAATTACATCTCAATTAGGAATATGCTTTCTGAAAAAGGAACGTTTTTAAAGTTTCCTAGTTTTATCAGTTCTTTCTCTAATCATAGAAACTTAGAGCTGCACAAGTTATGGCCCGCCTCCATAGAAAATCTGATCCATACTCCAAATGTGAGGGCACTGTCAATTGAGCTACCCCTCATATCGTAATGTACCTCCGGGCTCATACCACTGGAATCGATTTTTCATCGAGCAAGGTTTATGATGATAATCACCAATTTAAAATGTGAGTGACTCCTAATCGTGAGCCAATGCATTTCCTTTAAAACTGGGGTTATATGGGTCACCACTAATTAATCTGGCAGCAGTATGCTGCACAAATTACAGTGCCCAAAGTAATTTATCCATTAGACCATGCCAGAAACTATTACAATAGTCTAGTTGTCCTATAATTAAAGTCTGGACTTCTGTATGAAAAAGTTGTAAGGGTAAAAGTGATTTCAGTTGTTTAATTTAAAAAATGCAGTCTTTGCCTCTAATCTAATGTGGGAGGGAAGAGTAAGACCAGAGTCTTATACTATGGCTGCTTTTGGCTTCTGTTTGAACTAACAAATCCGTTCCTTTGTAGACAATTCACAAATTATTTGGTGAAGCTCTTTTTCTAAACCACAGAATTTTAGTCTTAGCAACATTAAGGGACAAACCACGGATCCTGGCCATTCTCTATTCTTTCCCAAGCAGTCATAATATTGAGATACAAATTGAATCATTGATGTCATTAGTAAAATACAATTGTACATCATCAGCATATATGAAATACAATATTCCCACATTCATCAGAAAAGGTCCACGTGGAGTCAAAAAGATGTTAAACAGCACCGATGACAGGGCTGAACTCTGTGGTACCCCCAACTGCAGTACCTTCCAGGCAGAGTAATTCATACCCAACTGAACCCTACATTTTCTTCTGATCAAGAAAGACTCAAACTACCTCTATACCTACCTGGAACAATTGCTTCAACATCAGATTTTGGTCAATAGTGTCGAAGGCCATGGACACATCTAACTGGACTAATAGTCCAGCGCCTTCTTTATCAACCTAGCTACAGAGCAAATCTAATAATGATGTTAACAGATGGTCTGTGTTATATCCCTTCCTGAACCCATATTGGTTTTTATTCAGAATTGCTGTTCCCTGAACGTGTATGCATTTTTCAATTATTTAGGCCAAGGTAGGCAAATTTGATAATAGGCAGTAATTAGTCAGATCATCAAATGGAATATTCACATCCTTCAGGACAGGTCACACTGTTGCAGACTTTAAGCATTTGAGTACTATTCTCTCACGTAACGATTTATTTACTATCATTTTAATTATTGGTTAAAAGTGTTATTTCATGCTATATATATAACAAAAAGGCATAGTCTATTGAATTAGTAATACGTAACTTACTAATTACCAAATCTATGTCTAATAAATACATTTGTTTAAACTTAAACCATATGGGATCAACCTCATCAATCTTGAGGTCACACATTGATGCTGTAGTAGATAAAAATAGATGACATTGTAAATGCACAATTTTTTCTTCAAAATAATGAGACCATTTTTTACTGCTTGGATACGTATCATAATCAATTGTTTTTTTTTAATGATCTTACTATATGAACCAGCTCAAATGGTTGATTTAGAGAGGTTTGAAGATGATTTACATACTGGCTTCCCCTTGCATTGAGACAACTAGCTCTATAGTATCTCAATATTTCCAGATAGTGTTCCTTCCCTGCATTAGTTCCGTTCTTTCTCCAAGTCTTTTCTGCTCTTCTTAATGTTATTCATCGGGGCAACCTCACCATAAATTGTTTTTATTTTCAGATTCCAATTATTAACCAGTTCCACTACTGAACTATTCTCTTCCCCTTCAATAAACGGGTGAGCCATGTGGGCTTTTGGAAGTCCTCTGGTGTGGCTCGTGCAGAAGCCCATTTTTTTGAGCCATGTAGTCTGCTGCTTGTGGCATATTCCCTGCAACCTGAATATTATCAAACAGTGATCTGAACACAATATCTTACATATTTTAATAACTGATATCATATATATCCAATCAGAAGGGTAAATTAATAGTCCAATATGTGACCCCCTAAATGAGTAGGTCAATCAATCACTTGCTCATAGTATGAGGTTCAAAGCACTTGTAAAAAATACCTTATTTTAGCTGAATTTTTATCGTCCACATGAATGTTAAAATCTCCCATAAATAACGTTTTGGGAGACTTAACTTGCAAGTCTCCCAAAAATTCCATCAGCTGATTAGCATTGTTAGAGGTCATACTAGGGGTGCAATATAATAAACCAAAGCCACTAATACTCGGATTGGGAGGAATATCCATTCTTGAAATATTGCATGTGCATGTTATAAAATCAGGGGTCGGCACGTGCAAGGGGGTGCACAATGATGCACCTTGTGCACCGAGCCGCGCTGCCTTCCCCTGTTCCCTTCCCCCTAACCTGACCTTCCCACCCCTTCCCCTAACCTTTCCTCCCCCTAGCCCTACTCTAACCCCCCCAAAATTTTTAATTTACCTTTTGTGCCTGCCTCTGGGCAGGTGCAAGTTGCGCAAGCCGGCCAACTGCCGGCACGTGGACCCAAGCACAGTAGCAAATGGCCACTGTGCCTGGAGCCTCTGACCCCGCTCCGCCCCCGGACCACCCTGCCCCGCCCTCTTCCCGCCCCTTTAGTACTTACATGTGTCCTGGGGCTTTATGCACATCCTGGGGTTTTATGCGCGTCGCTGGGCTTTTTGAAAATTGGCCCGGCGCGTGTAAGCCCTCCGGATTTACGTGCGGGACCTTTTTAAATCCTGCCCTCTGTCTGTGTCTTCCTTTAGCGCCATACATGCTACCTCTCCAGTCTTATTTTTCAGACATCTGGCATACACATACAAACATTTTAAAGTAGGTTTATTTGTTTTTCTATTTTTATTTGTACCCACAACTAGCTTTTTCTCAGATGACACAGGCAGTTTGGAGTCATTTTTATTTGCATGCTCTGATTTAAATACACCTGGGCTTTTTCAGCTTTTACAATCATCTTTCTAGAGGGATATTCTTTTTTTTTTTTTAATTTTTTTTTTCAACTTTTTAACAAATATACAACAAAAAACATTTGTATTGGAAATACAGAGATATTATACTCACATAATCTAAGGGTTAAACTAGCCCTTTTAAATCTCAAAATTCAATCATCTCTATATCAGATCTCTTGTTATATAGGAAAATGGAGAGAGAAAAGTAACCTAACAAGGAGTATATAACAAAAAGTATTTCACAGTAGGTGCCCTAACCACCACCTTTATTTTAATTTCCTCTTTATTCCTCGGGGGGGCCTCCTGCCAGCTAAGAAACCCCTCAACTGGTCTGGTAAAAAGAAAACATAAGTATTTCTGGCCAGTTGAATGATACATTTACAGGGGTAGCGTAGTTTAAAGCTTCCCCCTAATGCTATGGTCTCAGCTCTCATGGATAGAAAATCTTTTCTACGCTGCTGCGTAGACTTAGCTAAATCTGGATATATACGGATAAGACCCCCATGAAACAAAACATTTATATTTTTGAAATAATTCTTCATGATCAATGACACAGCCATTTCATCAAAAATTGAAACAAAAAGCACTGCACGATCCATTATTTCATCACTTGAGTTTTCTAAATAATCAGTCAGATTCTGTAGATCTGGTCAAGAAGGAAATGCTAACGGCGTGCTGCTTCTTTTAGGGAGAAAGAAAAGTTTTTTAATAGCTGGTA
Organism: Rhinatrema bivittatum; assembly: GCF_901001135.1. NCBI lineage: Eukaryota > Metazoa > Chordata > Amphibia > Gymnophiona > Rhinatrematidae > Rhinatrema > Rhinatrema bivittatum. The sequence goes on along the minus strand of NC_042616.1, from coordinate 774,243,530 downwards.
TCTCTTCACATGGGATCTTTAATACCTCCATAACATACTTTTTAAAAGACAACAAGGGTATTTCCCCTGATATAATAGGGAAATTCAAGAGTCTTAGATTGAGATGTCTCATATAATTTTCAATAGACTCCAGCCTTCTCAAAGATGAAATTCTTTCCAAGACCATTGTATTATTAGCGTTTTGGAGGCTTTTTATCTCTTCATTAATCTTCTTTATTGAATTATTTTGCTCTTTAAATCTATGACTTGTGTCCTTTTCCAGTACTCCAACCTTAGCTGCTGTTTCATCCAGCTTAAGAGTTTTGATTGTCTAGCTTAGAAGACATTCCTGCTATAAGTTCCCAGATGTTATCTAGGGTTATTACCGCCGGTTTGTTTAATTGCTGGGAGAGGTTTCTTACCCCAAATCTGGCGATTTTGCCTTGTTCTCCCATTGTTCTGGGGATAACCACAGCTGTTTCTCCTCCTTCTCCCAGCGTCTCTGTCTCTCGGTGTTCCGGAGTAATTCCCTACTCTCCACCCACTCGGTCGGCGTCTGGTCCACCCGGCAAGTTTCGTCCGATGATGTCATCGGACTGCGACTCATCTCCTCGGTCGGCTGTTAGGGGCAAAGTTCTTACCAGCGTTCTGAGGTCAGGAGGGGTCAGTGAAAGTTCCCCTGGAGAATATGGCTCTCCTCTCACCTGTTGTCCTGCGGGGACTGACTCCCTCAATTGTGGTGGTTGGAGGGCGAAGTCGGTTATTAATCGCTGTCCGGCGGCAGAGTTCGGGTCGGGTGGAAAGACTCGAACTTTACCTTTCCTCTTGTGGGGCATGAGAAAAGGTATCCGCGGCTCTCACGGCCGCAATGAAAAACTTCAAAGGAAATCTGGAACCGGAGCAAACAAAGGTACGTCCTCTCAGGGCGCCATCTTGTTTTCTCTCTTACTAGAGGGATATTCTAACTTAACTTGGGAGTTAACTCCCTTGAAGATACCTCCCTCCGAACAATGCACTGCTGAGTGACTGTCAGTTTTCCCCCGTGTTCTAGTTTAAAAACTGCTCTGTCTCCTTTTTAAAATGTAATGCCAGCAACCTGATTCCAATCTATTTAAGGTGGAGCCCATTTATTTATTTATTTATTTATTGATAGACATTTGATATTCTTTTACCAATTATTGGTCACAAGCAAAGTGAAGCAAAATTTGTCATAATTGCAATTTGGATCTTGTTTACAATATAGAATTTGTACAGAATTAACACCCGAGAGTGTAGTAGTCAGGTACACTGTTCATGGAAGATTGGCATATGTGTGTGTGTGTGTGTCCAAGGAGATTGGCTCATAGATGGGTTGAACCAGATTGGTATATGTGGTAATGTAGATGTCTGGAAGAGGGAGCATAGTATATAAATAAAGGCTTGAATAAAGGCCCTTGGGGAAAGAAGGGTCTTTGATGATAGCCAAAGAGGAAGTCTCTTTCATAAGGACTGTGTGAAGGCCTGGGTGAAATGCCATTGGAATAGGCTTCCCCTTACACAAACTGTTTCCCAGTTCCTAAAAAATCTAAAACCCTCTCCCTGCATCATCATCTTATCTACACATTGAGACTCTGGCGCTCAGGCTGACTCTGTTGTCCAGAATGTGGAATGGGGAGCATTTCTGAGGCATGGGATAAACACTGTGGATCCCTAAAGGCTAGAGATGGAAATGAAGAAATGAGTGCAAGGGGGAAACTTGCTGGTGTGGCGGTTACTAACCTTAACCAATAAGCCATCATACTGTTGATGCAACTCCATCATTGCTCTCTGCTTCAATGGCAGCAGGCAGGCAAGTTACCAAGCGAACCTCATGCCCATTAGCCACCCAGCTATCTACCTTCCTAAAGATGGAATCACCCACTATAATGGCTGTCCTAGCCCTTCATTCCTGGGCATGGAGCCCTGGAGGCACACCCTCAGTGCAGGAGCATAAAGCATCACCTGGAAGGCAGATCCATATACAGAATCTCTTTCTGCCACACCAAGATGATGGTTTCCTGTTAGGTGAGAGTAGGATTAAATGTTAGGTGAGAGTAGGATTAAATGGACAATTTTCTCAGTGGAAGGGAGAGGGCAGTGGAGTGCCTCAGGGATCTGTATTGGGACCCTTACTTTTCAATATATTTATAAATGATCTGGAAAGAAATACGACGAGTGAGATAATCAAATTTGCAGATGGCACAAAATTGTTCAGAGTAGTTAAATCACAAGCAGATTGTGATAAATTGCAGGAAGACCTTGTGAGACTGGAAAATTGGGGATCCAAATGGCAGATGAAATTTAATGTGGATAAGTGCAAGTTGATGCATATAGGGAAAAATAACCCATGCTATAATTATACAATGTTGGGTTCCATATTAGGTGCTACAACCCAAAAAAGAGATCTAGACGTCATAGTGGATATACATTGAAATCATCGGTAGAGTGTGCTGCGGCAGTCAAAAAAGCAAACAGAATGTTGGGAATTATTAGAAAGGGAATGGTGAATAAAATGGAAAATGTCGCTCCATGGTGAGACCGCACCTTGAATACTGTGTACAATTCTGGTCGCCGCATCTCAAAAAAGATATAATTGCGATGGAGAAGGTACAGAGAAGGGCTACAAAATGATAAGCGGAATGGAACAGCTCTCCTATGAGGAAAGACTAAAGAGGTTAGGACTTTTCAGCTTGGAGAAGAGACGGCTGAGGGGGGATATGATAGAGGTGTTTAAAATTATGAGAGGTCTAGAACGGGTAGATGTGAATCAGTTAATTACTCTTTCGGATAGTAGAAAGACTAGGGGGCACTCCATGAAGTTAGCATGGGGCACATTTAAAACTAATCAGAGAAAGTTCTTTTTTACTCAACGCACAATTAAACTCTGGAATTTGTTGACAGAGGATGTGGTTAGTGCAGTTAGTATAGCAGTGTTTAAAAAAAGGATTGGATAAGTTCTTGGAGGAGAAGTCCATTACCTGCTATTAATTAAGTTGACTTAGAAAATAGCCACTGCTATTACTAGCAACGGTAACATGGAATAGATTTAGTTTTTGGGTACTTGCCAGGTTCTTAAGGCCTGGATTGGCCACTATTGGAAACAGGATGCTGGGCTTGATGGAGCCTTGGTCTGACCCAGTATGGCATGTTCTTATGTTCTTATGACTGCTTCTCCAATTCAACACAAGGGTTGCTAGACTGGAGTTGGAACTGCTTTACTTTGTCTCTGATGTTCTCCTCTCTGTCTGCCTCAACTCCACTAGGTCTGCTGCTCTGGCCTCCAGAGACTGGACTTGTTCTCTGAGAACCAATAACTCTTTGCACCAGGTGCACATATACTACTCTTCACCAACAGGTAAGATAATCATACATGTGAGACTTTGTGCAAAAGACTGGATAACCCCCATTTTGCTGCTGGACTTTTGTTTGCATCTTAATTTGTTGAATTGCTAAAGTCTTAACAGCTGATTAAGGAGTTGATATCTAAATTTAAGGGCTATTTAGGGTTTTTAAATGTATTTATTAAGTATCTTTTAAATATTTGGTTTATAAATTAGATTACTATTTAACTGTTATTTTTTTAATGAACAGTAACAGGACTAAAATTAGTAAATAACTAAAATTAGGGTTAATTGAAAGTTATTCTAAATCACTGTTTAGAGAAGATTATTTTTCAGTTCAACTCCATCCTGCAAAGCTAAACTAGGGTATTGATTTCAAATATTTTCTTAGTTATTGTTTATCATTGCTATAAAATGGTAAAAAGTAATAATTTATTAGGAATTGTTTTTGCAGAAAGACAGGTACAACAAATAAGATGTAGATATTGTTTTACTGGATTAACATATTTTAGCCCAGATTTTCAAAGGCTCGCGTGCGTAAAAACTGGGGCTTACGCATGTGGCTGGGCCTTGCGCTTGCTGTGTGCATTTTAAAACAGGCCCGGCCACACGCGTTTACCCCGGTACGTGCACAAATGCTGGGCCCTGAAAAGGGGGAGGGGCAGGGAGGGGCAGGGCAGGGCAGGATGGAAGCCGGCCAGGAAAGCTGCCATTAGCCGCTGTCCTGGGGACATGCACACCGGAGGAGAAGAAAGTAGTGAAATAAAATAATGTGGGGTAGGTAGGTAGGGGTTGGGGTAGAGAGGGGGAACGGAAGGAAGGTTAGGCGGGTGGGGGGGGGGGTAGGGAAGTTCCCTTCCAGTCCGCTTCATTGGGTTCATAATGCCTGAATGAAGATAGGAAAAAGCAGCAACAGAGAGGAGGAAAGGGAAGAGGAAAGCAAAGAGGGAGAAAAATCAGCAGAAAGGAGAAATCTAGGAAAGGGGAAGAGGAGGTGGAGAAGTAGAGGGGAGGGAGAGTTGCAGAGGAGAGAATGGGGAAGAGGGCATAACCTAGAGGGGACTGAGTGATACTGGGGGGAAGGGAAGGCACTATTTTTTATGGTGTGGGCAGAAGCAGTCCCCTCTCCTAACTGGCCCTTTCACGCTGGGATTTACCAGCAGCTAACATGGACGCTGCACTTTTCTATTAATTAATTACCTTGTTTAAACTGAGGCCGCGCTGCTAAGAGAGGTTTTGCCTGCCCTCAGTAAATATATTGCATAGTCTATCCTTTTTAGCACACATAGTAACCGTTTTCTGGGTTGCATTTTTAGCACAATGCCTAAGCCCCAATTTGTATCAACTTTGCATCGCATAAAATTGCTGTGCCATTGAAGTTGCTTGAATCAGAGTTAAAATCTGACATGCCAAACCAAATCCATGGCATGATCCTCAACCTCCAAGTATCAGTAATTTAAAAAAAGTGGACAGTTATTGGGCACGTGAGGTGAAAGTTGATTAGATTCTTACCGCCATTAGCAGCAGAGGTCATGCTATTGACTGATATTCTCGTCCTATAAAGGTTTGCAAAAACAGACTTCTACAGAGCAAACAATTCTCATTCAAGAACAAAATCTTACCTATTAAATAGTTATAGCCAGTTTCTGTTGATGCATTTATTCGTCACAACAAAGGATGCCCTTGTGAACTATGAAGCCTATTAGGAAACACGTCTTCCTATGCCAGGGCTCAGTATAATTAAGGATAAACAGTAGAAGCATAAACAGTCTGAGATTTGATCAAAAAGAAAAGGCTCCTCAGTGCTGCATGAGGGCAAAAGATCACTCTGCTTTTATAATCTGCAATCCAGAATTCATAAGCAATGGAGCAGAACAGCAAAAAGGAAAGTGGAATTCGCCAGCTCCTGGCTCTTGCAGGTTGTGAAAAGCCCTGTGCAAAAGGGGCTCTAGGAGAACTATTTGCATCCATCAGTACAAGAGTCCTCTGTAAGTAGAGGATTTCTAAAGGATTGTAGTCAAATGACAGCACTCAAGTCCATTCAATGGTAATTTTCTAAATAAAAAAAAATGGTGCTGGTTCGGAGCCAGCGGCAGCCTCCACCTTCCATTGTTTCCCTAATGAGGAAAAAGGAAGCACGTTCAAAAAAGGTTCCAGGTTGGTGACCTGGAATGACCTTCAGAAAATCTCCCCTGAATCCATTTCTCTACCATTTGACAATTTAAACTTTTACTCGTGAGGAAGATTCTTCTGAGATGTGTTTATAATAGTACAACAGCCTTCTCTTCTCTAAAAGCCAATTCATAAAGGATCTTACAGGGATAGATTTTAGCCTCTTGGCAGTTTCCAGATCATAAACTAGGTTTTTAGACTGCTTTTGCCTTCCCTTATCAGATAAAGTTCCAGCGGCTGGTTTCAGTCAGCTACAGGCTATGAACTAAGCTCGAGTAAAACAAGATTTATAGACATCTCCAACTAGAATGATTGAAAAACTGGGACAGGATTACAGGTAATGGGGGACAAGAGTATTCTCTAGTAACAATCTTATCTTTTTTACAAGATGTATCAATAAGCCATTATGAATGCTGCCATCTACTGACTGTTGAAGACAGCACATGTCAAGTTATTTGTTAAGTTCTTTATCTTATTGTTCAATTTAAAATTCTTCAGTGGCAAGACTTCCTCATTAAACATGGTGTTGGAGTGCAGAGCAAAGTTTATAGGCCCAGCATTATTCACTATGCAAACTGTGCAATTGCACTGGGTGGCACACATGGGGGGGGGGGGGGGGGGGGAGGTATTTGATGCAGTGGCAGCGAAGAGAGAGAAGCCTGGTAGAGCTGCCCCAGTGGGGCCACTGGCAGGGCCCATCCCACCACTGGAAGTAATTAGAAAAATAAGAGAAAAGCCCCAGGGCTGCCGAAGTTCAATTATCTTTGTGAGTGATATTGAAGAAGGGATAGAAGGTAAAATTTGTCTAATTGTGGATGATACTAAGATCTGCCACAGAGTGGACATGCCTGAAGGAGTAGAGAAAATGAAAAGTGATTTAAGAAAGCTTGAAGAGTGGTTGAAGTTTCGGCAGCTGGGATTCAATGCCAAGAAGTGCGGAGTCATGCATCTGAGGTGTGGTAATCCAAAAGAACTGTATGTGATAGGAAGTGAAACACTGATGTGCACAGACTAAGAGATAGACCTTGGGGTAATAGAATCTGGTGATCCAAAGATGGTGAACCAATGTGAAAGCCAGAAGAATGCTGGGCTGCATAGAGAGAGAGCAATAACCAGCAGGAGATTATAATACCTTTGTACATGTCCTTGGTGAGGCCTCACCTGGAGTACTGTGTTCAGTTCTGGAGACCATATCTAAAAAAGGATAGAGGCAGAATGGAGACAGTCCAGAGAAGGGCGACCAAAATGGTGTGGGGTCTGTATCAGAAGACTTATGAGGAGAGGTTGAAGGATCTAAATGTGTATACCCTGGAAGAGAGGTGGTGCAGGGGAGATATGGTACAGACCTTCAGAAAGCTGAAAAGTTTTAATGATGTACAGTAAAACTAGGGGTCATGTAATGAAACTTCAGGGGGGACGACTCAAAACCAACATCAGGAATTATTTCTTCACAGAGAGGGTGGTGTATGTTTGCAATGCCCTTCCGGAGGAGGTGGTGAAGAAGAAAACAGTCAATGAATTCAAAGGGCATGGGACAAACACTGTGGATCCCTAAAGACTAGGAGATATAAATGGGTACATGGGGGTATCATGCATGGAGTGGCAGTTACTACTCTTAACAGAAGGCATGGGGATTACTGCCCTCAATCAACAGCCTTGATGTTTTGACACAACTGCTCCCAACTTTGATGGTGGGAGGGGGGAAAAGGGGAATGGATACAGATAACACCAACATGAGTCCTGATTTTTACAGTCTGGGGTACTGACATGCAGGTCTAAGGGAAAAAGCACAAGATGGCTTCTACTGCCAAGTCCCAAAGCAAAGAATGTCAAGCATCATTGTCTAAATAATCAAAAAAGTTCCACACCCAGTAAAAATGTTGCTAGCAGTAATTTGTTATATGTTTGACAATTGCCTGGTTTTGATTGTAAATATTACTACCTTAACATAAAGCTTTGGGGGTAACCTCACAGAGTGGCAGATACTACCCTTGAAAGAAACATGGATGTATCCTATATGAAGCAGCAAATACTACCAACAGAAGCATCATCTGGTCCTTTTTTGCCTTCATTACTATGTTACTATCCTCCAGTAGCTGAAGAAACAAAGGTGAGAGAGAGAAGTCCCAGAAGGGCCACCAGTAGAGCCCACTCTTCCAGCATCCAAGGAGAGAGACTCAGGGCTTCCAGAGGCAGAAAAAAAGAAGAATGAGAGAGAGGACCTGAAGCCACTGGTGGCTGAAGAAAGAAGAATCAGAGAGAGCCCTGGAGCTGCCAGCAGAGCCCAACATGTTAGTGCTCAAATGAAGAAGCGTGAGAGAGAGGCTCTGGTGTTATCAGCAGCTGAAGAAAAAAAGAGTAAGAGAGAGGCCCTGGCATGAGTGAGTCAGTGTATGCGAGTGAATGAGAGAGTCAGTATGTTTGTGTGTGTGTGTGTATATGTAAGTGTGTGTGTGTGAGAGAGAGAGAAAGCATGTATAAGTGAAAAAGGGAGTGTGTGTGAGTGAGAGGGAATGTGTGAGGGAGAGGGAGAATGCATGTATGTGAATAAGAGCATATCTCAGTGAAAGAGAGGGAGTATGTGAGTTAGAGTGAGAGTGAGCTAGTAAGTACCTAAATATGAGAGAAAGAGGGAGTAAGTATCTGTGAGAGAATGCGTGTTAGAGAGTGTGCATATATAGCGTATGTTAGAGAAAAAAGAGAAAGTTTGTGCACCTTCTCATCCTTCCCTCAAGCTATAACAATCTTAGGGTGAGCAGAAATCAAATGTTCCCAGGTATGGAGAATGCAGAAATTTTAAAAACCCTTATTAGTTTAAATTATTGAGTGTTATTAAATTTATCTGCTGTTTTGAAATATTTTATTGGTGTTTGAGACATTTTTAAAAAATGTTAGTTTTAAATTATTGGATGGTTTTACTATTATGATATCTTAAATTTCTTGCTTTTATTATTTAATGTTTTATGAGGAATGATAATATTTCTGTTTTTCCACTTTTGCACTGCATACAGAGTCTGACTTGTTGCAGTTTCCATTTCAAGTTTTGTCTGCACATTTCTCTTTGGAATTGATGGTTACTTTTTTCTATATTTGGTAAGACTCTGCTTGAGTTCTGAGGTGAGATATTTTGCAACTATGTAGTTTCTGTATAGGATTCTATAGCAGCCTGGCTTATTCTGAGTCCCTAATAGTAGGTATATTGCTCTTTTAGGGCCTGCTTTAATAATTGCACTGTGTGTTGACTTTTTATAGGTAGGGTTGTTTTGGTATGGGAGATTTACTATATTATAATTGTAATTCAGTTTACTTGGCTTTCTGAAGGCTGAGCCCAAACCCAATACGTGTAACAACAGGCTTAATGCCATATGAGTTCCAAGTGTCTTTTTTTTGCAGGGTTTTCTGGTTGGCACCATGGCACTGCATGTAAATGTAATATACATGTTGCTGTAAGTGATATTTTTACCACAGCAATTAGTGGATCGGTGCACGGAATACACATGAATAATGAAACCAAAAAAAATATTTATGTGTGCTGTGTTAATGTTCAACGTGGTTGCATATAATCAAAGGGTCTTCAATCATTCCAGAAAGATAAACACATCTCAACATAAATAAATGTAAGATTTCTTTTAATCAGAGATCCTGGTTAAAGCACAACATAAAAAGTAATTTAGGAATGTAGTCCCCCAGAAATAAACTGCTTGGATAATTGCTCAAAGGTACGTTTACATATGAATGTTCAGTCCCCCGACACGGGACCATGTTTCACAAGGCTGCATCAGGAAGGACAAATTCAGACTGAGAGAATGTCAGGAATCTCTGAAAAGAAATAAAACACAGTGGCATTGGAATGCAAACCAACAAAAGTAGGCACAAGCAAGAGGTATAAGGAAATGATATATACCCGAACCAAAGAAATAGTAAAGAACACCAGCTTACAATATATAACTGTGATTTTAAAAAAAAACAACTTTTGACAGCAGGCTTCCAATGCACCCTTGTGAAACACGGTCCCGACTGAAGATCCTTTGATTATATGCAACCACGTTGAACGTTAATGCAGCACACATTTACATGTTTTTATTTTTAAATGATATTTTTACCACAGAAGACTGTACCTAAAATGTCATTTTTCATGCAAAATGTGTTATTATAAATGCATACATTTAAATTGTGTGTGGAGAGAGCTGTGGAAAGAGTGGGTTAGATGCCTTAGGGCACCTAACGTCCTTGCACTGCCTTCGATTGGGAAAACAATAAAAATTAAGTGTTAAAAAAAAAAAACAGAACAAAGAAGAAAAGCGCAGGGCAGCAAAAATGTTAGCAATGGCCCTGATAGATTTGCGTTTATTTTAGCCACTAAATTGCATTCTGCTGGTCATATCACTATCAGTATAAAGTCTATGCTTCCAGAGCAGTAACTAGGCAAAACCAAGCTGGATGGAGAAAGGAGGAAAAGAGGAATAGTAGCTACAAGCAACTGTAAAGGATACCTGGTTGTGAACTGGGCCTTTCTTGGATCACGGTGGAAAGATTAAGTTGCAGCTGAAATGGATGATAAAGATGTCAAGATATGGACCGCGTCCTTCTGCTTCAGAAAGATAAGTGGAATTTAACACCGTTATCAACAAGTGCAGAATTTACGGCAGAGATATCTTTAACCATAGCCCATATTTCTACCCAAAATGTATACAGAATAGGGCAATGGTTCAGTATGTGACCTAGGGGCAGCTATACTAAAAAAAAAAAGTGTTAGTGTTAACGCACAGGAAAAATGCGCAAGCTTCTTTAAGACAGAGCAGACTGTTGCTTTTTTTTTTTTTTTTCTTTCAGAGGAATCACACACACTCTCCCAGAGACATATTAATGATATTAGGCCACGTGTTTGCAAATTTGTCCTTTAGACCCCGGTCAATACAAAAAGGGCATCGATTAAGTATGGATGTGGCAGATTCCAACTGGTATAGCAAGACAGATACATCGGTAGGTTGTAACATGGTAGAATTCACTCCAGACAGTGCAGTGGGGGCACTTAGGTCTGCAGAGACTTTAGAATCAGTGCAGCGAAACGGGCCTGTTTAGCACTATCACATCACCCTCTGTGCAAGCTCAACCGAGTCAGGTACTCCTCTATGATCTCATGTTGACGGTTTTTTCTGCCAGCGGCGCTCCAGCTACCTCCTTGCAGATCTTCTGGAGGCTTTCTCCTGGGTCTACCCACAGGGCTCAATGCCGAGATGTAAGCAGTAAAACCGTTCTCACGGGCGCAACGATATCTAGAATCCGAGTGAGGTCTTGGTTCCAGGATTCTACAACTGATGAGGCAATCCCAGCAGTCAAGTTCCCCTTGCCTGGCCAAAATGAAATTATGCTGCAAGGCCATTAGTGTAAAAAAATTATCTCGGCGCTGAAACATCTCTGGTCAGTGTGGCATTTAATTCGTATTCCCTAAAAGTGTTTTAAAGTGTTTTAGGCTTTAAATTGCATGTTCTTGGAGGTTCTAATTTATTTTATTTTTATTTATTTTGCATTTTTTATATACCGACAACCGTTTACACATCATATCGGTTTACAAATAATTTGGAACTTATAGGCTAGGCCTTTACATGGAACAGTAAACTATCATAACAGAGAAACAAGAAACCAAATTACAAAAAATAGAAGTTAATTTACAAAATTATAAAGATAATCAGAGTCAATAATACAGGTGTTCCAGATAACAATCATATGGTGGGAGTAGAGGATTTACGATTATCAGTGGGAGGAACTTGCGGGAAAGGCTTGTAAATACAGCCAGGTTTTGAGTTTTTTTTTAATTTAGGGGTAGAGGTTTCTGTGCGTAGTTCAAGGGGCATGGAGTTCCATAGTTTATTTTATTTATTTATTTTATTTATTTAATGGATTTTATATACCGACGAACGTTGGGAACATCTCATCGGTTTACAGATAACAGAAATTTAGCAACAGGCTTTACAATTATCGCATGATTATATGAGGAACAGTTAAACCATTAGTTTTTATATATAACAAACTCGTTTTTACAAGTAACAAATAACTAAGGAGGTTATGTAATTAAGGTTAGCTAAACATGGAGGAGCAGAAAAATTTTGAAAAATGGGAGGGAAATCTACATTTAGAGGAGGTAAATATGCACGTGTTTGAGATTATAATGTCCTTATATACATTTATAATGTCCATATATACAATTAGAGGAATATATGGGGAAGAGGGAAAGTGTTAAGTAAAATGGAAAGGAAGTGGAGAGGAAATGGAGGGAAGGGGGGGTGGGGTGGTGGAGGAAGGAGGTAGGGAATAGGAGAGAGATTGCGGGTGAATGGGTGTAGGTTAGGTGTATGAGTGCTTGAAGAACCAGGTCTTGAGGTTTTGCCTGAATATTTTTGGGCAGGCTTCTTGGCGGAGGGAGGTGGGTAGTTTGTTCCAGAGGAAAGGACCTGCTAGGGAGAGGGCCCTTTCGTTTGTGGTGCGGAGCTTAGTAAGCTTGGGTGAGGGGGTATGTAGTGTGGCCATGTATTGTTTTCTAGTGGGTCTATTATTGTTGTGAAAGGAGAAATGTTCTTTGTACCAGTGCATGTTCTGGTTGTGAAGAGATTTGTGTATTAGAGTGAGGGCTTTGAAGGTAATTCTGGATGCTACGGGTAACCAATGCAGATGTTTGAGTACCGGGGTTATGTGATCATTTTTGTGGGTGTTGGTGAGTATCCGGGCAGCTGCATTTTGGACGAGTTTGGACTAGCCAAGCCTAGGAGCAAGGAGTTGCAGTAATCTATTTTCGATAATATGAGGGCTTGTAGTATGGTACGGAAGTCGTTGAAATGTAATAGAGGTTTGAGTCTTTTTAGGGTGTGCAATTTGAAGAAGCAGTCTTTGAGGGTGTTGTTGATGAATTTTTTGCAGTTGAGGTGACTGTCAAGGGATACGCCGAGGCTTCGTACATGAGTAGGGAAGGTGATGTTAGTGGAAGGATCATTGTTATGTGTGAGTGAGGGGGTCATAAGAAAAGTGGGGGAGATGTTAGGGGGTGATATGAGGATGAGTTCCGTTTTAGCAGCGTTGAGGGCAAGAAAGTTGTTGGATAGAAGGCTGCTGATCTCAGAGAGGGCGGATTTCCACGTTTCAATGGCTTTGTGTATTGAGTCTTTGACCGGAATAAGTATCTGCACATCATCAGCATATATGAAGTGCGGAAGGCCAAGTTTAGCAAGGAGATGGCAGAGGGGGAGGAGATATATATTGAAAAGTGTAGAGGAAAGAGATGAACCTTGTGGTACTCCTTGATCGAGGGTGTGGGGTTTGGAGGTGGAGTTTCCAATTTGTACGCTGAATTGTCTATCAGCCAGGTATGAGTGGAACCATTGTAGAGCCGTGCCTGAGATACCAATGCTGCTCAGACGTTGTAGTAGGATGTGATGTTTAATGGTGTCAAATGCAGCGGAGATGTCAAGGAGCATGAGGATGTGTGAGAGACCTTTGTCGAGACCTTTCAAGATGTGGTCGGAGAGTGAAATGAGCAAGGTCTCAGTACTATGGTGCTTGCGAAAGCCAAATTGTGAGGGGGATATTGTGATAGGATAGGATAGTGTGGGGCCTGCGAGGGAGATAGCTCTTTTTGTTGTGGTAGTGAGTCTGGTGGATTTGATTGAGGGAGGGCGGAGCGTTCCTTGAAGAGTGGACCGAATTGGTCTTGTGGATGTATATGAAATGAATGGAGGGTTGATCCAGTGGAGGTTTTCATTTAGAATACTTTTGTGGATGAGGGATAAGGTTTTGTTTAGGATTCTTGATTTTATTGGTAGCTAATAATGTGGTTGCTGTCACTTCCAGTTTATATAATAAGGTAGTTACCATTTTGCAGCAAAAGTGTATAAAACCTGCACTGCGAGAGGTAAAATGGCAGATTCATGAGGCCATACAGCTAATTAGGTTATGTAATCATCATCTTAGAACGAGCAAAATGGAGAGGCTATGTAAGATAAAGACGTGGAAGCAGCAGAGGAAGATTTCTCTGGTAATAGAAGAAATTGGAAGCACTGAGAGACACTTGTATTATACAGAGATCATCTGTGGAGCTGGTTCTTGGCCAGACCAGCATACTGTGAAATAAATCTATTCCAATCATAACAGAGTAACTTATAGTACTCTTTAACTGCAGGGAATGGATTGGGGGAAAAATGCTGGTCAGTGAAGAAAGGTGCTGTTTCATACAGTATATATAACATACACATAGATACATTTTCTTAGCTCCAAGAGGTGTTTCTGACTGAACCTGAGGGGCAAAAAAAGAGGAAGAGCAGAGGGTCACAGAGCCACACAGAGAAAGAGGGGACATAACATCTCAAACCTCCACAATAATCCACCTTAGTCTGTAACCTAGAGGAGTAAAGAAGATGGGTAACTGTTGCTGTGGCCTGCCAGATGATGGCTCCTTTCTCACTTCACTCATAATTCTAAGTCCATTGACTTCTACCTTGATGTTCATCTAACTGAATGAAAAGCCTATGGCTTGCCTGAAGGATCTTAGCATGGAGGTGGGCTGAATTGTTAGCAGCATTAAGTACTTGTAAAAAGACATGTTCACCTTCTCACAATGAGGCTGATGTACTAACATGAGAAAAAGACATCCACAAAGTCCACTTGGCATGGAAAAATGTTCTATACTGTGCTTGAGTTGCAACTGCACGTACCATTTTGCCTTTCAGCGCAGACTTTGTAAAGTTTTTCCAACTTCGTAAATAGAGTTAGCGCATTGATGCAATGCAAAATTATGCAAAACTCTGTCAACCGGTGTTCCTCAAGGTTCCATTTCATCCGCTATTCTCTTTAATATCTCTATTAGTCCAATATGCAAACTTCTGGCTGGCCTTGTTCTATATTACCAATTATATGCTGATGATATACAGCTTTTTCTATCATGTTATCACAGTGTCTAATGCTTTAGCAAGTTTTTTTTTTCTGAAAATTAATTGTTGGATAAGAAAGAAAGTTATCCCTAAACATGTGAAAACTGAAATAATTGTTCTGAGTTGGATCCATCTATGCCAATCTTCCTTTGAGATTTCAGTTTGATGACAACTCCATTCCTATAGTTAAAGAGGTCAAAACTCTGGGAGCTATGTATGAGTCTAACCTTTCTTTTCACACTCAAATCAAATCTCTTATAAAAATCACTTATTTCAAGTTTAGAAAACCACACCTTTACTTTGCTAGTTTTTGTACAATTGTACAAAATCTTGTTTTATCAAAACTTGATTTCTGTAACTCTATCTTTAGATATGAATGGTGTTGTCATCAAATTGAAAACTCAAAGGAATATTGGCATAGATGGATCCTACTCAGAATAATTATTATTTTCACATGTTTAGGGATAATGTGTTCTTCTTTAACCAACAATTAATTTTCAGATTAATAGATAAAGATGCTAAATCATTAGATAGTGATAACATGATAGAAAAAGCTGTATATCATTAGCATACAATTGGTAATATAGAACACGGCCAACCAGAAGTTTGCGTATTGGACTGTTAGAGATGTAAAGAGAACAGCAGATGAAATGGAACCTTGAGGAACACTGGTTGACAGAGTTTTGCATAATTTTGCATTGCATCAATGCGCTAACTCTAAATGTCACTAAAAGTTTGCTAGTGTACAAGTGCATGCCAAATATTACTATTTACGAAGTTGGGACAACTTCACTAAGGGGCGGATTTTCAGAGCCCTGCTCGCGTAAATCCGCCCAAAACCGGGCGGATTTACGCGAGCAGGGCCCTGCGTGCCGGTGAGCCTATTTTACATAGGCTCACCGGCGCGCGCAGAACCCCGGGACTCGCGTAAGTCCCGGGGTTTTCGGAGTGGGCGTGTCGGGAGGTGTGTCGGGGGCGGGGCCGGAGCGTGCGGCGTTGCGGGGGCGTGTCGGCAGCGTTTTGGGGGCGGGTACGGGGGCGTGGCTACGGCCCGGGGGCGTGGCCGCGCCCTCCGTACCCGCCCCCAGGTCGCGGCCCGGCGCGCAGGAGGCCCGCTGGCGCGCGGGGATTTACGCCTCCCTCCGGGAGGCGTAAATCCCCCGACAAAGGTAGGATGGGGGTTTAGACAGGGCCGGGCGGGTGGGTTAGGTAGGGGAAGGGAGGGGAAGGTGAGGGGAGGGCAAAGGAAAGTTCCCTTCTAGGCCGCTCCGATTTCGGAGCGGCCTAGGAGGGAACGGGGGTAGGCTGCGCGGCTCGGCGCGCGCAGGCTATACGAAATCGATAGCCTTGCGCGCGCCGATCCAGGATTTTAGCCGATACGCGCGTATCTACTAAAATCCAGCGTACTTTTGTTTGCGCCTGGAGCGCAAACAAAAGTAGGTTGTTCGCGCTCGTCTGAAAATCTACCCCTAAGGCAATTCAGAACTTGGCTGCTAGGATTCAGACTGGTTCTGCTTGCAATGGTCATATTATACCTATCCTACAGTCTCTCCATTGACAACCAGGACAGCACAGAATAAAGTTTAAAATTCTGACTTAGATTCATAACACACTCAATAAAGACACTCCTTCTTGCATCAGCTCGCTCTTGAAAATATATAAGCCAGCCAGATGATTTAGATATTCCATTAAAACAGACAATCCGGCCTATACAGAGAGAATACATTTTAGTCTCTGCTATGCAACTAGGGAACTCCTTGCTCAAACAGCTCAGGTAAGAACCAACTTTACTGTTATAAAAACAGCTTAAAACATTCCTCTTTAAGAAAGCATTCAGTTTTTAATTCTGGCTGCACCACAGCATTCAACTTTTAATGCTGGCTGTATGCTGATATTTTGTTAGTGCAATATTGAACTTCTCACCAGGTCTGACTGTGTATTATGATTTTGTGTTCTGCATAGTTTTACTGTAAGCCATCTAGGACACTGGATAGTGCAGCCTATACATATTTTAATAAATAAATACAAATAATTTTTTCTTTTAGTAGTATTTGCTATATTTATTATAGTTATATAAGCTGAAATCAGAAAAGAAGGTATTTTTTTTAGCTCCTTGTATATGCACAGTCTTATTTCAAGAGATTGAGTTTTCTGTCTAGAAAAGAAATGTATTTTTTGTTGGTGTGGCCAGTTAATATCTGCCAGCTGCTGCAGGTGGCTGCTTTGTATACCCCAGTTATGTCATTCATTTGTTTTACGAAATGCATAATTTAAAAAACCTAATGAATCCATTAATTAAAGATATGGCCTCTGTAATAAACTGTAATTAAACATAAATGCAAGCATACATATTTCAAGAGCTGCAGGTATCTTTCTAGACTTTATGACTGACATATCTACTGTATTTACCGAGGCATTTCACTAGGTTTGTACCCTCCTTTGGCTCTCAACATCCATCAGACTTTACTCAATTTGTCTAACTGTGCCACGCAGAAACCTGGGTAGTTGTATTGTTTGCTTTTTATGAATGTTTTATTGCCCTGAACTTTGGAGGGGCAGCTAACAAGTGCTTTTAAATACATAAACAAACAAATAAGTAAATAAATAAATAAATATGTCTAGTGACATATTCACTAGAAATTAAATTTCAGGACGAATTCCCTCCAGTTACAGCATTATCTTCCTAGTCAATGATTACTAGCTAATACAGCTATCGAAACCTGGAAATCCGCCCTCATGGTCATCAGCACCTTGCTATCTAACAATTTTTTCGCTCTCAACACTGCTAAAACAGAACTCATCCTCATTTCACCCCCCCCAACATCAAACTTCCTCTACCAGCGATCAATGCTTCCCACTTCACGTACGCAGCCTCGGAGTCACCCTAGACAATCATTTTAACTTCAAAAAATTTGTCAATGCTACTCTTAAAGACTGCTTCTTCAAATTGTGCACACTGAAAAAACTCAAACCCCTTTTACATTTACATTTTCGTACTATACTACAAGCCTTCATCTTATCAAAAATCGATTACTGCAATTCTATGCTTCTGGGCTTACCTAAAAGCACCATCCAACCTCTACAACTACTCGAAAACGCAGCAGCCCATTATCCTCAACAACACCCACAAAAGTGACCACATAACCCCTGTACTCAAACATCTGCATTGGTTACCCGTATCATCTAGAATTACATACAAATCTCTCACTCTAACACACAAATCCCTTCACAACCAAAACATGCACTGGTTTAAAGAACATTTCACCTTTCATATCAATGATAGACCCACTAGAAAACAGTACCTGGCTACACTGCATACCCCTTCACCCAAATTTACTAAGCTTCGCTCCACCAAAGAAAGGGCCTTCTCCCTTGCAGAACCTTCCCTTTGGAACAAGTTACCATCCTCACTCTGCCAAGAAACTTGTCCAAAAATATTCAAGCAGAACCTTAAGACTTGGCTCTTCAAGCAAGCTTATACCTAATTGCTTGCCCTTTCTATTGCCATCCCTGACACCACCTTCCAATTCCCACTGCCTTTCCCTTCACTGCAACCCCCTTCCAGTTATAAAACCTTCTGCGTTGCATTCTACTCACCACCTTTTTTAATATCTTTGCCTTTATTTCAGCCCTAAGTTGCAATATGTCAGTCTAACCTCAGTAGCCTATAATAATGCAATTTGTCCTAACTCCCTTGCTAGCTAATATCTGTATATAATATGTATATAATTTGTATATAACTTGTACTTAGTGCTTCCTTCTATGTATCTAAGTATGTGATGATAAATATAATCTAACACTTCTCCCTATCCCTTATTCCTTACCTCCTCTCCCTCCCCTCCATTCTCCCCCCCGCCCGCCTGCCACCCCCTCCTAGCCCTACCTTCTCCCTTGCCCCCCCTAAATTTCCTTAGTTCTATTGTTTCCTAAGATTACTTTTTCCTAAGATTACATTTTCCTTCAGTTCTTTGTTCCCTGTAAAGCCTGTTGCTAATTTTTGTTCCTTGTAAACCAACGAGGGGCTGATGAGTAAAGATGGCCGGCGCCATCTTTAAAGATGGTGCTGGCCATCCAGTGCTCCTACCATGTGACAGGGGCCAGCCAATGGCACGGATACCCTGTCACATGGTAAGGGCAAAGGGGCATCGGCGCCATTTTTTTTTTTTTAGAACAGCTGATGCCTGGGAACGGGAAATCTCTCCCAGAGGCCCCACTGGATCTCTCCTCTCCCCGAGGCCACCCTGGATCTCTCCCCAAGGCCCCCTGAGGCCCCCCTGGACCACCAGGTAATTTTAAAAGGTTTTGGGGGGGTCAGGTGGGGTCGATTTAAAGGGTCGAGTGGTTTGCTTTTTTTTTTTATCGGGCCATCGGCGCCATTTTAATTAGTGGCAGCCAAAATGGCGCCGATGGCCCAAGAGCGGGAGATTGCGCCGGGACCCCCCCCCCCCCCCCCCCACTGGACCACCAGGTAATTTAACATTTTGGGGGGGTTCGGGAGAGTGGGGGAGGGTAAGGAATTGGTTTTAAAGGGTCGGGGTGGGTTTAGGGGTTGTTTTGGTGTGCCGGTTTTCCCGCCCTCCCCCAAATAATTCCCGTGCCCTATTTAACGATACAATACAAATGCCCCTAGTCTGAGTTCCTTACAATTCCTTGCAGGGAAGAAGGGATGTAGGTAGAGCGGTAGCCACGGTTAGGGGTCGAGATGGCCTTAAGGGTTCTATACAGGTCTCCGAACACCATGGCTCCCACTGAATTCGGTCTGGCGAAGACCAGTTGAAATGTGGCTGATGTTTCTGCAGCCATGGTAGTCTCAGAATTACCGGACTCACGGCCTTAGGAAGGATGTAAAATGAAATGGTCTCGGAATGATCAGGTCCACCCTCAAAGACAGAGGTCGTGTGGCTCATGTAACCTCCCCGGGAAGGGAGTTCCCGTGTATCAAAGACAGAACCACAGGAGGAGTCACCGGAGACGTGGGATGTTCATACTTATCCATGAGGTCTTGCTGAATAAAGTTTCCCTTGGAGCCGGAGTCTACTAGGGCTTGAGTAGAAACGGAAGTTGATGGTAGTTCCAGGGAGGCGGGCAACGGGAACAAGGGCAAAATTGAAGTATGGCCGAGAGTTATGGTCTCTGCCGTCTCCCGACGCAAAGGCATCTCCTTCTTTGCAGAGCACTGAGGCAAAATGGGTGCGGCATCCCCACAAGGTCCCAAGCGGAGGAAAGGTGTGCTCATGGCTGCCGTGAGCCTGACCCGATTGCATCGGTTCCTCAGGAGAGAGAAGAGGATCGCCGCTAGGAAGAGAGGGTCCCTGAAATGTCTTCGTCGAGTGGTGTAGTTCTCCCAGGCCCACTCTTGGAGTCTTCGGTCGATCTTCCCAGTGAAGTTGATGAATCCCTCGAGGGAGCAAGGAGCTCCCGTGACACTAATTTGTCCTTGATTTGGGGGTCTAAACCCTCCAGGAATATGGCATTCAGACTATTCCCCTGCCAATTCAATTCCTTAGCCAGGGTACAAAATTCTATGGCGTACTCATACAGAGGATAAGACCCTTTTCGAAGGTAAAGAAGATCCGAGCCCATGGCAGGTATCCTGCCTGGTTCCTCGAAAACTTGTTTGAAGGCCGAGACAAAATGTGGCAGGTTAGAGAGCAAGGGGTCAGAGTACTCCCAGAAGGGAGAGGCCCAAGCCAAGGCCTTGCCATACAAGAGAGAAAGGATAAAGGTCTTTTGACCAAGTTGTTTGGAAACAACACCAGTTGAAGAGATAAATGCATGTGGCATTGGTTTAAAAATCCTCGGCACCGCTTCGGGTCTCCTGATTAGCGCAGTGGAGTTGGCAGCAGAATCACTGCCCGACCGGGGTCCAAAGCCAACGGCAAAGCCACTGGAGGCAAAGGTAACGCATTGAGTCGAGCCAAGAGATCCTGACGGATGGTCAGATGGTTAAAATCTGCCACTACCGTCTCCAAAATTGACTACAGAGCCTGGGATTTTTGGAGGATACTGGGAATGGATTTGAGTGCCGCAAACTCTCCTGATTTGGAGTCCAGACGAGCATTTAGGCAGTCAATGGAGGTCAACAGTGCCTCTAAGAATCACTGTTGCTCTTGGCTCTTCCAGGCCAGGCCAGGGATGGCCTGAATAGCTGAGATCTGTGCCGGGTCCATGAAGTTAGAAATCTGTTATGTTTCTGTATGGATGTGAACCCTGGGCAGAGGTGAGTGGTGTCTCTGCCCACAGAGAGGAGCCCTGTGAGCTTCGCCATCAGTAGGCGTAGTCTCAGCAGCACAGGACACAGCTGAAAAGTAGAAACTTTATTATGTGGGAAGGAAGGCAGAACCCGCAGAGAGGGGAATGCAATTAAATGGTTCAGAGCTATAGGGTATACCCAGATAGAAGCCAGAGATGAGAAGGTCCAGAGTGACCCATGGAACGGGGTACATCAGGAAGTCTCTGTAGATGAATAGAGGTTACTTCAGAGGTGCAGATCCGGTAGTGGCCCGCAGAGCAGGGTATGCCAGGAAGAGTCTGTAGATGAATAGAGATTACGTCAGAAGTGCAGATCCGGTAGTGGCCTGCAGAGCAGGCTACGCCAGGATGTCTGTCATTATGGTAGTGAGGTAGTCAGAGATGCAGATTCTGGAAGTGGTCTTCGCAGCTGGAATGGCACTTCCCTGTAGCTCAGAGTATGCTGAAAACAGTAGAGCAGAAGAGAGGACGGTAGTGGCCCAAGGCATGGGGTACGCAGTAGGTTAGCTTCAGCAAAGCTGGAATCGGTACTCACAAGAGAAGGTCCCAGGAGAATGTCCCGAGCAGTGAGACAAAGAGAGTTCAAGGCAGGAAGGCCCTCCAAGGAGCAGATAGCCAGGATGCGGAAGAGTCCCCGAGAAGCGGGTACCCAGAGCGTTCACACGCCGAGAAGGAATCTGGAACAGAAGTTCAAGACTGGAGTGGATTCAGCAATGAGGGAACTCCAAGGAGAGGAATTAAGCAGGAAGGAAGTCCTTGCTAACTTGAAGAGTAGGGAGCAGGAAGGAGTTTAAATATCCCTCCCCGAAGTGACGTCATCAACGGGGCTGGCCCAGGGTTCCTGCCCTAGGCCCTTTAAATAGCATCCCGGAGGTGCACGTGCGCGCCTATGGAGGTCCAAGGGTCAGAGCTTAGCAGGGCAGCAGTGTCCCTGCTGTGAGTTGAGGCCTCTCGTCCGTGGGGTAGGACCCGAAGAGGAGCAGCACACTGCAGACAGTTCCAGTGGCCTGCAGCGAGACTGGAAGATGGTCCAGAGAGCAGGTGAGCGTGGTTGGTTGCGGTGTCCGCAACTGACCGGCATAACACTGTGGATCCATAAAGACTAGAGAATGGGAATGAATAGAAGAGCCATAGGGGTGGCTTGCTGGAATGGTGGCTACTACCTGTTGATTACTACCCTTACTCAATAAGCCTTCACATGATTAATGTAACTCCAACATTGCTCTCTCCTACAATGGCAAGGGGAAATGTGGAAAAGAGGATTTGCATTCAGACAACAACCAACAAGGATTGAACTACACAGTCTGGGTAAACAAATAAGCGTGGGGGATAGCTTGCTTATTGCGGCGCTTACTACCCTAAACCAATTAAGCCTGATACTTCACTTTGAATGCATATACAGCATTGCTTTCTGTTTCAATGGCAGGGGGAAATGTGGAAAAGAGGATTGCATTCAGACAACCAACAAGGACTGAACTACATAGTCTGGGTAAACAAATAAGCGTGAGGCTAGCTTGTTTATTGCGGCGGTTATTACACTAAACCAATTAAGCCTGATTCTTCACTTGGAATGCATATTCAGCGTTGCTCTCTGCTTCAACGGCAGGGAGAAATGTGGAAAAGAGGATTTACATTCAGACAGCATCCAACAAGGCATTGATCAGTGCAATTTGGGTAAACAAGCATTGAGGTACCTTGCTTGATGCGGTGGTTACTACCCTTAACCATTAAGCCTTATGCTCACCTTTGATGCAACTCCAACATTACTCTCTGCATCAATGACAGGGGGTGGCAGGAAGTTTGACTCAAACAGTTACCAACAAGGGCCCTGAACTTGGTGGTCAGTGAAACAGATAAGTATAAGAAAATAAGTGTGGGAGCTTGCTGGGCAGACTGGATGGGCCAATTGGTCTTTTTCTGCCGTCATTTCTATGTTTCTATGTTTCTATGTACCGGGCACCTCTAGCCCCGCCCCTGGCACTTAATAGGGGTCCTGGGGTTTATGCGCGTGGCCGGGCCTGTTTGAAAATTGGCCCAGCGTGCGTAAGGCCCAGCCACGTGCATAAACCCTGGGATTTACATGCGCTGGGAATTTAAAATCCGGCCTTTAGTACTAAGGCTCCAAATCAGACTCTGCATCACTATCCTCTCTGTTATCCTCACGTACAAGTATATCTCATTGGGTAGCCATGTTATAGAGAGCAAAGCAGGCTGTGAAAATGTGACAGCCTGCTGCATATAGTAACATCCTCCATTCTTATTGAGACTTCTAAGTGACTCTTCAAAATGCCAAAGATATGCTCTGTGACTAATCTAGTTTGCTGTAGAGGCTTGCTGGATGTCCAATGGATGTTAAAAGCCAGGTGTCAATGGGAAGGCCCTATAACTTGTGGGAAGGAGAAAGAGGGTGGGGGAGGGAAAGACACAGACACATAATTTACCTTGAAAGCAGCTATGCTATACCTAAGTCTCCCTTCTGCTTAGCACTTCAATCTCCCACTATTCCATTGATAGGCTTAGTATATAAGGCTCCAGATCAGACTCTGCATCACTATCCTCTCTGTTATACTCAATGGTATGGTGGGAGATTGAATTGCTACTAGCCTAGGTACTGAGAAGAGATTTCTAATGCTAGTAGAGTGTGATCTGATGGCTCACAGTCCCTAATAATATGACCACTAATCATGCATTGTGAACCTGGAAGATGTGGCAGGCCAATTTGATGAACTAGAGTAGTAAATCACCTCGACCAGATGGTATACACCCCAGGGTTCTGAAAAAACTAAAAAATGAAATTTCAAACCTATTTCAATTAATTTGTAACCTATCATTAAAATCATCTGTTGAACCTGAAGATTGGAAGATAGCCAATGCAACCTCAACATTTAAAAAGGGTTCTAGAAGTGATCTGGGAAACTATAGACTGGTGAGCTTGACTTCAATGCTGGGAAAAATCAAGGAAACTGTTATAAAGAATAAAATCACAAAACATTTAGATAGACATGGTTTAATGGGACACAGCCAGCATGGATTTACCCAAGGGAAGTCTTGCCTCACAAATCTCTTACATTATTTTGAAAGATTGGACACAAGTGAACAGGTAGAAGTGATGTATTTGGATTTTCAGAAGTGTTTGACAAAGTCACTCATGAGGCTTCTAAGAAAACTAAAAAGTCATGAGATAGGAGGCGATGTCCTTTTGTGGATTGCAAACTGGTTAAGACAGGAAACAGAGAGTAGGATTAAATGATCTGTTTTCACAGTGAAAAAAGATAAACAATGGAGTGCCTCAGGGATCTGTATTTGGACCGGTGCTTTTTAATATATATATAAATGATCTAGAAAGGGGAACAACGAATGAAGTGATCCAATTTACGATGACACAAAATTATGCAGAGTTGTTAAATCTCAAGCCGGATTGTGCTACATTTCAGGAGGACCTTATGAAACTGGAAGATTGCACTTCCAAATGGCAGATGAAATTTAATGTGGACAAGTGCAAGCTGATGCATATAGGGAAAAACCTATATGCATATAGGGAAAAACCTATATTCAACCTTGCGTTATATGTAAACCGGTGCGATATGTCTTTTCATGAGCATCGGTATATAAAAGTTCATAAATAAATAAATAACCCTTGCTAAGGTTTCACAATGTTAGGTTTTATCTTAGAAGTTACCACCCAGGAAAGAGATCTAGGCATCATACATTGATATCATCATCTCAGTGTACTGTGATGGTCAAAAAAGCAAACAGAATCTTAGGAATTATTAGGAAGGGAATGGCAAATAAAACAATGGATGTCATAATGCCTATATATCACTCCATGGTGAGACCGCTTCTTGAATATTGTGTGCAATTCTGGTCGCCACATCTCAAAAAAGATATAGTTGCACTGGAGAAAGTACAGAGAAGGGCGACCAAAATGATAAGGGGCATGGAACAGCTCCTCTATGAGGAAAGGCTAAAGAAGATAGAGCTGTTCACTTTGGAGAAGAGACGACTGAGGGGGGAATAAAATAGAGGTCTACAAAATTATGAAAGGACTTGAATATGTTAATGGAAATCGGTTATTTACACTCTCAAATAATAGAAGGATTAGGGGACACTCCATGAAGTTAGCAAGTAGCTCATATAAAACAAATTGAAGAAAATTATTTTTCACTCAACGCATAATTAAGCTCTGGAATTCATTGCCAGAGGATGTGGTTATGGCACTTAGTGTAACTGGATTTTTAAAAAGTTTGGATAAGTTCCTAGAGGAAAAATCCATAAACTGCTATTAATTAATAAGCAGTAATAGCTTGAGATCTATTTAATGTTTGGGTACTTGCTGGGTACTTGTGACTTGAATTGGCCACTGTTGGAAACAGGATGCTGGGTAGGGATGTGAATCGTTTTCCATATCGTCTTAACGATAGAAATCGTGTGACAGGGCAAGAAAATCGTCTTAGGCACGATTTTTTAGTTAAAAAATCGTTAAAAATCGTTTTTTCCGATTAGTGCGCACTAACTCGAGTTAGTGCGCACTAACGGGAGTTAGTGCGCACTAACTGGGAGTTAGTGCGCACTAACTGAAAATGATACAATTTGACACTTTTCAGGTCAGTTAAGGTCAGTTTAGGAATGAATATGTATTCCTATTGGCTGCCCTCTTATTTATTCATGTTACCAAGTTTCCTACTGACAGTATATGGGGGATGGGAAATGGAAACAGTTGGTAGCTTGACAAAACAAGTAATGTGATCAGTCAATGTGACTAGAACTTGTGCCCTAACCCTGATACCAGGGGTATTGTGATCTTCCTGCACACAGTGCCCTATCCCTATTAATACCAGGAGTGTTGTGATCTTCCTGCACACAGTGCCCTATCCCTAATACCAGGGGTGTTGTGATCTTCCTGCACACAGTGCCCTATTCCTGATACTGGGGGTGTTGTGATCTTCCTGCACACAGTGCCCTATTCCTGATACCGGGGGTGTTGTGATCTTCTTGCACACATCCCGGTATCAGGGATAGGGCACTGCATGCAGGAAGATCACAACACTCCTGGTATTAATAGGGATAGGGCACTGCATGCAGGAAGATCACAACACTCCTGGTATTAATAGGGATAGGGCACTGCATGCAGGAAGATCACAACACCCCTGGTATCAGGGATAGGGCACTGTGTGCAGGAAGATCACAATACCCCGGAGGAGTGAGGGTCAGGCAGCTCCCCCCTGTCTGTGAAGCCAGCCTCTCACTAGTAATGCAGGGAGGGAGCTGTCTCAGACTTCACCATCCTCCTCCCCCCCCCTCACCCACACACCATTCACTAGCTGGGACATGGGGGAAGTCAGGAGTGAGGGTCAGGCAGCTCCCCCCTGTCTGTGAAGCCAGCCTCTCACTAGTAATGCAGGGAGGGAGCTGTCTCAGACTGGTATCAGGGTTAGGGCACTGTGTGCAGGAAGATCACAACACTCCTGGTATTAATAGGGATAGGGCACTGTAAGAGATGACTGTAGTAGATTGAATAAAGATCTGATGTTTCTGCTCTCCTCACACCAAACAAAAACAACACACAAGCAGAGAAGCCCTTCTTACAAAGCTGAGCTAGTGAGTTAAGTAGGAGGAAAAGTAAACATACTGGTGCCAGTGTGGCTACTTAAAAAATACACTTACCAACAATCAATTACATATATTTGAACTGTGTACAGTTCCAGCCAGGACCACCTTTCTAAAATGCACAGTGATTGGCAAATTCAACATGCACTAGCATTTCAGGTGCCTGCAAACAAAAATAATAAACAAACAAGTTCTAGTCAGGTGAGTGCTGATCATTACATTACTTTTTTTGTCAAGCTTCCAACTGTTTCCATTTCACATCCCCCCAACCATATTGGTAACATCAATAGATAAGAGCACAGCCAGCCAATAGGAATATATACATACATATTCATTCCTAAGTGACCTTTACTGACCTGGGAAGTGTGAACACTTTGTTTCATTTTCTGTTGGTGTTCGTTAGTTTCCAGTTCCATTTCCCATCCCCCCAACCATCACCTCAGTGGTAACCTTGGTAACATCAATAGATAAGAGGGCAGCCAGCCAATAGGAACACATATTCATTCCTAACTGACCTTCAGTGACCTGGAAAGTGTTTATTTGTATCATTTTCAGTTAGTGCGCACTAAATCGAGTTAGTGCGCACTAATGGGGAGTTAGTGCGCACTAACTCGAGTTAGTGCGCACTAACACGATTTAACGATTTTTAACGATAAATCGTTAGAATTTCTATTGTATCGTGTTCTATAACGATTTAAGACGATATAAACATTATCGGACGATAATTTTAATCGTTGAAAAACGATTCACATCCCTAATGCTGGGCTTGATGGACTCTTAGTCTGACCCAGTATGGCATCTCTTATGTTCTTATGTATTTTATGTTCTGTACCTCTTGGCATTGAATCCCAGCTGCCAAATCTTTGACCAAGCTTTCTTAAATCACCTTTCATTCTCTCTACTCTTTCAGGCATGTCTTCTATGTTGAAGATTTTAGTTTCATCCATAAAAGAGCAAACTTTTCCTTCTATCCCCTCTGCAATGTCACTCACAAAGATATTGAATGGAATCAAACTGATCCTTAAGGCACGACAATTATCACTGTTCTATCTTCAGAGTAAGTCCATTTACCATTACACATTGTCTCTGGTCAGTCAACTAATTTCTAAGCCGTTCCAGGCACCCACTCCCAGAGGTGACATCCTTTTTTCTGCATTCATCTCTGCAGCTCAAATTCACTAGGCAAGTTGACCACCTCCTCGGTGAGGGCAGCAGTGGCTCCACAAAGCTCCTCCAATTCACCCACTAGGGGGGTGCAGATGTTGGGGAAGGCTTGCATTTGATAGGCCAGCCTGTCATGTGGTCCAGGAACAGGTGGTAGCACTGGGGGACATGCTGGAGCCCAGAGTCAGTGGGCATTGAGCTGGAGGAACCGCCTAGGGATGAGGTTGTCCTCTTGGTTTGTGGCTTCCCTCCTCCTTATACCCTTTTTCTTTTCCTCCTCCTCAGCACTTTCTTCCCAGCAACACTTTCTTCCAGTGCAACTATATCTTCCCAGCTGTCCTCAGTGGCCTTTTCCTTTCTGCCCTGCTCATTGCTGTCTTCCTTGCTGCCCTCTTCCTCACATTTATTTACACTGTTTATTTACAATAAATTATATTCCGCATCATTACCAAAACAGTTTTGTTCAAAACCGATTGCAACAATATTAAATACAGAAAGAATAAACAAACCAATTAAATATTAAACAGTAAATAAAAGAGGACATCTCAATTGAAAGGAAGCCTAAACAGATGTGCCTTCAGGGCTTTCCTAAAACATCTGTAATCTGTGATGTCACGCAACTCCAACGGAAGAGCATTCCAGAGTGAAAGAGTGGCAAACATGAAAGCACAAGGTCTGGTCTATTGCAACTGAGATGCTTTGGCTGAAGAAGGAGTCACCAATAACAGCTGGTTCTCAGAACGCTGCCTTCTTCCTGCTCTTCTGCCTCTTCCTCATCCTCACCCCTTCGAAACAAAGCATTTCCTCCACCTCCACCTCCTCCTCAGTCTCATGTGAACAGTGGGAAGAATGATGGGAAAAAACCCAAAGAGAACCTTGATTGGAGAAAGGTCCATGCATGAAAGTGACTGGGTAACCCACGGCAGAGCTCCAGTCCTTTAGACATGCCCACAATGATGCAACATGCAGCAACCTCAGTTCTCCCCAGGTTTTCATAGTATGCTGAAAAGAGATGGTAGCTTCCATACCAACCCTGTAAAAACCACCAATATAGCATTCAAAAATCACAAAAAATTCTTCTACCAAACTGCAGTAACTTTTAAATACACCTCAATCGCCTTGTACTGTGAAAAACACCATCCTAATACTGGTGTCAGGCTAACAAAATTTCAGCCTTATAGAAATTGTAAGCTTCCAGCCTTATATTGCTAGCAACAGTATAATCATTGCTCCATACTTTGTCTTATTAAATGGTCATTTTCATGTTAGTTTATAATTTTTTCAAACGCAGTTGCTACTGTAAGAAAATGGTCATTTTCATGTTAGTTTATAATTTTTTCAAAAACAGTTGCTACTGTAAGAAAATAACATAAAAATTGGCATTAGACTGAGGGTCCATCAAGCCCAGTATTCTGTTTTCAACAGTGGACAATCCAGGTCACAAGTACTTGACAAGTTCCTAAATAGATTCCATGCTTCTATCGTGAAGTGGTAAGTAGTGACTATTCCCTAAGGGATCGACTTTAAAAGGCGTGCGAACGCGTCCATGTGCACACGGTTCCTGGTGCACTCACATGTATGCGCCAATTTTATAACATGTGCACGTCGGCATGCACACGTTATAAAATACAGTTCCCATGTGCATGTGCAGGCAGGTCAGCCCTCGCACACGCAAGGGGGGAATTTTCTAAACCAACGCGCGGACCAATTAAGGAGCGGACTGGAGGGAACTTTCCTTTACCCCTATCTGCCCTTCCTCCCTTTTCCTCTCTCCTCCCCGACCCCTAAACTAATCCTAACTAGCTTTTTTTTGTTTGTTTGTTTGTTTTTTAACTTACCTGCTCCTTCGGAGCAGAAGCAAGTTGTGCACGCCTGGATTTCCCTCCCCTGCCCTTTCTTCATAAGAGCATGATGAATATGAAGTGCTTACTTGTGGTTTAGATATCACAAAAGAATTTATTGATACTGTAATAATACTCAAGGTACCATGGTAGTGTGTGCAGAAGTGTTTGTCTCATACTCATGAGCCCACACACACACGTTTACACGGTCCTATGGGTTCACCGCTGACTGATTCCTTTTACATATTTAAAGAAAAAAACCTGTTAGAAACAGAACCAAGAAGGCTAGCTTTTCTTCATTTCAATCTGTCTGCTGAATTCGCTGCAATGTGTTGTGCTATGTCAGACAGAGACAAAAATCACTGGCGCTGCTTCAATCTCCACTCCACTTCCTTGAACTCAGACACCAGTGCCAATGCCTCTGTCTTTCTTCCATCCCAGTGAATGAGAGAGACCAGACCACTCACTGCAACAGAGAAGAGCAGAAGAAGCCTTTTACCAATACCAAAGCCTGATATTTTAAAGCTTTTTTTTTTTTTTCTAATTCTGAGACAGCATCTGGAAAGATATGCTTCTCTGCAAAGTACCAGAGAGCAAATAGAGAGTTTCCTGCACATGCTCAGATCTTTCAGTGGAAGGAAATCAGCATCACTTGATCCAGGTGGCTAGCTAAAAAGATGCTATACCACGATTGTTGGCTTTTTTTCCCTGGCAATTATCCCCTGCACGTTTGGGTTTCCAGCTCAGTCAGAACTGTCTTCTCTTTTACTATGGCACCTTCAGCCTTCATTCACAGCAATCCACTTTTTTTTTTTTCTTATTTTATATCTCTTCCTTCCAGCTCAGCTCAGCCATTGCCATGACAGTTCTTATTCAGAAGCCCACACGCTGTAAATCATTCCAGAACTCAGTTAACATGCACATTAAGTCTGGCCTTTACAGGTCGGCATTCAGCGAAGACTGAGAATCTCCATCCTG
Organism: Rhinatrema bivittatum; assembly: GCF_901001135.1. Taxonomy (NCBI): domain Eukaryota; kingdom Metazoa; phylum Chordata; class Amphibia; order Gymnophiona; family Rhinatrematidae; genus Rhinatrema; species Rhinatrema bivittatum. The sequence goes on along the minus strand of NC_042616.1, from coordinate 774,213,260 downwards.
CCACCATTACCCCTCTGGGGTTGCAAATGCTGCCTTTGCACAATCTCCAGACCTGGTCCATCCAAGGACCAGGGGCCAGGCCTAGAATGCATCCCAGGATTCTGCAAGGCAGTGCACAGCACTACCACTGAGCCCACCCTTGCTGGATGCCTTTTAAATTTTAAAAAGTTAAACTTTCCTTTGTCTCCTAGCATGTAAAAATGTCCAAAAGATCCTCAGGACTGTTTCTTTATCAACTGACTATTCTTTTATTACAACAAACTACTCATTAATGCAAGCAGCAGTTTTTTGTAAGTCATTTTTAACTCTTTCACTGAGTCATTGCCATCTTAATGCAAGTTAATGAAAAGAGTATCAGTAATGAAGACCTGATTTATTTCCCTGGACATTAAATCCTTTTATTACAGTATTTCTAAAATCAGAGCATTATTGATTTTGACAGATATTGCAAATAGGAAATCTCATCACCCATAACTACATACAGAATTTATTGAGTTTAGCAGTTGTTAACTTAATTATTTTTTGCTAGAAGATACATTTTTATTAGCAAATTGAGGGTACACTTATAGATTTAAAAAATCTTTATATGTGATTGATTAAAAAATGTATTTCTTCAGAATTACAGTTATAAAATTACTTGGACAAAGTAGTTTGCTTGCCATGTTAATGCAACTGAAAACACAGAAACAAATAAAAACAAAAAAAAATGTACATATTGAACTAGCAATAAACTGACTTGCTGCCACGATTCCTAACTTGTTAGCCCAATAAAAAGGTATCACCTTATATATACATTATTTTACTCTTATTTGTTAACATTTATGACTGTGCATAAAATTACATAACATGTTGAGGATCAGATACATTGCTATTGTATGTTGTGGGAAGGCCTCAGGAGATTTTCATTGAGTTTATATTATTACCGAACATTTGTGATTAAAAAAAAATAAAATCTACAGTGGCATTTGATACATGAAGTTTCTTTTCCAGAAATACATGTAATAAATATAGGGCTAGCTGACTTCTAGGATTTATTAAAATATATATCTTCAGCTCTCTCTATCTCTTTCTCTCTGTATATATATGACAGATATAAATAGTTTTTTGGAGTTTAATAATTTTTATTTGCATTCTTTATATATCAAGTTTTCAGTAATTCAGTTCTTGAGGTTACAGTACATCTATGGAAAAATACAGGATTGTATAGTATTATCTGTTTTGGCATCTGATAGATTGTTAGCTCTGGGCTATTCTAAGAACTCTGTGAGACAAGTAAGCAGGAAGTATTATATTCTAATAAGAAAACTCTATTGATGGCACAGTTTAAGTTGCATTCCCATAAATCTATGTTCACTATGCAGTTTTCTCTTTGTGGTAATCAAATTTATCTTAGGCGATACAAAAATCGGAGGTATTTATTTATTTATTTATTTGCAAGTATTTGTATAATTTATTATTTGTATAAGTTATTAGATCAACAATCATATCCAAAACAGCTACACAACCTATATTTATTTATTTATTTATTTTAATTTTTTATATACCGGAATTCCTGTATGCAATACAAATCAATCCGGTTTACAAGTAACGAAAAGGTTGCCCTGGTCTAGGGGTTAGACCGGGGTTTTTTACATAGAACATTGAACAATAACAATCAACCCTAAAACATTATTACAAGGAACATTGAAGTAAAAATAATGATATTTAACAAAAAGCAATTCACATTATTCGTGTTTTGAAACAGTATGTGTGTGTTCAACTTTTTACAAGGAACTTTAGAAGCGTATATAGTCTGCAAGTAAACGGTTATATAGATTGTGAATAATGACTGTTGAATAAACATTGCTAAAAGAACAGCATTCAAGAAATATAAAAGATCCCAAAGGAAGGAGCACAAAGAAGAATATTTGTATCAACTGAGGGAGACAAAGAAATTAATCAAGTTGGCAAAAAGTCAAGCAGAAGAGAGGATTGCCAAGGAGATAAAAAATGGTGACAAAACATTTTTCAGATACATCAGCGAAAAGAGAAAGGTCCAAAGTGGTATAGTGAAATTGAAAGGTGGTAATGATCAATGTGTGGAGAGAGACGAAGAAATGGCAGAAATATTAAATGAATACTTCAGCTCTGTGTTCACTAAAGAAGACCCTGGAGAAGGACCATCTCTACACAACAAGAAACTGGAGGGAAGTGGAATGGATGAAATCCTTTTACAGTAGAAAATGTGTGGGAAGAGCTAAAGAACCTGAAAGTGGACAAAGCCATGGGGCCTGATAGGATTCATCCAAGGATATTGAGGGAGCTCAGAGATGTTCTGGCGGCTCCGCTGTGTGACCTGTTCAATAGATCCCTAGAAACGGGAGTGGTGCCGAGTGATTGGAGAAGAGCGGTGGTGGTCCCGCTTCACAAGAGTGGGAACAGGGAGGAGGCTGGCAACTACAGACCGGTTAGCTTCACTTCGGTGGTGGGAAAAGTAATGGAGTCACTGCTGAAAGAGAGAATAGTGAACTATCTACAGTCCGGAGAATTGATGGACCAGAGGCAACATGGATTCACCAGGGGAAGATCCTGTCAGACAAATCTGATTAACTTTTTTGACTGGGTAACCAAGGAATTGGATCGAGGAAGACCGCTTGATATCATATACTTGGATTTCAGCAAAGCTTTTGATACGGTTCCGCACAGGAGACTGGTGAATAAAACGAGAAGCTTAGGAGTGAGGGCCGAGGTGGTGACCTGGATTGCAAATTGGCTGACGGACAGAAGACAATGTGTGATGGTAAATGGAACCTTCTCTGAAGAGAGAGCGGTTTTAAGTGGTGTACCGCAAGGATCGGTGTTGGGACCGGTCCTGTTCAATATCTTTGTGAGCAACATTGCGGACAGGATAGAAGGTAAGGTTTGTCTTTTTGCGGATGACACGAAGATCAGCAACAGAGTGGACATGCCGGAAGGAGTGGAGAGAATGAGACGGGATCTAAGGAAACTGGAAGAGTGGTCGAAGATATGGCAGCTCAGATTCAATGCCAAGAAGTGCAAAGTCATGCATATGGGGAGTGGAAATCCGAATGAACTGTATTCGATGGGGGGGGGAAAAGCTGATGTGCACGGAGCAGGAGAGAGACCTTGGGGTGATAGTGTCTAATGATATGAAGTCTGCAAAACAATGCGACAAGGCAATAGCAAAAGCCAGAAGAATGCTGGGCTGCATAGAGAGAGGAATATCGAGTAAGAAAAGGGAAGTGATTATTCCCTTGTACAGGTCTTTGGTGAGGCCTCACCTGGAGTACTGTGTTCAGTTCTGGAGACCGTATCTACAAAAAGACAAAGACAAGATGGAAGCGGTACAGAGAAGGGCGACCACGAAGGTGGAGGATCTTCATCGGATGACGTACGAGGAGAGATTGAAGAATCTAAATATGTACACCCTGGAGGAAAGGAGGAGCAGAGGTGATATGATACAGACTTTCAGATACTTGAAAGGTTTTAATGATCCAAAGACAACGACAAACCTGTTCCGTAGGAAAAAAATCAGCAGAACCAGGGGTCACGATTTGAAGCTCCAGGGAGGAAGATTCAGAACCAATGTCAGGAAGTATTTCTTCACGGAGAGGGTGGTGGACGCCTGGAATGCCCTTCCGGAGGATGTGGTGAAGACCAGAACTGTGAAGGACTTCAAAGGGGCGTGGGATAAACACTGTGGATCCATAAAGTCAAGAGGCCGCCAATGAAGAGTGGGTGACTCGCCAGAACGACGGCTACTGCATGGAGACAATACCCTTATTCAATAAACATACACATGCTTACTGTGACTCCAGCATCGCTCTAAGCTTCAACAGCAAGAGGAAATGTGGAAAAATGGATTTACACTCACAAAGAGGGGAGTAGCTGGCTTGTTACGGCGGTTACTACCCCAAACCAAATAAGCCTGATGCTTCACTTTCAATGCATATACAGCATAGTTCTCTGCTTCAACGGCAGGGGAGAAGAAAAAAGGGTTCGCACTCACAAAGCGGGGAGTAGCTGGCTTGTTACGGCGGTTACTACCCCAAACCAATTGTGTCCGATACTTCACTTTCGATGCATATCCAGCATGGCTCTCTGCTTCAACGGCATGGGAGAAGACTGATACATCACGCATTTCCAGCATAGCTCCCTGCTTCAACAGCAGGGGAGAAGAAAAACAACCAATAAGGACTGTATAACATAGTCTGGGTAAAACAAATAAGCATGGGTGTAGCTTGCTTATTGCGGCGGTTACTACCCCTTCTACCCCTAACTAATCAAGCTAGATATTTCAATGGTGGGGGTGGAAGGTAAATAGAACCAAGAGCTAAGAGAAACAGATAAGTATGAGAGAAAAAAACGTGTGAAGCTTGCTGGGCAGACTGGATGGGCCGTTTGGTCTTCTTCTGCGTCATTTCTATGTTTCTATGTTTCTATGTAATTAAGTGTCACGGTGTTAGTGCCACCCTGCAATGGTTGGATCTGAAAGTCCGGAGGAGGTGCCTAGTTACACTCTGGGAATTGGAATGCTTGCCTGAAGAGCCAGGTTTTTAACCTTTTTTTGAACTCTGGTAGACTGGGTTCGAGTCGCAGGTCTGGAGGGAGCGCATTCCATTGGTGTGGTCCCGCAGTTGAGAGTGCTCTTTTTATATGTTGTGATCCTACCCGCGAGGAGCGCGGGCAGGCTCCCTTACCTTGCAGCGGCCAGTCAGACCGCTGACGCTGTCTACCTCGTGGCAAGCCCGCCGCTAACGCCATCCTCTGCGGCACAGAGGCCACGTTCTTTCTTGCCCTGCGTGGCAGGGCTGACCCATCGCGAGTTCTCCCTCGCAGCTGGGACCTTCTTTGCCGCTCCTGCTCTTCCCGACGCACTTCAGCCACTCCCGGGTTCCTCGGGACGACGGGGAGTCATCCTCGTCGTTGCCGGGGTCTTCAACCAGCAGGGAGGCCATCCCTGCCGATGCCTGCTTCAGCCCGGGTCCTTCCCCGGCAGGGAGGCTGTTCCTGCCGGTGCCTGCAGCTTCCTTCAGCCTTCCTGCTTCAGTCTTCACGGCTGGAAGCCGCTCCTGCAGCCTGCCATTTCTCCAGCTTCTGTGCAGGGCTGCTCCGCTACCTGCCATGCTTCCTCAGGCCTTCCACGTGGCTGAGGACGCCACCAGCTTCCAGCTCTCTCTTCTCCAGCTCTCCTTAGGCGCTGGCACGCGCCTCTCTCCTGTTTTTCAAGGGCCAGCCAGGTGTGGCCCTCTGCTGACCCCTCCCTGGGTGTTGTCCTCTTCAGCCCTACAAAAGGGCTCAGCGTTCATTCCACCTTTGCCTTTCCAAGGAGTTAGACACTCCTGGGATCCTGCTGTCCTTCGCTCCAGGAGTCGTCCTTGTTCCAGCTCTTCTTCAAGGTCCAGTGTTTCCTGTTCTTCGTTGGAGCTCCTCGTCTTGTCCTGATGTCCACATTCCAGTCCAGATGTCCGCCTGATGTCCATGAACCACTCCTGAGGTCTGTCTCCTGATCCTGTATTCTATGTTCCTGTCCAGATGTTTAGTCTCCATACCTGATGTCCGTGATCCAATCCAGATGTTGTTTCTCCTGATCCTGATGTCCATGATCCTGTCCAGCTGTCCTGAGCCCCTGGTTCCTTGTGCCACTCTTCCTGGCGTGCCATGTTGTGGTCAGCGACCAGCCCCAAGGGCGGGCTGTGTAGGGCGCTTCATAGTGCAATGCCTGCCTCACTTCTGCAGCACTAGCCTCCGGGAGACTTCCGCTTCTGTACTTGTCCCTGGTCTACGGAGTCCCTTGTGCTTGCTCCGTCTGTGCCAAAGACTCTGCCAGAACCTGTACAATCAGCGTGGTCCGCTGAGTAGGGTGAGCCTCAGTGCAGGCCTCTACAGCTTCTGAGTCATGCTCCATTCATTGCTCCATATCTCGTCTAGAGGCTCTTCAAGTCCAGCGTGGTCAGTGACCAGTCCCGCGGGTGGACTGTGTAGGGCACACTGCGTCGCAGTCTCATCCCAGTGCTTTGCCTGAGTCTTCTGATTACCTTGAACCTTGCCTAAGTCTATGTCTTCTGTACCTTGTTCCTTCCTGCGCTGGTCCCACTCCCGCAGATGTAGAACAGGATGGTCCGTGATCAGACCAGTGGTACTGGCTGTGTAGGGCGCCCTGACGGACCGTGCCACTGTCCGTATACCTGAGTCTCATCTGTGCTTCAAAGTACCTCGCTCCTGAGTCTCGTCTGTGCATCCACGTACCTCGCTTCTCTGTGCATCCAAGTACCTCGTTCCTGAGTCTCTTCTGTGCATCCAAGTACCTCGTCCCTGAGTCTCGTTTGAATCTCCATGTTCCGGTCTTCGCTGCCTGGCCTCCATCCGGCCTGCCACTTCTTGCCGTACTCTGCGGCAGGTCCAAAAGGGCTTGGAACGGTCGGAGGACTGTTCATAAGACCACCATTGCGTTGTTGGTCTTCCGAAGCGTGCAGGTCCGGAGGAGGGTCAGATCTCCAGTCATCTGTCTTCAGTCTAGCCTCGTTCCTGTCCAGCCCATGCTCGGGCATGCCTCACCTATCGCGGCACCTCTTCGGAGTTCCTTTGGGGTCGAGTCGTGGCCCAAGAACACACATCTCCTGGTAAGCGGACCGCTCTCCTAGCGCTCCGTAACACTAAAGGACAATACAATTAAGTACATTGGGGTCAAGTCATATAACTTGATTCTGAAAAGGCAGCCAAAGTTAATAGCTGCGTGATAGGGCTGGCCAAATATTTTAATTGCTAAACTGTGTTGGAAAAATCCATTCATGGGAACTCGAAAAACAGTGAATCTATATAAATAAAAATGTAAATGTTCGTTTGTTCAAAATCTTAAATCTCCGAAAGTTCTTCACCGATTGCTTTGAAATTTTGATACAACGTTGCATTTGATTTCGCGCGTGTTTTTATGCACCTATATTATATAGATGTCACACCTGTGATAGGTAAAAACATGCTTTTTGGGAAAAACAGCGCCATCTGTTGGACGTAAAAGCAACACACGCTATCTACAATATAAATGGGCTCTGACCGACGGACCGCAAATGCGCAGTAGAGAGCAGCTATACCACGCATGTGCAGACCATACAGCTCTGCGCTATGTACTGGGTGTCACAGAGGGGAGGAGAAAAGGCAGACAAGTTGCCGCTCCAAGAAACGGCTCAGCCCATTCCTCCGCCGCTGGGGAAGGGGGGGGGGAGTAGGGACTGCCGGACACTTACATACAGGAAGAGGAAAGGATAAAAGAGTCGCCGAGCCAGTCCGTCCACCGCCGGGGAAGGCGGGGAGAGAGTTGGGATGGCCGGAGCAGAGCTAATGCGCATTGTGAAATTAAACCAGACTGAGCCACGGCAACGCGTGGCCAGGTACAGCTAGTAAGCTAATAAAGAGAGTATAATAAGGTATTTTTGACCAGCCCGAGTCACAGAATGCATTATTATCTATATTAGAATTAAGACTAATTATTTCTCTTTTAGACATGCAGTATCACTCTAATGTATTGGGAGGAAGCATACCAAGCATGCTTGATAAATTACTTCGGAACAAAATAAATGCATAAAGCCAAAATAGCAAGCCCTCATTTTGGTCACCACTACCTCTGTACACATATTCTCAAAAATGCACTTGGCCAGATGTGCTGGAGTATGTCCATTTTAATAAATGACCACTCCTCCAATAAGAAGTCAGAGTTTATTTGTAGGAATTCAGGATTCATATTCGTCGGGGGGCAGATACGTTACATTTGGCAAGGGGGCCCCCCGATACGTTTATACATCAATTCTTATTCGTTTCCCAGCTAAAATTAAATTAACTACCACCCCCCACCCTCCTGACCCCCCCCAAGACTTACCAAAACTCCCTGGTGGTCCAGCGGGGGGGGGGGTCCGGGAGCCATCTCCTGCACTCAGGCCTCTGCTGCCAGTATTCAAAATGACACTGATAACCTTTGACCTACTATGTCACAGGGGCTACCGGTGCCATTGGTCAGCTCCTGTCACATGGTAGGAGCAATGGATGGCCGGTGCCATCTTGTGCTCCTACCATGTGACAGGGGCTGACCAATAGCACCGGTAGACCCTATGACATAGTGAGGGCAAAGGCTATCGGCGCCATTTTGATTACTGGCAGCCGACGGCCCAAGTGCAGGAGGTCGCTTCCGGACCCCCGCTGGACCACCAGGGACTTTTGGCAAGTCTTGTGGGGGTCAGGAGGGTAAGGCACCAGAGTAGGAAGAGCAGGCCATCGAGGAGCGAGTACCCGATGTCCCAGATTGGTACCTATAAGAGAGCATAAGGACCCCCGAGGAGCGGGTACAAAGGTTAGCAATGAATTACCCCGAAGGGCAGAGAGAAGGCTTCCTGCGGCAGCTAGGAAGCAGCAGAGCAGCTTAGACCGGAGGTATTCCAAACCTTGCTAACTCAGATTGTTAGCAAACGAAGGGCAGGCTAAATACCCGGATGTCGTGATGTCACTCAGAGGGGACGCCCCCGAGGTTCCCGCCATGATGTGGATAAAGACATGGGTGGCGTGCGCGCGCACACCCTAGGAGGCCCTCAGGAAATCCATGGCGAACACCGTCACCGTTGCCATTCCGGGGATGCCGCTGAGAGCGGCATGAAGATGCAGCAGCAGCCATCTTCCCAAGGCTTGAGGAGAGAGAAGGAAGAAAGGTGAGGCACAGAGGTCGAAGCCGTCTGAGACCGGATGCAACAGGGTGAGGGAGCGTTCAAACTTTCTCTTCTCCCATACGCATGCTGGCACACACACATACAAACTCCCTTGTACCCACTGACACTCTCACTGACACACACCCACTCCCACTGACATATACATATACACACACTCCCTCATACCCACTGACATATACATATACACACACTCCCTCATACCCACTGACAGATATACTCATACCTCAGTCATGCCCACTGGTTCAAATAGACACACACACACGTGCTCAGTCATGCATGTTGACACACATACACTGCCTTGTGCCCACTGACACATATGTACACATGCATGCTCCCTCGCACACTCCCACTCTCTCTCTTTTCTCCTGTGTCCTCTAAATATATATTATATATATATATATATATATATATATATATATAATTTACTTACGCTGGTGGGCAGGAGGAATTCAGGCAGAGACACTAGCTGATGGCCTTGCTGTGGGAAGAGATAGGTAGAAAGGCCCGATGCAGCAGGAAGGAATTATGTTTTGCCTCGGCCCCAACATAAAGGGGGCCATCAGCAGAAATGAGTCAAAGGCCATCAGGCAAAGTCTGAGGCCTTCAGCCATGATGAGGCAGCAGTGGGAGGTCTGCTAGCTGCCTTGCCTTGCCTTGCACCTAGAGAAGAGATGGCTGAGGGGGGATACGATAGAGGTGTTTAAAATCATGAGAGGAAGTTTAACACTTCACACATATCCAGCATAGCTCTCTGCTTCAACAGCAGGGGAGGAAATTTGACAATTCACGCATATTCAGCATAGCCCTCTGCTTCAACGGCAGGGGAGCAAGACTGATACTTCACTTTCAATACATAGCCAGCATGGCTCTCTGTTTCAACGACAGGGGAGAATGAAGAAAGGTTGATCTATATTCAGGCAACAATCAACAAGGACTGAATTACACAGTCTGAATAAACAGATAAGCATGGGTGTAGCTTGCTTATTGCGGTGGTTAATACCCCTAACTAAATTAAGCTATTTCACTTAGATGCAGTTCCAACACTGCTCTCTACATTAATGGTGGGGGTGGAAGGGAAATAGAATAAAAAAAGGTTACTAAGAGCCAAGAGAAACAGATAAGTATGTGAGAGAAAAAAAAAAGTGCGAAAGCTTGCTGGGCAGACTGGATGGGCCGTTTGGTCTTCTTCTGCCGTCATTTCTATGTTTCTATGTTTCTATGTCTAGAACGGGTAGATGTGAATTGGTTGTTTACTCTTTCGGATAATAGAAGACTAGGGTGCACTACATGAAGTTAGCATGTGGCACATTTAAAACTAATCGGAGAAAGTTCTTTTTCACTCAACGCACAATTAAACTCTGGAATTTGTTGCCAGAGGATGTGGTTAGTGCAGTTAGTATAGCTGTATTTAAAAAAGGATTGGATAAGTTCTTGGAGGAGAAGTCCATTACCTGCAATTAATTAAGTTGACTTAGATAATAACCACCGCTATTACTAGTAATGGTAACATGGAATAGACTTAGTTTTTGGGTACTTGCCAGGTTCTTATAGCTTGGATTGGGCACTTTTGGAAACAGGATGCTGGGCTTGATGGACCCTTGGTCTGACCCAGTATGGCATGTTCTTATGTTCAAAACAAAGCGATGGGGTGGTGTGAGGGAAGGCCTCGGAATGTTTTCTGCCACCGCAGTAACGGGGAAGGGGCAGGGAGTGATCCCACAGAGCTCAGTAACGTCATAGAAAAGAAAATAAACAAAAATGCAGACCCATAGAACCACGCTGCAGCCGTGAAGACAACAAATGAAAGATAAGCCATGGAATTGTGGCTGCAGCCGTGGGAAAAGAAAAAAATAAAACAAAAATAGAAATGAGCCGAGAGCCTTGGTGGAAGCTCCCACTCTGGGAGAAAAGCTGCTGCAGACCAGGTTTAATTGCAGCGGCCCCGTGGGCATGGACAGCTGCAGTCATCACTAGTGTCATGTGACTGGCCTGACTGGCCCACCAGGGCATGCCTGAAGCCCTAATAGGTCTATCTGCCACTGTTCATGTATGTGAGACACTCAGATTCCAGGGCAACATCCCCTTTTGTCTAAGGATCAAGTAGTGTAACAAGCTTATATATATATATTTATCTGTCAGAGATATCAGCCTTTCATATACTTGATGCTGCAACCAATCCACAATCTGCAAAACCTCTGCTTTCTTTCTGATGTCCTACTAGTAGCCCTCTATCTTTTCCTTCAGATAAAGTGGCATTTCTAGAACTCATATTCTCTGTCACAAACATGAAGGTCTTCAGGATAACTACCAGCTGCCTCATCATTACCCAATCATGATGCCCCATGAAGCAATTCATACATATTCCTATCTCCTAAGTCAGATTATTAATGGGTGTCTGATGCTCCACTAACCGCTCCAATATTAGGTATGTTGAGTTCCAACAGGTGCCAATATCTACAATGAGGCACTTAAGAGACATTCCGATTTCCTCTTGCAGCTCTTCAAACAACTCTCCACTCTGCCTTCAGTCACAACAATGGAAAAAAAAAACCAACAAGCAACACAAATCTGCTCTGAGACACTCAGATTGTGACACAGTGCTGTCTCTCTTCTTTCCTATATTGTGTGATTGGCACAGAAGCAGTAATAAATGGGAAAAAATAGTTTGGTATATTTTTACTTGAAACTCAGAGAGCTCAAATAGCATAAGTCTTCACAGACAATGTCTTCAGAAGGAATGCACAGTAAATCTCCGACATGCTCAGTCTTCAAGATCAGCAACACTGTATCCACTGCCCAGCAATAGGACAGATTGTCAAATTGCTTCCTTGTGATACATCATCTCTCTTGCTTCCTTGACATGTCCCTCCTACGCATGTCTGCTATCTACTTTGTTCACTGTACCAATTCTTAACTGTACACCTGTTGTTTTCTGATGATTTCTATGAACCCATTGACTGTAATGGCTTATGGAAAGCATCCTGTTGCAAACAAATGAAACAAATAGGATTCATTTAATTTAGGGGCCCTCTCAATTCATTTTGGGGTCCCACAAAAGAAATCAACTGGTTCCTATTTGTTTCATTTTTCCAATTTGTTTTAAACTAATGTACAAGCCTAGTACTAAATTTGTCTTGCTAAATGTATAAGGAATACAAATTTAGTCAAGCAAACAGGGGTAGTCCAGAGACCATCCCTAAAAGCGGGATATAGACCCAGCATGGCACATCTTATATTCTTATGTTTTTTATTTTGTTTTTAATTTAATTTTTATTGCATTTTAAACAACAATTTACAAGACATTTCTTGCTAGTAACAAAGAGTTTGTATCTAGAAATCTTTCAGGAAATAAATATAATCCTTTTTTAACATAATAGTAATAACTAACTCTTTACAAATAAGCAAAGATTGGGAGACGTGTCACATTTTGAGTGAATACTTATAGGTAATAATAAAATTATTAGTCACTAACACCCCCCCCCCCCCCCCCCCCCATTATTCAATCAATAACCGGAATTTCATGTTGCAATCCCCAGAAGACCTTTAAGATGTTCCGGGTCAGTAAAAACATAATTCTGATTGTTGTACTTCACCGCACATCTACATGGGTATTTTAACAGGAATCTACCACCCTTATCTAACACCATTTGTCTAAGATTTAGACATTTTTTCCGCCATATTTGAGTATTGGGTATACCCAGACTCTCTGCCCATAGAACATAAATAAGCGTGAGCGGAAAAAGGATCTTAATACATTCTCCTTGTCAGTTACAAAGGCAAAGTTAACTGTATTCTTATGTTTAATATGAAACATACTTCCTTTTTCACCTAAAGGCCATATGTAGTAAGTATTTTCCTCCAGATACAAAATGAGAAAATATCCTTGGTACATCTGTTCCTTGAGAGTTTTCTATAATCTATCAGTGACAGCAGGTTGGATTTCTTTTTTTTCAGACTATCTCCAAGTGATGGTTTCTAGGAATGTCGCCAAGTAAGTTATAAAGTACATATCATTCAGGACATTGTTATGGAGGACTGGATGGCTCAAGGAAATCATCACGCTATTAAAGGGACTTTCACCTGTAAGTCACCACATCAAATCCAATTCAGGTCAGTAGAGACTAAACATATGACCTGTGCAAAATGAGTTGATCATCTCAGTCCAGTTCCCCTGTCCATAGCAGAAGCTTTCACATCACAGCTCCTATCATTTTCCTAAAAAGTGAGAATTCTGTTGCACAGCTTGTCACTGATTTATGACAAGGACACAATGAGGACACTGTTATGGTATTGTACATTTCTTCCAACAAATTGCATTGCAATATATTTGGCAAGTCAGAATTAATTGTTGCCTAGCATCCTTCAAAAATCAAATGGGAAAGTTTGAATGTGCTGCTTTTTTTTTTTTAAAGTGTTTGAAACAGAAAAGAACCTTTGCATGTGTATATAGACAGATAATATGTCTTGAGAACAGGAACAAAAATTGCTCTCCCTATTAACAAAGAACATCTAAACAGCAGATACAATGAACAATATTTCTCTGTGGAAAGAATCCTGCTGGGGAACTTGTGTGTCGGCAACTAATTTGTGCGAAACTGGTCATAGCAGGTTGTCAGCCCAGATTTGCTAACAAGTCACAGTGAAGAAAAAATTGACAAACAAAATGCCACAGAATTTGAAAATAAGAGTTTATTAACTCAGTTATCAAGCTGTATTTCTGGAATAATATGTTTTTCATTTGAAAAATAAATTGTTGAATAGGATAATCAAAGACAGTAACTTTCAAAGCAGTTTGTGGGTGCACATTGCACGCATTTGTTGGCCCACACCCAGGGACACGGCCATTTTATAACATATGCGCATATATGTGTGCTGTGCATGTTATAAAATAGCCTGTCCTTGTGCACAATTTTAAGTGGACACATGCCTATGTGCACATGGCTTCTTCTACTACGTAAATGGGAGGGTTTTGAAAGACACAGTGCCGATGCCTTTGCCAGTTTTCCCTGTTTGTTGCCAGTTAAGGGATAGGACTGCAACACCCCCTCCGCACCCCCCCCCCAACTAGTATAATAGCCTTCCTTCCTCCCGTTAGACCCAACCCTTAAAACTCTAATGATCTGTCTAGAATTTTTTAAGTTACACGTCACCCATAGCAGAAGTAAAGTTACGCAACAGGGGATCCCGACGCGCACCAGTGCACATAAGTATTTATGCGCTAATTTCAAGTTTCCGTCCAGGAATGCGCCCAAACCACACACATCCCCAGCCCCTTTTTTTTCAACTTTTCATTTGGGTGCACAGCAGCAAGTATGTGCATATCCTGGTGGCTTTCGAAATCTGTTTGTCGCGAACTAGCAAACATAGTCGCGGGTCCCCTAATTTTGATGCACATTGGGCTTTTAAAATTCACCTTTAATATTGCAGGCATGGACCCTTGGACCGCGGTAGGGTTGGTGCGACCTGCAGGGAGGTGCCCCACAGGTCCTTATTGTGGGCAAGCATACTTGGACAAGGCAGAGTCACAACTGGAGATTCTCCTTTTACCAGCCCTTGTTCTCCTCAGGTTGAGCCTTTGGGTACTGGGGCCGGCAGGTCTTAGGAGGGGGACTCTGCAGATGATGGGGATTCTTCAATGTAGCAGGGTTGGAGCAGACTGGGATCAGGTGTATCTTGAGATCAGTGAGGGTTGATGGCAGGCGGCATTCAAGGAGAGTCCAGAGTCAGGCAGAGGTAGATTACCATGGGAAAAGTAGGACAGAAAGGCAGGGCAGGAGGAACAACGAGCAAGATAGGAGGCAAGACACACTGATGAACTGAAGACTGACCTCAGGGACTAAAGATAAAGACAGGAACTGGAACTGAAGATCCAAGCTGGAACTGGAAATGAAGACATGCTGGAACTGGAGGCAAGATGCAGGCACCTCATACCACCAAACAAAGTTGCTGAGGCACTGGAATCATGTCAGGGGAGAGTTTTTATTGGCCTCAGTGGCAGACTTCATCTGTGGGGGCCACGGGGATTTCCTGCTGCAGTCCCTTTAAATTGTGAGGAGGGACGCGCATGCGCCTAAGGCAGCGCATTGTGCAGGAAGTGCAGTAGCATCCAGCTGCATTGAGATGCCCCAGCCTGGGGTAGAGGTTTCTGGTAGCATCTTCCATGTGTCAGTGGCATCCCACCATATTCCAGAGTGGTGGCTCATGGGCAACCCATGAGCCACTGATTGTAACAGATCCCTGGCATAGTGGGGTGGACCCAGTAACTGAGGTATTGGTCAATTGGTTACTAGTCTGCAGGGCGGACAGGTTCACCAGATCAATGGCCTCAGCAATCTGCTGTGGGCATGAGCCCTTGAACCAAGGTAGAGTTGACGTAACTTGCAGGGAGGATCCCCGCAAGTCCCTACCATCAGCAGGTGTAATTGGACAATGCAGAGGCCCAACTGGAGCTTTGTCTTTACCAACCCTCTTTCCCCTCAGGTTGAGAGGTTGAACCTTCAGATGCCATGGCCAGCAAGTCTTAGGAGGGGTCCTCTGTGACATTGGGTATTATTTGACACAGCAGGGATGGAGCAGGCTGGGATCAGGTGTATCTTGAGACAGGCAAGGGTCAGTGGCAGGCGACGTTCAAGGAGAGTCCAGAGTCAGGCAGAGGTCGATTATTGGATATTCATCCAATGAAAAAGCAGGAAGGAGAGGCAGGTAAGGAGAAACAAAGAGCAAGACAGGAGGCAAGACACACTGAAGAACTGAAGACTGACCATAGAGACTGGAGATAAACACAGGAACTGGAAATGGAGGCAAAGAGAAGCTAGAACTGGAGACGAAGACAAGCTGGAACTGGAGATGAAACACAGGCACCTCACACCACCAAACAAAGCAGGCTGACTTGTTACCAAGATACTGGAATCATGTCAGGAGAGGGCTTTTATAAGCCTCAGTGGCAGACAACATCAGTGAGGGCCGCGGGGATTTCCAGCTGCAGTCCTTCTAAATTCTGAGGGATGTGGGCGCGACTAAGGCAGTGTGCACAAAGCAGGAAGTCAGCAGTGGCATCCAGCTGCATTGAGGAGAAATGGCATGGCATAGGACAGGAATTGGTGGTGGCATCTTCCATGTGTCGGTGGCATCCTGCCATATTACAGAGAAGTTGGGACTGGGGACAAGGTAGGAGAGCAGTCAGTGGGGCAACCCACGGGCCACAGATTATAACATTTAATTGTCAAACTACGGTTCTGCCCATGCTTGCTTCCTGACAGTAACAGTGTTGAATATCTATTTATCTATATAATTGATTTATATTACACTTTTCAGGCACTTCAAATCAGATTACATTTAGGTATTGTAGGTATTTTTACATCTATTTATATCTGTCTATTTCTCTCTCTCTCTCTCTCGCTCTGTGTGTGTGCTGGGATGCTGGAATATCAATATAAACTGCTGGGATGCTAGAAAAAAGTGGAGTGACAGCGGCAGCCCTTGTGTGCTTAGGGGTAGATTTTCAAACTATGCGAATAGGCCTACTTTTGCTGGCGCATCAGGCGCAAGCAAAAGTACGCTGGATTTTAGTAGATACGCGCGGAGCCGCACGTATCCACTAAAATCCTGGATCGGCGCGCGCAAGGCTATCAATTCTGTATAGCCGGCGCGCGCCGAGCCGCGCAGCCTACCCCCGTTCCCTCCGAGGCCGCTCCGAAATCGGAGCGGCCTCGGAGGGAACTTCCTTTTGCCCTCCCCTCACCTTCCCCTCCCTTCCCCTACCTAACCCACCCACCCGGCCCTGTCTAAGCCCCCCCCCCCTTACCTTTGTCGGGGGATTTAGGCGTAAATCCTCGCGCGTCAGCGGGCCTCCTGCGCGCCAGGACGCGACCTGGGGGCGGGTCCGGAGGGCGCGGCCACGCCCCCGGGCCGCCCCGGGCCGTAACCACGCCTCCGGGCCCGCCCCCGAAACGCTCCCGGCATGCCCCCTAAACGCCGCGCGGTTCGGGCCCGCCCCCGACACGCCCCCGACACGCCCCCCTCGGAGAACCCCGGGACTTACGCGAGTCCCGGGGTCTGCGCGCGCCGGTGAGCCTATGTAAAATAGGCTCACCAGCGCGCAGGGCCCTGCTCGCCTAAATCTGCCCGGATTTGGGCGGATTTAGGCGAGCAGGGCTCTGAAAATCCGCCCCTTAGGGTATAATGGACAGATCTGCTAAAGAAAATGAAAATGGAATTTCAGGATATGGTAGTAGGGTATAACGAAGAACATAGTGAATAGGAAGAGCATGAAGTTAAAATCGGCTTGTGAAATGGTTTGCGACGCACCCGATCCACCCAGAGACCCGACCGACCGTCTGACTTTGTGGCCCGCCCCACACCGCGCCCCCAGGATCTCCTAGGCCCATCGGAGGCCAGGCGCAGCTAAGACAACATCAGTCGGCGACGGACTGCAAGCCCTTTAAATCAGGGCCCTCACCTGCGGCGCTGCACACTGGGCGTCGCACGCACGAAGGAGCACGACCAAAGGGGCCTGCCCCTTTGTGCGACCCTTCATGCAGCCACCTAAGTGCGCCTCTACCCAACCTCCCCTCCCTACCTACTGTCTCCCAGTGCCTTCTCCTAATCCACTCCCAACCGCCACCCCTTCCTCACCCACTTTCCATTCCAGTCACACTACAACCAAATGAAGATGCAAACCTTCCCCATCCCCATTATCAATCATCTCTATTGCAACCTGAGAAAACCAACTACCCCTACACATCTCCACCAAACGAGATCCCTTATACCCATCATGACCTCCCCCCTTACACAATTCCATGGACTCTCACTCTTCTCTCTAACACTCTTCAATGCCCAATCGCTTACAAAAAAAACTCACATTCTCAATCACTACCTACTAGACTCGAAGCCAGACATTTGTGCAATTACGGAAACCTGGCTTAAACACACTGACATAGCTTTAACCAACCAATTACCACTACAGCTTTACGATATATTCTCACTACCCAGACAAAAAAAAAAAAGAGGCAGTGGCCTACTATTAGCAGCAAAAAAAGAACTAAGACTAATTCCTCAGACTGTGAAGACAGTCTCTAAACTCAAAATCGGCCTCTTCAAATCAAACCAACTACAAATCTGTCTAATCTACTCACCCCCAGTTCTACTAGACTCGGATGCCTCTCCCCTTATTGAATTCATTGCCAAACACATCAACACTGAGTCCCCAGCTATCATCATGGGGGACTTTAACCTCCATGTCGACGCGACTCCACTTTCCCCCAACTGCGAAGCTTTTCTGACTTCCTTCAAGGCCATGGGTTTTAAGCAAATCATTAACCACCCTACCCATAAAGCTGACCATACCCTAGATCTTATCTTCATAAACTCCTGCCTCACACACACCACTTCACCCATCTGAACCCCAGTCCCATGGTCTGATCATTCTATGATCACCATCAACCTCACTATAAAGGAAAAACTGACCCTCCCTCTCCCCAAAACCACTATATACTTCAGGAAATCCTACTCCATGGATGACCTCAGTTCCCACCTCTCTAATGAACTACACAACCTATACAACTCTAACGCAGACTCTGCCCTCTCCTCCTGGTTCAACACTATGAACTCCGTGGCTAATAAAATATGCCCCTTGACAGCTAAAGAAATAAACCCTGCCCTTAAGAACAAAAAACCCTGGTTCTCGCCCGAACTAAAGAAACTTAAACAAGAGCTATGACACAAAGAACATAAATGGTGTAAGGACCCCTCCCACATCTCACTGACTGCTTACAAATCCTCCATGCACAGCTACAGGGCTACCATACTCCGTATAAAGATAGATTTCTATACCCGCAAAATCCACAACTTTCTCTATGACATGAAGACCTTGTTCTCATGCGTTTCAGAACTTACAAAATCCTCCCCTCCCTCCATCCCCCAATGAACAAGCCCAAACAAAGTCAACGAACTCGCAACCTTCTTCCAGAAAACAGTCTCCAACCTCCTAGCCCTGCTCATCTCCTCTAATTACTCGCCCCCACCCCTCTACTCCTCCTCTATCAACGTGAAAGCCAACTTCAAGTCCTTCGAACTCACCTCATCCCTTGAAATTGAATCCATCCTCAAAAACATGAAACCCTCCTCTCATCCCTCCGACCCCATCCCTACAAAATTACTGCTCAGCCTTCCAAACACCATCCCCAAGCCCCTGGCTGAAATTATAAACTGCTCTCTGTCCCAAGGAACAGTACCTGACACTCTGAAACTCACCACCCTTAAACCTTTACTAAAGAAACCCAACCTTGATCCAGGTGAGCCCTCTAACTTCCGTCCCATCACCAACCTGCCATTTATCGCTAAACTCATGGAGAAACTAGTCAACACACAACTCTCTGACTATCTAGACAATCACAAGATACTCCACCCTGCTCAGTTTGGCTTCCATAAATCTTTAAACACAGAATCCCTCCTAATTTCTCTCACGGACAACATCCTCATGGGCTTAGACAAAGGACAACCATACCTACTGGCACTGCTTGACATTTCTGCGGTATTTGACACCGTGAATCACTCCATCCTCATTAACTGCCTTTCAGACATAGGTATTTCTGGAACAGTCCTCAGATGGTTTGAGTCCTTCCTCAGCAACAGAAACTATAAGGTCAGAATAAG
Organism: Rhinatrema bivittatum; assembly: GCF_901001135.1. Lineage (NCBI taxonomy): Eukaryota > Metazoa > Chordata > Amphibia > Gymnophiona > Rhinatrematidae > Rhinatrema > Rhinatrema bivittatum. The sequence goes on along the minus strand of NC_042616.1, from coordinate 774,193,896 downwards.
CAACAAAGAATCCCCTTCCATCAGCTCGACACTTGGAGCACCCCAAGGTTCATCCCTCTCCACTTTCGAATAATAGAAGGACTAGGGGGCATTCCATGAAGTTAGCAAGTAACACATTTAAGACTAATCGGAGAAAATTCTTTTTCACTCAACGCACAATAAAGCTCTGGAATTTGTTGCCAGAGAAGGTAGTTAGTGCAGTTAGTGTAGCTGGGTTCAAAAAAAGTTTGGATAAGTTCTTGGAGGAGAAGTCCATTAATGGCTATTAATCAATTATACTTAGGGAATAGCCACTGCTATTAATTGCATCAGTAGCATGGGTTCTTCTTAGTGTTTGGGTAATTGCCAGGTTCTTGTGGCCTGGTTTTTGGCCTCTGTTGGAAACAGGATGCTGGGCTTGATGGACCCTTGGTCTGTCCCAGCATGCCAATTTCTTATGTTCTTATGTTCTCCCCTACCCTCTTTAACATCTATCTCCTACCCCTCTGCCAGCTCTTCGCAAATCTAAAACTAACACATTTCATATACGCCGATGACGTGCAGATACTGATTCCCATAACAGAATCCCTCTCCAAAACCCTCAATTTCTGGAACAGCTGCTTGCACTCCATCAACCTCCTCCTCTCCAGTCTCAACCTAGTACTCAACACAGCCAAAACTGAACTCCTCCTCATCTCTCCGGACCACAATAACCTTTCCCTCCCCAGTCCCTCAACTGCCACAGCGGCCCAAGTGAGAGACCTTGGCGTTATACTGGACAACCAACTGAACTTAAAAAAATGTGTTAACAACACAACAAAAGAATGCTTCTATAAATTACAAATTCTGAAAAAGCTTAGACCTTTCCTCCACCTATACGACTTCCAGACTTCCATCCAAGCTACCCTATTCTCAAAAATCGACCACTGCAACTCCCTCCTCCTCGGCCTCTCCGCAACTGCCACTAAACCCCTGCAGATGCTCCAGAATGCTACCACCAGGATCCTAACCAACTCTAGCCGAGGAGACCACATCATGCCCATCCTCAAGAATCTCCATTGGCGCCCCATAAGCTTCAGAATCCTTCATAAGTCTCTCACTATTATTCACAAGACCATCCATAATCAGCACTCGCTTGAGCTAAAAATCCCGCTTCGACTCCACTCCTCAAATAAACCAGTTAGAGCCGCCTATAAAGAAACCCTCCACTCTCCCCCCACCAAATCCACTCTTCACACATCCACTAGGAAACGCACCTTCTCCGCAGCTGGACCATCTCAGTGGCACGCCTTGCGTCCAGACTTACGCCAGGAACACTGCCCTCTGACCTTTAAGAAAAAACTTAAGACCTGGCTGTTCAAACAAGCCTATCCTTAAAATGTTGTGTTACATTCAGTAATTCAAAATGCTGTTATCATATAAGTATATTATTGCTGTAATTTATTTATTTATTTATTTATTTAACAGTTTTATATACCGAAATTCTTGTAAAAGTTACAAATCAATTTGGTTTACATTGAAACAGTAACAGTGCTTCAGAAGAGAGCAATTACATTGAACTAGGGATTACAATAAAAATGAAACAGTTAACATTGTAACAGCAACAGTGTCTCGGAGAGAGCAAATATATTGAACACGGGATAGCATCAGCTCAGATCTTGAACTGAAAAAAAAGAGAAAACCAGGGATTGCAGACAACAAAGGATTGCAAAAACTAGGATCATGGAACTGCGGAACATATCCAGGGTGTAACTCTATAATATAATAAGAGGCTAGTGGGGTTATGATTAGGTTTGAGACCGTAGTAATGGCAAAAATCTTAGTAATGGAGCTAAAGCTGGACATGTAGTTTTAGACTAAAGCGATAGAAATGATGGGGAGAGTCAAAAGGACTACTAATGATCGGGCTGATTTTAATTCAGAAGATTATCTGGATAGGCAAAGGCCTGATTGAACAACCAGGTTTTGAGTCTTTTCTTAAACGTGACTGAGCAGTGTTCAAGCCGGAGGTCTGGAGGAAGAGAGTTCCAGTGTGTAGGACCAGACGCTGAGAGGGCTCTCTTTCTTAAAGTTGTTTTTAGAGAGGGAACCTGGAGGGTGTCTTTATATGCTGCTCTTACCGGCCTGGATGGTAAGCACAGTCTAAAAGGGATCTTGAGTTCCAGAGGGGTGATGTTGAATATCGCTTTGTGGGTGATGGTTAGAGATTTTTACAGGATTCTGTATTTGATTGGGAGCCAGTATAGGTTCATCAGGATGGGAGTGATGTGGTCCCCCTTTTTTGGATCTGGTTAGAATTCTGGCTGCGGCATTTTGCAACATCTGTAATGGTTTGATAATATTTGCAGGTAGGCCGATCAGAAGAGAGTTGCAATAGTCTATTTTTGAGAAGATGATTGCCTGAAGCACTGTACGGAAGTCATGGAAGTGGAGGAGAGGTCTCAGTCGTTTTAAAACGGAGTTTGAAAAAGCAGTCCTTGGTTGTGTTGTTGATGAAGCTTTTGAAGTTAAGTTGTTTATCCATGAAGACTCCCAAATTTCTGACTTGGGAGGAGAAGGTAGGAAGGGTTGCAGGATGGGGGTTGGGCAGAGTGAAATTACCGTCGTGCGAGAGTAATCATTATCATTCATATGTTCCTTCCTTTCACTCCATACCTTTCCTTTATCTTCCTAGCTCTATTAACCCTCTTTCACAGTAGTTACCATATAAGTATATCATTATTATAATCATTATCTTTTATATGCTCTTTCCTTTCACTCCCTACCTTTCTTTTATCTTCCTAGCTCTAGTTACCCATTTCCAATGTTAATTACCTCCCTTCTTAAATGATTAAGTTAATGTTATTACACCCTTGTTCGATGTAATTCACCCTTGTTCGATGTAAACCGATGTGATATGACTTTGTCATGAACATCGGTATAGAAAAGAATTAAAAAATAAATAAATAAATCTATAAAAATAAAAATGTTAAATAGTTTGGACAAAATCGCTAATCTCACAAACCACTGAACCGATTGCTTTCAAATTTGGACACAACCTTCATTTCGCATACAGGAAGGTTCTTCTGTACTTACATTACAGATATGTCACACCTGTGACAGGTAAAATAGGTTTAAAAAAATTTTCGAGAAAACAGTGACATCTGCTGGATGTAAGCGCCATCTGTTACACCTTACACCTACACACACGCTACACTAATCATTTCGCCAGTCCAGGTTCATGTTTCACTTCCATTTTAACACATTCGTGCACTTTTTTCTCCGGAAGATAACTATTTCCTTTACAGATAAAATACACCCACCACCCTCTTCACACACACCCCCCACACACACACATGCCAAATTGATTTACTTCCCACAGCCTCCCAACACACACAAAACCACCCTCCTCACACCCCCCACACACATGCCAAATTTATTTACTTCCCAGGGCCTCACACACACACAAAACCTGACAGAAGTCCGGGAGGCTCTAGCGGGGGGCCAGGACCGGTCCGGGACACATCTCCTGCACTATGGCCGTCGGCTGCCAGCAATCAACATGGCGTCGATGGCCCTTTCCCTTACTATGCCACTCGGGGACACCAATGGCGGCAGTAGCCCATGTGACATAGTAAGGGCGAGGGCCCCTCGGCGCCATTTTCAGGACTGGCAGCCGGCGGACCTTTGCCCTTACTATGTCAGAGGACCTACCGCTGCCATTGCTCCACCCCACTGACATAGTAAGGGCAAAGGGCCATCGGAACCCATTTCAGTGCTCGCTGCCAACGGACCAATGCCAATACATCGCTCCCGGACCGCTCTTGAACGCCCACTCCACCGACTGACATTTTTATCAGGTCTCGGGGGGTCTGGAAGGTGTGGGGTGGTAATGAATTTATTGGGAACATCTTGGGGAGGGGTCACGAGGGGGGGCAGGTTTCATTCATTCAGCAACTCTGGGGGGGCAGGAGGGTGGGCTACTGTTTTTCGCAGGGCTGGGGGAGGGGGGGCAAGAGAGTGTGGGGTGGTTAGTTTAAGAGAACTTTTCTCATAGGGTTGTTTTTTGGGGGAAGGGGGAGGTTCACACACAAATACATACACTAAACTTGCACGATCTTGGGAACGCACCAAAATAGCCCTCCCCAGACCACAAAACAAATTTGGAAGGGCAAATTTGGTTAGGCACTCTCCTATTTGGCTACATAATGCGCACAGACGCCCAAGGACAGACCACATGTAGCACCAACAATTTTAATTTCCCAGGTCTTGGGAGGGGGAAGAAGGGTGGGGGGTTATTATTTGATTTAAAAGATTGGGATTGGGGGTTTTTTTGGGGGGTGGGGGGTTCCCACAGAAATAGAAAGACAAATGTTTTTTGATCTGAAGGGTAGGCAGTAGGAGGTGACAGTGAGGGGAGGGAGAATGAGGGGGGAGGTGAGTGTGAGGGGAGAGAGTTGGAGTGAGGACAGGGGAGGGAAGGGGGGGTGAGTGACCAAGGGGGAGGAGGATGAGTGACTGAGGTAAATGAGCAAGGGGAAAGGGGGAGGGAGGGTAAAGAACCTGACTCTGCCACTGCAACGCGTGACCGGGTACCGCTAGTAAATAAATAAAATATTTTTTACATCTATTTATATCTGTCTATTTCTCTCTCTCGCTGTCTATATACATATATATATATATATATATATATATATAATATCACAATATATATATATAAGGCTGATAATATCACTATATATATATATATATATATCACTATTGTAAGAACCCAGAAAAACATTTTTAATTATTTATTTTTATTATATATAACACAATATTCAAGCGTAATAAGAACATGTCTTTCCATAAAAAATACATTAAAAAAGTTTTCAAATTTTTAAACACCCATTTTCTATTGATTAATATCCAAGAAAGGAAAGCCCTCCGAGGAGCGGATAGCCAGAGATGAAGAAGGGCCCCCGAGGAGCAGGTACCCAGAGTGTCTCACACCATGTGTAGAGTCTGGAACCATCGAGGTTCCCGCCATGACGTATAGAAAGGTGGCCTGTGCGCGCGCCCGGCTAGGTAATTCCTGAAACAAGATGGCGGTCGGCAGCACCCACGCCGTCCCGGTAACGCCAAGCTGGTCGGCGGTGGTTGGCAGAGACCGCCAATCTTCCAAGAGATGACAAGGCAACAAAGAAAGAGGTGAGCATTAGTGGTCGCAGCCGTTTGCGACCGACGGGCGTAACAAAAATATTTAAACAACCAGTCCCCACCCACTACACATATAATATCACTAATGTAGGAACCCAGAAAAACCTTTTTAATTATCTTTTCTTTTTATTATATATAATAGAATATTCAAGCGTAATAAGAACACATCTTTCCATAAAAAATGCATTAAAAATGTTTATCAAATTTTTAAATACCCATTTTCTATGGATTAATATCCAAGAAATAACCCATTCTTCTGCTTACAATATTTTTTAAACAAATAACTCTTTTACTAAGGTATAAATTCTCCAAATAAATTCAATCACAGAGGCTGATAATATCACAACTTCTTCAAGTATATAGTATCCCAGAGTCTCTTGACAACAACATTTTTCAAAGTTTTCAAGAAAAACGGTCTTCTAAGGCTGTCTTCTACCTCACTGTTGTCATTACATAGATCTTCTACCACAACCACCCCATCGTGTAGGCCTAGATGTTTCACCGCACAAGCAGCTTCATCAGGGGGAGCGCAACCACTTAATCAGCGTCTAGCAAAAAACATGAAAAATTATATCTCACATTTACCCCAAGACCATTTTATACCCACTCATATTTAGGACAGAACATTACATACTCACAGCCTACCCGTGTATTCATCAAACATTTAGATTAGAAGCATACATTTCTGGAAAACTAAATGTTCATGCAGAAATTCATTAAAATATACTCCTTAAAATATAAATCATCATACTCTTTTCATAGACATCACAAAAATATATATAACAAACATTTATCCGCACAGAGCTTACCCAAAGCCTTCCTTCACTGTTTGTAGGCAAGTCCTTCTCTCTCAAAACGGAGGCTAACTGTCGCCGTTAAGCAATTGGATTTAAATACCCCACACCAGCCGGGTGTTTTACCAAATTCAAAAAGCCTAGGATTAGTCTCCTTAAAGGGGAGGAGATTTAAAAAAAAAGCCTCCCATTCAATAGCCATGTTTAAACCATATGGCTGACAAGTTTTCCAATTATCTATGAATTCCTGTTCCCTACGTCTTAGCACTAAAGAGATATCACCCCCACGAGGAAGCTTTATCTGTAGAATTAGAAAAAGGTGTACATCATCCACTGTATGATTTTTTAACAACCAGTGCTTCACCAATGGAGACTCAAGGTGTTTATTTCTAATACAGCTCTATTGTTGAATAATTCTTGTCTTAATCGCCAGTTTTGTTGCACTGGGAGGTGGATCCTTGGCCTAGTGCAGGATTAGTAGGCTCCCTGGTCAGACCCAGAGAGCGCCTGCCACCAGGAGGCAGAACACAGGAGGAGACAGAGGCTAGCTGGAGCTTCACCACTAGCATCCCAGGGTTCCCTCAGGTTGAGCCCTTGGTTACCCGGGCCGCCTGGTTTTAGATGGGCCTCACAGGATCTCCTTGAGTGAAAGTTCAGAGGTGTGCCCACCACAATCAAAGGTGCGCGGTCGATGTTCAGGCTAGAAGTCCGGGGTATCAGATAAGGCCATAAAAGAGTCTCAGAATGAATGGCAAGAATCAAGGCCAGAGTCAAGGCAGTGTAGTCAGCCAAAGCAGAGGTCAATACCAGTGGTCAGTCCGTGGATAGTCAGCCAAAGCAGGGGTCAGGTTCCAGTGGTCAGTCCGTGGGTAGTCAGGCAAAGTAGAGGTCAGGTTTCCAGGCAGCAGTCAGACGTGGTCAGAGGTCAGGCAGAGTTCGGTTCCAGGCAGTGTGCAGATGTGGTCGAGGAAACAGGCAAAGGTCAAATCCAGGTGGTGATCAACATAGTCAAGAACAGGCAGAGGTCAGTACAGAGAAGACAGTCTGAGAGGTACTACCTGGGGAGACGAAGGAACAGGAGAACACAGGAACCGAAGAACGCTGGAACCGAAGAACGCTGGAACAGAAGGATGCTGGAACAGGACTGGATCGAAACTGGAGCAGGACTGGAGCAAGGCTGGAATGACACTGGAATAAATACTGGATATGTAGGCAAACTAGAAATCACAGGCGTGATCGATCCCATTGCCAAGGCATGGACGTGCAGGCAGACACTTCCTCTAATACAGCGTTCACTCAGGGCGCGCCGCGGAGCTGGGATCCATTCCTGGCTCTTTAAGGAGCCAGGCGGTCCGTGTGCGTGCACCTAGGGGTGGGGCCGACACCACAGAGGATGCCGAGCCCCGCTGTGAGGCCTGGCTGGAGGTAGAAGGTCCGGCGACCGCTGCCACAGGACGCCGAGGCCTGACTGTGCTCGCTACTGCAGCTGGGGAGGACGACCCAAGACCCGTGGAAGACTTAGTGAGGTAAGCAGGCCTGGACACGAGCCAAGCGCGGGTGGGACGCTCAACAAGTTTAGTATGTCTAATATTTAGTTTTGAGCAAGGGCAAATGATTGCATATATAAGCCCATAGAGTGTATTTAATGTAGGGATCATGGGCTTATATATGCAAATGATTGCATATATAAGCCCATAGAGAGTATTTAAAGTAGGGATGAGAATGATAAAAAGTTTGAATTTGCAAAACATTCTGACAAATTGTGCAGTGACCACATTGAAACTGGCCACAAATGTCCCTTGCTTTCCTTCTTTGCCATGGCATCGTTGACACAAGTTTATCTCACAAATTACTATTTCTTGTACATGCGAATGTTGGAGGAGAGCTAAATACTGTATGCATTTGCAAAACATGCCAATAACCTTTAATAATTTGCTGTATTGAATCTGAAAATTTAGAAAAAGGAAGAGTGCAAACCATACATGAGTATTCATGCCTTTGCTGATTCATTAACAAAAGATCACGATTCGCAAATAGACCTCTTATATGCACGTTGGATGATTTTACGTGGATACCCCGTGCAAAAAATCTTTCAGTCATATGTTTAGATTTAGAAATATAATCTTGAGTAGTACTACAAATATGTCTCAATTGTAAAAATTGACCAGTTGGTATATTATTTCTTTGACTCAGAACCAATGTCAGGTAGGGATGTGAATCGTTTTAGGACGATTAAAATTATCATCCGATAATTTTAATATCGTCTTAAACCGTTATGGAACACAATACAATACAGATTCTAACGATTTATCGTTATAAATCGTTAGAATCGTGAGCCGGCACACTAAAACCCCGTAAAACCCACCCCCGACCCTTTAAATTAAATCCCCCACCCTCCCGAACCCCCCCCAAATAACTTAAATAACCTGCGGGTCCAGCGGCGGTCCGGAACGGCAGCGGTCCGGAACGGGCTCCTGCTCCTGCATCTTGTCGTCTTCGGCCGGCGCCATTTTCCAAAATGGCGCTGAAAAATGGCGGCGGCCATAGACGAAAAAGATTGGACGGCAGGAGGTCCTTCCGGACCCCCGCTGGACTTTTGGCAAGTCTCGTGGGGGTCAGGAGGCCCCCCACAAGCTGGCCAAAAGTTCCTGGAGGTCCAGCGGGGGTCAGGGAGCGATTTCCCGCCGCGAATCGTTTTCGTACGGAAAATGGCGCCGGCAGGAGATCGACTGCAGGAGGTCGTTCAGCGAGGCGCCGGAAACCCTCGCTGAACGACCTCCTGCAGTCGATCTCCTGCCGGCGCCATTTTCCGTACGGAAAATGGCGCCGGCCATACGCGTATGGCCGGCGCCATTTTCCGTACGAAAACGATTCGCGGCGGGAAATCGCTCCCTGACCCCCGCTGGACCTCCAGGAACTTTTGGCCAGCTTGTGGGGGGCCTCCTGACCCCCACGAGACTTGCCAAAAGTCCAGCGGGGGTCCGGAAGGACCTCCTGCCGTCCAATCTTTTTCGTCTATGGCCGCCGCCATTTTTCGGCGCCATTTTGGAAAATGGCGCCGGCCGAAGACGACAAGATGCAGGAGCAGGAGCCCGTTCCGGACCGCTGCCGTTCCGGACCGCCGCTGGACCCGCAGGTTATTTAAGTTATTTGGGGGTGGGGGATTTAATTTAAAGGGTCGGGGGTGGGTTTTAGGGGGTTTTAATGTGCCGGTTTTTCGATTTTTTGATTTTTTCGATTTTTTAACGATTTTCACGATTTTTTCACGATATTTTACCCCCCCAAACGGCAACAATACGATTCCCTCCCCCTCCCAGCCGAAATCGATCGTTAAGACGATCGAGGACACGATTCACATCCCTAATGTCAGGAAGTATTTCTTCACGGAGAGGGTGGTGGATGCCTAGAATGCCCTTCCGGAGGAAGTGGTGAAGACAAACTGTGAAGGATTTCAAAGGGGCATAGGATGAACACTGTGGATCCATAAAGGCTATAGGATGGGAATGAAGTGAAGAGCCATGGGGGTGGATTACTGGAGTGGAGGCTACTACATGGTGATTACTACCCTTAATAATCCTTCGCAAGTTTAATGCAACTCTAACATTGCTCTCTGCTTCTACGGCAATGAGAAATGTGGAAAAGAGGATTTGCATTCAGACAACAATCAACAAGGACTGAACTTCACAATCTGGTTAAACAAATAAGCATGGGGGTAGCTTGCTTATTATGGCAGTTACTACCCTAAACCAATTAAGCCTGCTACATCGCATTGAATGCATATACAGCATTGCTCTCAGCTTCAACAGCAGGGGGAAATGTGGAAAAGAGGATTTGCATTCAGACAGCAAGCAACAAGGACTGAACTTCATAATCTGGGTAAACAAATAAGCGTGGGGGTAGCTTGCTTAATATAGCAGTTACCACCCTAAACCAAATAGCCTGATATATCACTTTGAATGCATATATAGCGTTGCTCTTTGCTTCAATGGCAGGGGGAAAGGGGGAAATGTGGAAAACAAGATTTACATTCAGACAACATCTAACAAGGCAGTCTGTGCAGTCTGGGTAAACAAGCATCGGGGTAACTTGCTTGATGCAGCGGTTACTACCCTTAACCATTAAGCCTCATGCTCACCTTTGATGCAACTCCCATATTACTATCTGCATCAATGGCAGGGGATAGCAGGAAACTTGAATCAAACAGTTACCAACAAGGGCCCTGAAACTGGTGGTTGGTGAAACAGATACGTATGGGAAAATAAGTGTGGGAGCTTGCTGGGCAGACTGGATGGGCCGATTGGTCTTTTTCTGCAGTCATTTCTATGTTTCTATGTATAATTGGAAAACTTGTCAGCCGTATGGTTTAAACATGGCTATTGAACGTTGAACGGGAGGCTTTTTTTTTTTTTTTTTTTTTTTTTAAATCTCTTCCCCTTTAAGGAGACTAATCCTGGCTTTTTGAATTTGGTAAAACACCCAGATGGTGGGGGTATTTAAATCCAATTGCTTAATGGCGGCAGCTAGATCCATTTTGAGAGAGAAGGACTTGCCTACAAACAGTGAAGGAAGGCTTTGGGTAAGCTCTGTGCAGATAAATGTTTGTTATATATATTTTTTGTGATGTCTATGAAAAGAGCATGATGATTTATATTTTAAGGAGTATATTTTAATGAATTTCTGCATGAACATTTTGTTTTCCAGAAATGTATGCTAATCTAAATGTTTGATGAATACATGGGTAGGCTGTGAGTATGTAATGTTCTGTCTAAAGAAGTTGTGATATTATTAGCCTCTGTGATTGAATTTATTTGGAGAATTTATACCTTAGTAAAAGAGTTATTTGTTTCAAAAATATTGTAAGCAGAAGAGTGGGTTATTTCTTGGATATTAATCCATGGAAAATGGGTATTTAAAATTTGAAAAAAAATGTAAATGTATTTTTTATGGAAAGAAGTGTTCTTATTACGCTTGAATATTGGGTTTTATATAATAAAAAGAAAAGATAATTAAAAACGTTTTTCTGGGTTCCTGTTACCAATCTGTTACTAAAGCTCTGTTGTTAAAGCTGGGAATTAGCAATCTATTATTAGAGCTCTGTTGTTGTGGGTGGATCCTTGGACCAGTGGCAGGTGACCACGCCCTCGGGGGAAATCCCGAGAGGGACCACTGGTCAGGCTTAGTGTAGGAGACAGACACACACTAGTTCTTTTATTAGACAATATATTAAACACCAGAGGTGGCAGTAGTGAGCTGGAAGCGCCCGGCTGGGCTGTAGTCCCTCAGGTACTGGAACAGCAATCCCAAGGTGGCTGAGCTGTAGAGAATCTAAGAAAGTGAGTAGATAGGATATGCAGAGTTCTGGAACAAGTCCTTGATAATAACACTCACACCATAGTCTCTTGAGGCAGCCCAGGAGTTGGAATGCAGTAGGCCTTCGAGGAGCGAGTATCTGGTCTCAGGGAAAGTTCTGAGAGATAGATGGAAACTCACTAATGATGTAAGCAATGATGACTTCTTAGTAGAAGCGGTATTCAGGAGCTGGTCCAGGACGTAGGCCCTCGTGGAGCGAGTACCGGTTCCGAACTGCGACCTGAAAAGAAAAAGAGAAAGCGAGGCCCCCTAGGAGCGGTACCTCGAGTGAAGTCTGAGGAGGCAGAGTAGCTAGGTTTGCGGAGAGCGAATCCCATCCGCAGTGACCTGGAGGAAGCTAGGTAAAACTATCCCTTGCTAACTTGTCTTGTTAGCGAAACTGAGACCTTAAATATCTGGAGCTGATGATGTCATCTCAGGGGGATGCCCCTGAGGTTCACACCAACGCCGGTACATCAGTCGGGCCACACATGCGCCCTTAGGCATCTGGTCAACATGGCGGCTTGCAGTGTCGAGCCGGTCCGGGGATGTCGGAGGAGGACGACATGGAGATGCCACAGCAGCTAGCCTTCCATCAACCCCGGAGGGAGTCACCAACGAGGTAAGTTGGGAGTAGTGGAGACATCAGGCAGCAGTGGACACAACAGTACCCCCCTTCAAAGGGCGATCTCCTCTTCGGGTACCAGGCTTGGGTTTTGAAGGATGTGCGAGATGGAATCGACGAAGCATCACTTTATCCAAGATATTGGTCTGAGGCTCCCAAGAGTTTTCTTCGGGGCCAAAACCTTCCCATTTTAGAAGGTATTCTAAAGTTTTGCCTCTTCTACGAACATCAGAACCTCTTCAATTTTGTATTCTAAGTCGTCTTCTGCATAGATAACAGGTGGATCTTGATATATGGAAGAAAATTCACTAATTATGAGTGGTTTCAGAAGTGAAACGTGGAACGAGTTATGGATGTTACCAGGTGGTAGCTTCAGACAGTAGGTGACATTGCCAATACGTTGAAGGACTGGGAAGGGTCCCATGTAGTGAGGAGCTAACCAAGAGGAGGGTAGTTTGAGTCTGAGGTGCTTGGTTGACAACCAGACCTTGTCTCCTGGCTTGAAGACTGGGACTTGTGCATGGTGAGCATCGTATTACGTCTTAGCACGGTCACTCACTTTAATTAGCATGTCCTTAGTCTGAACCACAGTCTATGGATATCATCAGCAGTGGTTTGAGCTGCTGGGGACGCCACAGAAAGCTTCAGTGGAAGTGGTGGTGTTGGAGAACGTCCAAAAACCACTTCAAATGGTGACAATCCGGTAGATGTTGCTGGATGGGAGTTGATGGCGAATTCAGTCTATGGAAGCAATTCGACCCAGTTATTCTGTCGAGAGGTAATATAGGCTCGAATAAATAGCTTCATAGTTTGATTCATCCGTTCTGTCTGGCCATTTGACTGCGGATGGTAGGCTGAAGTGTAGTCTAGTGTGATGTCAAACAACTTGCTCAAGGCCCTCCAAAATTGTGCCGTGAATTGAGACCCACGGTCAAATACGATGTGCGAAGGAAAGCCATGGAGGTAGAATATGTGCTGTATAAAGAGCTTTGCAAGCACCAAAGCTGAAGGTATGCCTGGAAGCGTCACTAAGTGTGCCATCTTGCTAAATCGATCCACTGTCACCCAAATGGTATTTATTCCTTCGGAAGTTGGTAAATCGACTACAAAGTCTGAAGCTATGTGCGACCAGGGCCGATCCGGAACTGGCAAAGGTTGCATCTGACCCCTTGGTTGTCCAGAAGTAGGTTTGTTCTTAGCACAATTTGAGCAGGATGCCACGTAGGAATAGGTATCCTTTTTGATGGTAGACCACCAATACAGCTCCTGTATTTTAAGCAGAGTACGATGTGGGCCAGGATGGCCAGCCAGCTTTGAATCATGCGCCCAAAAGAGCACTTTCTTCCTGAGTTTCTTAGGGACGATGGTTTTACCAGCGTGTACGGACTGAGTGGTTGCCACGAGTATCATCTTCGGGTCTATTATGTATTGGGGCTCATCAGGCACATCTTCCAACATCTCTTTCTTCTCAAGATCTGACAAAGGATATCCCCGACCTTCTGGTAGTTCAGCATTGGTCCCCAGTCCCATGGCACCATCACAAGGCCCATGTGGAGGAAGGACCCCAGCTTTCTCTTTGGAGAAAACATCCCCGAAGGATGCGCCTTGGGGCGGCAGTCCTAGCCTCACTGGAGTAGTAGGCATGCAGGTAACAGGCGAGATTTCCTTAAAGCATCACCCATGGCACTCTGGGCCCCAGCGGGAAAAATCCAGGGAGTCCCAGTCAAATTGGAATTGGTGCACTTGCAGCCAGGGTAACCCCAGGATGATAGGATGTATAGCCTTTTCCAGTACAAAGAAGGAGATTGATTCTGTATGGAGCGCTCCCGTAACTGGTACGGTTTTGCAAATCACATTACCCGGTAAGGTTTCTCCATGAATGGAAGATAACAATAGTGGATCTTTCAATTTTATGAGGGGAATCTTCAAGTATTCCACTAAACTTCTGAGAATAAAGTTGCCTCCTGCCCCCGAGTCCACCAGGGCAGGCGTCCGAAATGATATCGGTCCATAGGTCAAGGAGACTGGGAGAGAAAGCGGAGGAGAGAACGCGGTAAGGCCTAAGAACAGTCCTCCTGCAGGACTTAGACCCATCCATTTTCCGGATGAATGGAACATGTAGAAACATTATGACCAGGCTGACTACAGGACATGCAAAGACCGCGCTTTTTCCAAAATCTTCTCTCTTTAGAAGTCAAATGTCCATGACCAGAAGTCAAATGTCCAGGCAGTGTGCAGACATGGTCGAGGAAACAGGCAAAGGTCAAATCCAGGTGGTGATCAACGAAGTCAAGAACAGGCAGAGGTCAGTACAGAGAAGACAGTCTGAGAGGTACTACCTGGGGAGACGAAGGAACAGGAGAACACAGGAAACGAAGGACGCTGGAACCAAAGAACGCTGGAACAGAAGGATGCTGGAACAGGACTGGATCGAAACTGGAACAGGACTGGAACAAAACTGGAACGAGACTGGAATAAATACTGGATACGTAGGCAAACTAGAAATCACAGGTGTGATCGATCCCATTGCCAAGGCATGGAAGTGCAGGCAGGCACTTCCTCTTATACAGCGTTCACTCAGGGCGCGCTGCGGTGCTGGGATCCATTCCTGGCTCTTTAAGGAGCCAGGCGGTCCGTGTGCATGCACCTAGGGGCGGGGCCGACACCACAGAGGATGCTGAGCCCCGCCGTGAGGCCTGGCTGGAGGTTGAAGGCACGGCAACCGCCGCCGCAGGACGCTGAGGCCTGACTGTGCTTGCTGCTGCAGCTGGGGAGGACGACCCAAGCCCCATGGAGGACTTAGTGAGGTAAGCAGGCCTGGATGCGGGCCAAGCTCAGGCGGGACGCTCAACAAGTTTAGTATGTCCAATATTTAGTTTTGAGCAAGGGCAAATGATTGCATATATAAGCCCATAGAGAGTATTTAATGTAGGGATCAGAATGATAAAAAGTTTGAATTTGCAAAATATTGTGACAAATTGTGCAGTGACCACATTGAAACTGGCCACAAATGCCCCTTGCTTTCCTTCTTTGCCATGGCATCGTTGACACAAGTTTATCTCACAAATTACTATTTCTTGTACATGCGAATGTTGGAGGAGAGCTAAATACTGTATGCATTTGCAAAACATACCAATAACCTTTAATAATAATTTGCTATATTGAATCTGAAAATTTAGAAAAAGGAAAAGTGCAAACCATACATGAGTATTCATGCCTTTGCTGATTCATTAACAAAAGATCACGATTCGCAAATAGACCTCGGTTCATCTTTATCAGCAGCAGAAATTACTGGAACCTTTCGAGGTGCAGGTATAGAGCTAGCCTGGTTCAACCCAGATAACATCTTAGGCCGGAGTTCCTTCACCTTGTCCTGGAGCCAGTGATCAATCCGAGTGGCCAAGGCTACTAATTCGTCCAGCGAGTCAGGTGTTTCGCGAGCAACAGCTCGTCTTTTAAACAGGTATCCCGGCCTCTGCAAAAGAGAGTCTTGAGACATTTGGGGTCCCAGCAGAGTTCTGCTGCAAGAGTTTTAAATTCTATGGCAAATTCAGCCAACGATCTATTGCCTTGCTTCAATTCCACCAAAGCAGAACCGGCTACAGAAGTTCGAGCAGGGTCATCGAAAATGGATTTAAATAAGTCCATAAATCCTTCTATGTCCTGCAAAATAGAGTCCTTGTGTTCCCACAAGGTAGATGCCCAAGACAAGGCCTACCATCCAAGTAGGAAAAGATGTAGATAGTCTTGGAGAATAGAAGTAGGAAATAAAGATGGTTGTAAGGTAAAGTGCATGCAGCACTAATTTAGAAAGCCCCGGGTCTTCTGTATTTCTCTGAAGAAGCAGATCGGAGCTGCCAGTAGTACAGCAGTCTTTACAGTTACCTCCAGTAACTGACCTTCATGGTTAGAAGCAGTGCTTTGAACTTTCTCTGTATGTAGCTGATGAAAAGCTGAAGTAAGTTTTTCCAAGGCGTCCTGTTGTTCTGCAATGCGCTGGGCCAGGCCCGGTATAGCCTGTAAAGCATTGAGTTGTGCTGGATCCATGTAGTTCACCGGAACCATGGAGACAAGTAGGGATGTGAATCGTTTTAGGACGATTAAAATTATCGTCCGATAATTTTAATATCGTCTTAAACCGTTATGGAACACAATACAATACAGATTCTAACGATTTATCGTTATAAATCGTTAGAATCGTGAGCCGGCACACTAAAACCCCCTAAAACCCACCCCCGACCCTTTAAATTAAATCCCCCACCCTCCCGAACCCCCCCCCAAATAACTTAAATAACCTGCGGGTCCAGCGGCGGTCCGGAACGGCAGCGGTCCGGAACGGGCTCCTGCTCTGAATCTTGTTGTCTTCAGCTGGCGCCATTTTCCAAAATGGCGCCGAAAAATGGCGGCGGCCATAGACGAAAAAGATTGGACGGCAGGAGGTCCTTCCGGACCCCCGCTGGACTTTTGGCAAGTCTCGTGGGGGTCAGGAGGCCCCCCACAAGCTGGCCAAAAGTTCCTGGAGGTCCAGCGGGGGTCAGGGAGCGATTTCCCGCCGCGAATCGTTTTCGTACGGAAAATGGCGCCGGCAGGAGATCGACTGCAGGAGGTCGTTCAGCGAGACTTGCCAAAAGTCCATACGCGTATGGCCGGCGCCATTTTCCGTACGAAAACGATTCGCGGCGGGAAATCGCTCCCTGACCCCCGCTGGACCTCCAGGAACTTTTGGCCAGCTTGTGGCCAATCGTGTTCGTCTATGGCCGCCGCCATTTTTCGGCGCCATTTTGGAAAATGGCGCCGGCTGAAGACAACAAGATTCAGGAACAGGAGCCCGTTCCGGACCGCTGCCGTTCCGGACCGCCGCTGGACCCGCAGGTTATTTAACTCATTTGGGGGGGGTTCGGGAGGGTGGGGGATTTAATTTAAAGGGTCGGGGGTGGGTTTTAGGGGGTTTTAGTGTGCCGGCTCACGATTCTAACGATTTATAACGATAAATCGTTAGAATCTCTATTGTATTGTGTTCCATAACGGTTTAAGACGATATTAAAATTATCGGACGATAATTTTAATCGTCCTAAAACGATTCACATCCCTAGCAATTAGTACATGGGTATATGGCACACCAACAGGTCCACAAATATACTGACCCCAATGAATGTAGGAACTTGAAAGTTTCAGTTAAGTTTTAGAAATTAATTTGATGACCAAATTGTAACTAGTGGAATGAGTATAAAATGGATGTAATGTGATATCTCAGTCTTGCCTGCATCACCAATCTATTCACAGTATTCTATATTAGCTGCAAAAACCCTGTACTCTAACCTAACCCCTGTACATCTTTTAATACTATAGAAATGACTAATAATAGAGGAGAATAATTGGGTGCTGGCAAAGAACAAATTTAATGCAAGCATATATTTGGCAACTCTTCAGCTGAATAATAAAATATTCATCACTGCTCAGAAAAAGATATTCAGAACACATAGTACACTCAACGGCCTCTACCCATAGATATATTTACAAACACCCATTCAGCCAAATGTATTTGTGCTTTTTTTTTTAATAATAGTGAGAACTCTCACAAATGAATACTCTTCCTCTTGTTCCAGTCTGGTATAAGTTCATTGGAGCTCAGCTGCAGCATTATTCTGACTTGATCATCAGAGAGTATTGAATAATAAAAGACCAATGAACGGAAGGGCCACTCACAAATCAGGGTCCTGGACTACAAGAGAACTCACTTTATTAATCTTTATGCTGGTAGGATGTTGATATGGTATGAAAATTTATGTATAATAGAAAAATGGTGAATACATTAAAAGAAGCTATCATGGTCTGACATACCAGATATGGCTATTTCTCCGGTTGGAGCGGTAGAGGGCTCTGTGGCAAAGCAGGACAGGGTCTTCTGCCTGGCCAGTCACCTCCCCCTTGGTTTGAGCCTGTAGGTTCTAGCAGCCAGCAGGACTTTTCTGTCCAGGTGCATGGGGGGCTCTGGTCAGGGCAGGCAGTGTTCAAGCAAGGTTGGAGTCCAGGCAGAGGTAGAGGCAGGTGGAGATCAAACGGGGTCGGAATCCAGGCAGAAGACAAGGCAGGCGGAGAACAGCAAAGCAAGGGCAGAAGTCAGTCTGGGTCAGCAACTGATAATCAGTTCAAGGAAGGCTGACTGGGAGGCAAGGCTAAGCTGGACAGGGAAAACAAGGCTGGACAGAGAGGCAAGGCTGGGCAGAGCAGGAGCACAGAGAGACAGGTCAGGAACAGGATAAAACATGAAGACAGGAACAAAATTTTATTTATTTATTTATTTACGATTTTTATATACCGATGTTCATTTCAAAAAGAGATATCACATCGGTTTACAATAAGATACAATAGGTAATTCACTATCCCCTAAAAGGGCTTACAATCTAAAATTTTTGTACCTGAGGCTAAGAGATTACAAAAATAAAACCATCAAAATCAAAGTTCTTAACAATTAAGCAAAAGGTATAACAAGGAGCATATTAAAGAAATAACACAAAGGGTTGCATGAAGGGGTGCTTGCTTGGTGCCTTTCAAACTGCCTGGCTCTGTTTGCGATGATGTCAGGGGAGGGGGCGGGTCTCAGAATCATGGTTTTCCCCACAGAAATCTCTTCTCAGTTTTAAAGACAGTTTTTTCAATTTTTTTGTCTTTTTACCTTGGATGTTAGCTGTTACAAGGTGATCAGCACTGGTGGGTAGCCCTCCCCATCACAAGCGCCTGCTGCCTTGGCGCCTTTCAAACTGCCCGGCTCTGTTTGCGATGATGTCAGGGGAGGGGGCGGGTCTCAGAACCATGGTTTTCCCCACAGAAATCTCTTCTCAGTTTCAAAGACAGTTTTTTCAATTTTTTTGTCTTTTTACCTTAGATGTTAGCTGTTACAAACACTGAAGGTAAACTGGACCAACAGGGCAAGGCAAGGTACAGACAGGGAACAGAAGGGCCACAGGGAGGCCCAGACAGGACAAGACAAGGACAGGACAGGAACACAAGAACAGGGCAAGGTATACACAGACACAGGCAAACAGTAACCAATGGCAAGACAACGAGGACCACCGAGAGGCCCTGACAAGCACTAGGGAAGTAAATAAATAAACAAGGACAAAACAGGTCCAGACTAGAAGATCTAAGTAGGCCACAAGGCAAGGCTAGAAGGCCTCTAAGACCACACAGAAAGAAAAACAATGCAAGGTTGACCAGAGCAAAGAGCCAAGGTAACTTGATGATGAGGCAACAATGAATCAGGGAAGGAAGTTCTTATAGGGCTGGCCTTGCTGTGTCATGCAGCCTTCAAGGTGGCAGCTAGAGGAGGGCAGAGCGAGGCCTAGTGAGGGCTACTGCTAGCAGGGAGGGAGGCTGCTTAGCAGCCAAAATCATAAAAATGTTATCTTAAGGACTATAAGGTTTGTCTTTTTGTGGATAATACCAACTTCTGCAACAGAGTAAACACCCAGGAAAGTGTGCAAACCATGAAGAGGGGTCTAGAGAAGCTTGAGTAATGATCTAGAACCTCAAAGTTAAAATGTAATGCACTTGGGCTGCAAAAAGCCAAGGGAGAAATACAGTGTAGGGGTTATAATTGTTCTAGGCCCAATACAAGAGTGGGATCTGGGGGGTGATCTAATGATACATGATGATCTAAAGGTGGCCAAACAGGTGGATAAGGTAACAGCAAAAGCCATAAAGATGCTTGGTTACATAGGGAGAAGAATGGTCAGCAGAAAAAAGGAGATTATATTGCCGCTCTACAAGTCCCTGATAAGATGGTGTTTAGAGTACTCAGTTCAAATTTAAAGATCATACCTTCAAAAGAATACAAACTGATGGAGTCGATCAAGATGGTGGCTTCTAAAATATTCATTGGTCTTCATTTTACAACATATGGGGACAGACTTAAAGATCTAAACATGAGTACTCTAGAGGAAAGGCAGAATAGGAGAGATATGATAGAAACATTTAAATACCTCAGAGGTTTCAATGCATAGGAGATGGGGGAACAAGAAATGGAGGTAAAAGAGGTAGAATCGGGAGTATTCTAAGAAAATATTTCTTTACAGAGAGAGTGGTAGATGCACGGAACAGCCTTCCAGTACAAGTGGTAGAGACAAGGACAGTATCTGAATTCATAAAGCATGGGATAAGCATAGTGGATCTCTGAGGGAATGATAGGGATTGAAGAGCTGAGTAGTTTGCGTGGTTTGGCAGACTAGGTGGGCCATATGTTCTTTTTCTGCCATCACATTTCTATGTTTTTATGTAGATCTTTATAGAGAAATCACTTGATAAATGGAAAAGATTTAGTTCAGTTTTTATTTAATTCTTGATTTACCACAAAATCAAAAAAATTCAGTGCAGCAAACATAAGATTAATAAATAATCAATTAAAAGAATACACAAGGAAATAAATGACATACAACAATATATTGCTAAAAATGCAAACTCAATATAAAAATGTTACCATAAATTAATCAAATATACAAAACAACTAGACCAATAGCATTTAAAACATAGAACAATAAATTAAACCTAACTAAATAAATAGAAAAACCAAACTAAGATAAGCCATCATCATGTCATAAATATAAACTAATGGGTAAATTTTAAAAGTCCTACAAGCACCAAAGTCGGGAAATACGTGTGTGAATTGGCCTAGTGCACACCATGCAGATTTTAAGAGGCAGCTGGTTACAAGCGTATCTCCCAGTATGCGAATAAAACTTTGTTTTCATAAAAGGGGCAGGGGCATGGGCATGGTCTGGGTGGGGCATGGGCAATCCAGGAAATATGAATAAAACCAGCGCATAAGTATTTATGCACGCCAGCGCTCACCAGGGTCCCTAACCATATAACTTTACTTCTGCTATGCCCAGCATGTTAAGTCATGAAACAAAACAAATTAGGCTAGTCAGCGGGGTTTTAAGGATCGGGGCTAACAGGGTAAAAAGGAGACAAGTTAGCTAGGGGTTTAGGAATTCCTTCCTTTTACAGGGGTGAACTGTGAACAAACTAGGCAATTGTGTCGGCGCACATAAAATCCCATCCCACACAACTTGCATAATTGAGGCGGCATTTGCCCGCGCTTGTATGCGTCAATGTAAAATCGTGTGCATGTACATATGCATGTATAGCCGATTTTTATAACAAGCATGCATATACGCGCGTATGTTATAAAATCAGCACGTCCATGTATGTGAGCTGGCAAATGCATGCACATGTGCTTCCGCGTGCAGGTCTTAAAATTTACCTTTATATTTAGAATAAAGAACACTAAAATGCTAAAAAATTAAGAACTTCTAAACATGAAAGGTTTGAATAGAAAGCTAGAACTTCATTTCCTTCCTAAATTTAAGAAAACGCTTTTCTATAAGATCAGTTGGCAAAGTGTTCTAAAATAGTAGTGTCAAATAACTATCATGCTAAACACCGTATAGACTCCAACCTAACCTTAGAAGGACAAGGAACACCAAGGAGGCCCAATAGGGTGGTATGAAACCAGTAAATCTGCTAAATGCAATTATTTTCTATGCATTGCAGTTCTGTATAATCAAAACCAATTTTACCATTGACTCCATTTATAAACCTGGAGATGCATTCCTATAAAATAAAAAAAAATAGTCACAACCAAGAACAAAAAACAAACATTTTTTATTTTTCTTTTAGAAATGTAGTTAATTGTATCATTTCCTCATCTGTGGATAACATGTGTTCACTGTCTCCTCCTTATGATCATCTGCCTCTACTCTTGGATCATCCTCTTGTCTCATCCTTTGAATCGTTTGCCTCTTTCTGTGGATCACGGTTATCATCCTGTGGATAAGTTGCATCATCTGTTGGATCATTTGCTTCATCTTGTTGATCATCCTCAACATCTTGTTCTGGAGTAGAAAAATGTATTCTGCTGCTTTCCTTAATAAAAAATGCACCAAACACTGCTGCTTTAAGAACATAAGAACATAAGAAAATGCCATACTGGGTCAGACCAAGGGTCCATCAAGCCCAGCATCCTGTTTCCAACAGTGGCCAATCCAGGCCATAAGAACCTGGCAAGTCCTCTTTACAGTTCCCCATAGCAATTGAGCTTATCGTGGGTACATTTAAGACTGCCTGCATAAGTGAAATGTGAAAGCATATGCATACATTCACTTTGAAAATCAGTCCACACATTTACACCAATTAACTTGTGTAAGTAATTTTCCTGAAAAATGTTACACACATACTTATGAGCAAAGAATTATGGTGGTTGCCATACTTGGATATGTAGAATTAAGGGTCAACAACTATGTTGTAGGTGATACCTTTCTTATAGCACTAATAATACATCTGTGACATGCTTTCAAGGATTATCCTTTCTTTATCAGTTCAGTAAAGAAACAGTGCAGTTACACTGAGTTTAAATAGTAGAGTAATCAAAGTCTTAGGTTGCCTGCATATACCATTCCAAATCATTAAAGGAAGGGGATGGGCAGGATGACAGAGGTGATGAGACATAAAATTTTGCATTTGAAAGGACCTATATCTGATAATGGATGAAAAACCCAATATCCTTACTGAGTCCATTTCCTTTTTTGTATAATCCTAAAAACCTTTTAAGTACCCTGATTGTGAGATAGTTAAGGAAATGATCTTCCTTTGAGAAGTGTTGTTTACCTATTGAGCTATTTTTCTCTGTAATGTTTTACATTGTCTATGAAGATGGATTCTTGGCTTGTTTCACCAATGCAGCATCCTTCTTCCCATAATATGCATTGGCTCTTATACACAGTATTCCTAGAAAAGCATGAATGTGAACCTCTTCTTTTGAATCCCTTTCTCATGTGCAAAGCTGTAGGGTCCAGTAATATGTTCAGACACAACTTGCATCATGACGTCTTGCAGAGTTTTGAAGCAAGGTGTGTGATTGGCAAGTGATGCTGTTCAAGGTTGATGGAGAGACACTCTTGCAAATCTTCAGTAAAGGCATTTGTTTTTAAGCTTCAAACAACAGTTTCATGTAGACATACAGTCCCCCAATATGGGACTCACAAACTCAATTTCACACTTGTATAAAAGAGCAAAATTATTGTCACAACAACGGCAAAACAGCATCGAGGAAATAAAGGTCTTATTTTCAGAAATTGGCAATTCATACACATGGTGGGGGTGAAACGGGGGGGGGGGGCGGTCCTGCACTAGCCGGCAGTAATCGCACAGCCACAGTGCGTTCGCTGCCAGCAACGAGCCAAATTATTCGGCACAAAATAGGCAGCAAAAAGGCGCCGTACCTTTTTTCTGTCTGTGCCGTCTTCGTGGAGTCAGCCCCGGTGACGCCCCGACTCCTCCTCTTCCGGGGCCGTCTCCGCCCCGATGTCCCCTTCGCAGGCGTGCGCTACGATTTTTAGCTATCGTGCACTTGCGCTGGTAGCGCAAGCGTGTGATAGCCTTAGAAAATAAGGTCCAAAGTATCTTTTAATTTAGTATGTGTATTATTGTCAAGGCATCCTAGAAAACTAAATGAAATATGTCAATATACAGAATTTCAAAGTTCAAACATAACAATAATCAGGTCTAGAAGAAGATAAACATATACACCAGAAAACTAAATGTCAAAGAGCTCAAAAATGAAAGTTACATGCAGTTAGAAAGAATGTTTACAAAGAAAAGGAGAGAAGGCATTTAAAAGGACTTTCAAAGAAGAAGGGTGACAAAGTTGATAGCCAATCCAGTAGGTCACATGGTTAGGGTGGACCAATAGGAGTTTGGAAGGAAACAACTAATCAGAATTGTTTAATACAATAATGGCAAAGATGCAGAGAACTATTGATCTGAAAACCTAAAAGAAGAAAGGCCATCCGATGTCTCTATTTAGACCAGAAGGGATTAGAGACCGAATCTGAAGATCCATCTTTGTTCTCTTCCAGTCAGATGTGCTGAAAAATGACCACCTCTGCTGGAAGGAGGACACTGGCCATTTACAAAAAACTTGAGATCTGAGATGGCTTTAGAATTTAGAATTTTTATTTTTTTATTTTCTAGACTGACAGACCATCTTTTTATCTAAGCCAGCAGCAAACGTTTTAAATAAATATGAATAAACCCATTAAAATAAAACTCAAATCCCAATCTAAAATACAAAACTTGTTCAAATCCACCACACTCAACCAAACATCACTCACAGGTGTCCTCCATCCTCAAACACCTATAAAACCCTTCAGAGACACCCCAAAAAAATCCATGCCCAAACGTTTTAAAATTAAAAAATCCTAACTCCAAGTAAAGGTCCCATGGGGACCCCTATTATCTCCTTAGGTATTTAAAACCAACTTCCCATTTTCCTAAAGTGTTCAATCCATTTTTGAACCCTAAATTTGCACCATGGAAAATGGATCAAATTTTGTCCTAAAAATGCATTTTTAATGTTAAGCAGTGGTCTGGATCAAGTCCCCAGCCCATCCTTATGTGACTCCCAACCAGAATTTTATTTAAATTTGTGATTATTTTTTAATGTGTTTTTCCTATCTATGGTGCCAGGTTTGCCAAGGTGCTTCCCTGGATGTGAAAATCAGTACAGGGCCTCCTCTAGGCCTCCCCACCTAAATTGCACCATTTTTTTATTTTTCTAATTATTATTTGGTCCTCTTTTAATCTTTCAAAATTATCCTCAAACCAAGACCTCGCGTGACCCAGCTGATATTAGTATTGCGGACTGCACTGCTGAAACACACTGGGGGCTTTCCCAAGGCCCACGATGCCAGAGATTGCTCAAATATCTTAGTTTCTCCAAGGCTGCCGTGGCTCTGTCTGCCCTTCGCACGTTGGCACCAAACGTCAGCAAGAAAGTGTAACAGCAGCTGCAGCATAATCAGCTGTCCACTCCAGGTCTCCTCTCTCTGGCTGCCCCAAAAACCACCACGGGGAGTCCTCACACTCCCAAGGCTCACTTCTTTATCACGGCACCTAGCCACTAAAAAATACAGGACTCTAAGATGCCTCCTCTGCTGTAGAGAGCCCCAGCTTGGCTCCTGTGGTTTTTCCTTATGGCAGCTGATAGCCGCCACTAGCAGCCACATGCTTCTTCCTTCTGTGGCCATGCATCCCAGGCCTCCCAAGCCTCACCAAGGAATCAGGTCTCCATCCTTCCAGGCCTGCACCTACTGGGGCAGGTAATGTATTTATTTATTTATTCCCAATTTACATACATACATACATACATACATACATACATAAATAAATGTCTTATTATGAACTGGTAACTAGTTAAATGATAGGAAAAAGAGAATAGTCTTGAATGGTCATTTCTCTCAGTGGAGAAAAGTAAATAGCTGAGTGTCCTGGGGATCATTTAAAAATGATCTGCAAAAGGGAATGATGAGTAAGGTGATCAAATTTGTAAATGACACAAAATTGTTCAGTCATCAGATCACTAGCCAATTGTAAGATGAAACTGTGAGACTGGGGCATTGGGTGTCTACATGGCAGATGGTAACTACAATACCTTGATGTAATCCACTTTGAAGTGCCAAAAAGTGGAATATAAATTTTAAAAAAAGATGAAATTTAATGTGGACAAGAGTAAAATGATGTATATAGAGAAGAATAAGTTCAATCTCTTGGAGAAAAAGTCCTAAATCATGACTAGTCATGTAGACTTGGAAAAGCCATTGCTTATCTCTGATTATGAGCAAAAAGGATTGCTCAGGTAGAGCGTCCATCAAGCTAGGTTGAGAGAACCTTGCACAAATATCATCACTCCGAAGGTCATCAAATCTTCAAGAGAGACCACTGTTCTGTTAGTACGTCTCACGTTGAATGTCAAAGTGGCCCCTAACCCCCTACACTAATACCTAAACCTCACCTCGAGTTATTAGGTGGGCCTCCCATAGGGATACAAATACCTGTCTAGGGAGAGGATACTATGGCTAGTCTCTCTCTCTCTCTCTCTCTCTCTCTCTCTTCCCCTTCCCCTTCCCCCCCCCCCCCACCCCCAGTGGTTATATGCAGGAAATACAACAGGTCTGAAATGTCATCACAATTTGTGTTAACTTAGCTCTTCACATAGATAATTAGCACAAATTGCAATAAACTGTATATTAGCATAAAACACACCCCTTTTGCTATCCCATGCGATACTTATCGAATTTTGATAAATTCAGGCCTAAATAGTTTACCTGGCTGTATTCAATTTTTATCCAGCTAAATTATAGCTGGCTAAGGAGTTAGGCAGCTAGAATATAGCTGTATAAGTTAGGGGCCATCCAGGGGCAAAACTGGGAGGAGTTGACTTAGCTGGCTAAGTTAACCAGCTAACTCCAATATTCAAAGTTTGTCGGGTGACTTAGGTGGTCATTTTCTAAGCCTATCGCACACAAAAAGGGACTTTTTCGCACGCAATAGCAAGGGAGGGGCAGAGTTAGTGCAGAGTCGCGGCGGCTACGGGAGAGTCAGGGCGGTGAGAAGGCGGACTCTGCGCTGTCTTCGCTGGTGGCGATAAGGTAAGCCATGTTATCACCACCAGTAGCTCGCCCAATAGCGCAACCTTTCACGGTGGCGCTATTGGGTACTGGGTAGAGATGTGAATCGGGTGCCGGAATTGGTTACAGTTTTGGTATCGTGGACCTGCGGGAAATTCCGTTTTGCGAGGTCCGGATGGGTTTTTTTCCGGCTGTCCTGAGCCAAATAAAAAAAAAATCCACCCCGACCCTTTAAATCTAATTATTTACAATCACCCACACTCCCAACCCCCCCAAAACTTTCCTAAAGTACTTGGTGGTCCAGCAGGGTTCCGGGAGCGATCTCCTGCTCTCAAGCCATCGGCTGCCAGTAAACAAAATGGCACCGGTGGCCCTTTGCCCTTACCATGTGACAGGGGCCATTGGTGCCATTGGCTGGCCCCTGTCACATGGTAGGAGCAATGGACGGCCAGTGTCATCTTAAAAAATGGCACAGGACATCCATTGCTCCTACCATGTGATAGGGGCCAGCCAATGGCACTGATAGCCCCTGTCGCATGGTAAGGGCAAAGGGCCATTGGCGCCATTTTGATTAGTGGCAGCCGTCGGCCTGAGAGTGGGAGATCATTCCTGGGACCCCTACTGGACCACCAGGTACTTTAGGAAAGTTTTTGGGGGGGGTCGGAAGGTTGGGGGATTGTAAATAATTAGATCTAAAAAGTAGGGGTGGGTTTGGGGGTTTTTTTTCTGTGTGCCCTTTCTCCCCCCCCCCCCCCTCCAAAACAATAAGAAAACCACACAAAAATTTCGTGGGGTTTTCCTATCATTTTCGGGGACCCCCGATACATGACGGATTAGAAAATATTGTACGATATTTTCATCCGTCAAAAAAACGATGCACATCCCTACTATTGGGTGCGAAAGCCGGCAGCGATAACACCGCAGTGTTGCGATCGCTGCCGACTTTCGCAGGCCTGCCCCCCATTACCGCTGGATTCACCATTCTCTGCGAGAATGGAAACTCTAGGCCTTAGTCAGCTAAGTCTGTTCGAGTCAAAGTGCTAACCTAATTAAGATAGCTGGCTATATTCAATATATACATACATGGAATAGACTTAGTTTTTGGGTACTTGCCAGGATCTTATGGCCTGGATTGGCCACTGTTGGAAACAGGATGCTGGGCTTGATGGACCCTTGGTCTGACCCAGTATGGCATGTTCTTATGTTCTTAATAGTGTGGTTGCACTGTTGAATATGCCTCCAAAGTTAGCTGGATAAGTTTTCTATATGGACTGTGTGTGAATATAGACCTCTATACTTTTTTGAAAGAGTACTTAATCGCGTTTACTCGTTCCAATCCACATTATTTTAGAGACCTCTGTCATATCTATCTCAGCCGTCTTTTCTCCAAACTGAAGAGTCCTAACCTCTTTAGCCTTTCATCTTAGGAGAATTGTTATTTCTCCTTTATCTTTTTGGTCATCCTTCTGTATATCCTTTCTAATTCCCCTATATCTTTATTGAGATATGATGAACTACACTCAGTATTCAAGGTGTGATCTTACCATGGAGCGATACAGAGGCATTATGATATTCTCTGTTTTATTCTCCAATCCTTTCCTAAAAATTCTTAGCTTTCTATTTGCTTTCTTGGCACATTGGACAGTGGTCCTAAAGATAGCCAGATAAACTTACCTGGTTAACTTCCTGATAAGCAGATATAATCAGTGAGCAGCACAGTATAAATTAGCCAGAATTTATCCGGCTAACTTATGTACTTCCTGCCTTGCTGAATATACAGTTTATTATAGATATAGATGCACACACACCACTCCATATCTTTTACACATATTTTATATTTGTCTCTTTATATAAAGCATATGTGCATTTATTATATAGATAGATATATTCTGTTAAGAGATTGATATGTACAATTTAGGATTTTGTGAAGCAAATGCTCATTCGAGACCTGAGGATTCATTAGTATGGTTCGATTTTTCTTTTACACCCTATCTCACATTATTATTTTTGTTTCAGTTATGGGTCGGTCATTTAGCCAACCATGACCAAACTATAATTACTGACAAAAGATAGTGCTATTGGTTATGGTTACCTTTATTGATGCTGAAGGAATTGTGGGTTTAAAGTGCATTTTCAGCAACAGATTTCTCACAGTATTAGCATTCCTGTTTCTTGTAGCCTCTCTTTGGTATTAGTCTCTGAATTTTAAAAAGAGCTATTTATTTCCCCTTAGGATATTATGACACCTGAAAGTGTTGGCCTTTAATAGATTAGTTGCTCCTACTGACTTTTTCTAAGAGAAACCAGTTTCTAAGCAACTAAGGTATACTGTATAATATTTCCAACACATAAAAAACTTTTCGGTACTTATCATTAATATTCTCAATTGGCAGGTTCATCTATCTATTCAGCTTTGAAGTGCATTAAACTATGCCAGCCAATTTAACCCAGCCATTTTCCCTTCCTGCTGGGGTACTGCAGACCTTGCTTAATCTCTGATTTTATCCTCGCTTTCCCGCAGCTAAGGATCCTCTGTGCCTATCTGATATTGTTTTTGCTCCCGTAGGAGTCTGTTCCATGCATCAGTCACCCTTCCGGTGAAGACTATTTTTTTTAAAGTCACTACCGAATGTCTTCCTTTGAGTCTCATGCTATAACCTCTGTTCCCTGCTTTTATGAAGAAATATTTCCTTCTGCTGTTTCTGTTTTGACCCCATTTCAGGCTCATACCGTGACTTCTTGTATTAGACTATCCTTTTACAGTACACATTTTGGATTATAGGATTAGATGACAAAATCCCTTGAGACAATCACTTAAACCCTCTATTGTGAACAATATCCCAAAGGGTGGAAGAGGGGGGGCTAAAACAGGTCTCACAATAACGGAAAAGATTGTGAAAAAGAGAGAAGCGTGAGTGAGAAAGGTACTTGTAGTTACAGAGAAAGAGAGATAGGGAAGAGAATAAAAAATTCAAGATGCACTGGAGAGTAAGGATTAATGCTGTCTTGAAACTTTGAATAGTATTTATTTAGCAAATACAAATCTGTGAAGCCAAGAAATAGCCTCCTTGTTAACTGAGTTGAAAGTTATTATTAATCCACCTCTTAGGGGGGTCAATGTACTAAAGCATAGTTAATGCTTGCAAATGTTAACGTGTTAAACGCTTTCACAAACATAGGGCCATGCAACAAAATGGAACGACCAGCAGCATTTTTAAAACTAGATTTGGTGGGTGAGGAGCGACTGGGGATAGCTTCTGCTTCATTTTTATTTTGCAGACCCCACAGAAGGAATAAGAGATATACTGGGAGACTGAGGAGATGGGAAAGTCCCAGTGGGGAAGGTAGAAATCAATATTTAAATGTTGGTGGTGCTAAGATTTTTTTTGGCAAAGGTCAAGGGTCCTTCCTTCCCTTTTGTTTTTCTTTTTTTTTTTTCTTTTCTCTTTGGTATTTATTTTGTTTCTAATAAATTAAAATAATTGTAATAAATAAACACAATTTAAAACTAATTTAAAACCTGAAAAAAAATGAAACAATGATTTTATTTTCTGTGCACTCACCCCTATATCCTAATACATATTCCCAGAGATCTAACTTCTTGATATAAGGCCAAATTCCTTCTCATTCCTTCCAGGGTTTCTCAAGAGACAAGTTGATGAGGTCTTTCCTAGCACACAGAAACATGATAAAGGGGATTAGAGGTGTGGATTTTTCAAATTCCAAATTCAAAGAATCACCTGAAGTATCCAAATGTGAATGTGCGGTAGCTAAACTTTCACTGGGTGCTTGGGCTTTCATGAGCAAATAATATGCTCTTGAGAAACGTGGAAGGGTCTTGCCAGGGACTTTTAAAAACTCAGTCAAGTACTTTTTGCAAAGATTTAATTTCAAACTATTTACCACCTTTGGAAAATTCACTAACCGTAGAGGGTAACTTTCAAGCAACTATGCACAATGGCATATACCTGCATATATGGCCACAATTAGGTCCACAATAGTATTTTTAACCTGCACATATCATATGATTGAGCATTATGAAATATGCATATCTTTACTCTGGAACATATGCATGTATGTATGCTCATGTGTGAATACACACAATACATTGAAAGTGAGTATTTCAATGCATATACTTTTCCTACCTGTTTTAAATTCTATGCGTATAGTGGGGCGGATTTTCAAAGGGTAATGCGCATAAGTTATGTGCGTAACCCCGAGAATCCGCTCCTGCACGTGCCGAGCCTATTTTGCATAGGCCCGGCGACGCGCACAAGCCCCGGGATGCGCTTATGTCCTGGGGCTAGAAAAAGGGGGCAGGGGTATGGACAGAGGCCTCCGAAGGCCTGCTAGGCTGGGAAATCGTGCGCAACCTACACCTGCCCAGAGGCAAGCACAACTTAAGTAATAAAGGTAGGGGGGGGGATTTAGGTAGGGCTGGGGGGCAGGTTAGACAGAGGAAGGTGCGGGGGGGGGGGCGAAAGGAAAGTTCCCTCCGAGGCCGCTCCGACTTCAAAGCGGCCTCGGAGGGAACGGGGAAAGCCATCGGGGCTCCCCTAGGGCTCGGCGCGCGCAAGGTGCACGTGTGCACCCCCATGCGTGCCCCGACCCCGGATTTTATAACATGCACAAAAATATTTTACACACAAAAATAAAGCAGGACTTATGTAAAACATGATTTACATGCATAAAGCAGCGTTTTTCGAAACATACATGCATAAATGAAATTAACCAGTTTACCAATTACTCCGCCAGGTTGCCCAGTCCTCCAGATCATCGAGACCCTCCTGTTTCATTAACCTGAACTCTCACATTTCACCCAGACAATCATACACAACCACAAATCAAATATCAGCTATGCCACATAATTAGTAGGTGTAATATTATGCAAGTAAGTTGCTAAATGTACAAAATAAATAGCATATCCACGAGCATTTGCTATTTTAAAAATTGTAGCATATGCACCTAAATCAGGGATCACAAATAATGCATACAAAAATGTATATGTATATGGCTATACATTTTGCACAGTGGCAGGCTTCAGAAAGAGGCTTGTTTTGGTTCATGAGGTCATCAGCTGACAACACCTTCTCTTTCTTTAAGCCTATATACAGAGCTGATTATTGAGAGTCTACCAGCATACCTGCTTTGGTCTCGGTATCCACAAAGTCTAAAATGCACAAACATCACAGGAGACACATTCTACAGGACAGTAACTCTGCTATGTTGGCCTCAAGTCATGGCAGCCATGTGGAAAAGCAAAGGCCTCAAACCTGAATATACCTGAAAGCTCACACCTCTGCTTGGAAGATGACAATTCTGAAAGCATATCTTCCCTGGAGTCATCAGTCTATGGGGCAAATTTTCAAAGGCGTGCGCGCATAAGATACGCGCATACCCCCCAAAAACCTGCCCCAAGCTCCCCCTGCGCATGACGAGCCTATGTTGCTTAGGCTGCCGGTGCATGCAAAGCCCCAGGACACGCGTAAGTCCTGGGGCTTTCCTGGGGGGGGCGGGTCGCGGCCAGCGCATCATCGGGGGCATTCCGGGGGCAGGGCCACAGGCGTGGTTCCAGCCCTGGGGCGTGGCCACGGCCTACGGACCAGCCCCTGGACTGGAACATGGCGGCCGGCTCGGCATGCGCAAGTTACGCCTGCCCAAGGATAAAAGTAGGGGGGGGAATTAGGGCCGGGGGGTGGGTTAGGTAGGGGAAGGGAGGGGAAGGTGGGGGGAGGCGTAAGGAAAGTTCCCTCCGAGGCCGCTCTGATTTCGAAGCGGTCTCAGAGGGAACGGAGGCAGGCTGCGCGGCTCGGCGCACGCAGGCTGCCAATTTTGTGCAGCCTTGCGCGTGCCGACCCCGGATTTTAAAAGATACACGCAGATCAAAGGTGTAGCTAAGGCTAGCAAGAGGACACTAGCTATGCCAAACTTTGCACATTGTTTTGGCATTCCTACATGACCGCTATGGCAAGACATGACTCTTTTTGACTGACAATCATTATGAATACATTAGGGCAGCCACATGTTTTTGTTGTTAGGTTTATTTAGTCTCTACTTTGTCTACTACTGTCAATTTCAGCTAATGATTTGTTTTGCCTAACTAGGCCTAAGTGGTTTCTGTTATACACTGATCCAGACAGAGAACCAGTGAGTAAAAGAAAGATACAGATGTGAGAAGCAAGAACTACTCTACTGAGCTCTCTTCCATGCAATGGAAGAGTCTAGATGATGAATAACAGGCAAAGTAACATTGAATAATACTTTACCAAGGCTGGTTGCCAGTCCATATGGTCTCCCCAGCTTCTGCTGAGGGACAAGGGGGCATCCTGAGATAGTTCTGGAACAATATCAACTGGTATGCCATAACTTAGTCAATAAACAATTGAACGGGGAATTAATTTAGTGTAATGTGTTCTGGTAGCACTCGTGAATTTGATAACCATACAGTGGTTATAACAATTTTACTAGTATATACCGTCTTTAATTTCAAAGTTTTTTTAAAAAATTGTTTTTATTTTTGTATTTAATTGTAATCCTTCATCATTGACTTATGTAATACTTAACCATGTTCACTCTCCTTGTCGATCAACCCAACTCACTCATATGAAATTTTCAAAGTATCACTGTACTTATCTTAGTAGAATATAGTGGACCACTGTCCCTCTTGCTGTATTGGACTTTTCAGTGTGAGTCGGGGCCATGTGCCCGACATCGGCCGTATTTCAACAGTGTTGTCGAGATGGAATTTTTGACTCTCTTCAAAGTTCTCCTAAGTCCCTGGAGCAGACAACTTTTGTCGAAACACGGCCGTTGTCTGGCAGACGGCCCCGACTCACGCTGAAAAGTCCAATACAGCAAGAAGGACAGTGGTCCACTATATTCTACTAAGATAAGTACAGTGAGTCGGGTTGATAGGAGTGCCTATATTGGCCATTGGCTAGCTATGGCTCTGGGTGTTGTGAATGAAGGGAGAAGACATGGGTTTTATTACCTGCCTTCCTGAATCCAAGCAGCTATAATAAGTTATAGGAAGTTTTTCCTTGCATCAAACAACTTACAGTCTATGGGTCTGATTCACTAAGGCATTTCTCCCATTCTGTGTCTATGGGAAAATGCCTTGACGTAAGAGACCCTAAGATGGTAACTTTCAAACAGGCACATGGGCCTATATGTGCATGTGTTTGTTGGCCTGCACCCAGGGCTGCAGCTATTTTATAACAAATGGGTGTACATTTGCGCATGTTATAAAATATCCTGGTTGCATGTACAAGTTCACCCAATTTTAAATGGTTCAAACCTGTGCACGCAAAAGCCAGTTCTACCATGTAAGTCAGGAGATTTTAAAAGGGAGGCGCAACAACTGATTTGCCAGTTTTACCAGTTTGTTCCCAGTTCACCCATTTAACTGATAGATCCTCCAACCCGCCTGGTTTTATAGCTTGTACACCCCCCCCCCCCCCCCCCCAGTTTCCACAGACCCTTTAAATCCCTCTGAAATGGCTTCTTATATTTTTTTTTTGGGGGGGGGGACACTTGTCATGCAGCAGGGAGCGTCAGTGTACACATGATCACATAAGTATTTATGTGCAAATTTCTGGTTAAAGTCCCAAAACGCTCATGTACCAGCCAAGTCCCATCCAACCCATGCCTACTCCCCGCCCCTTTTTGAGAAGTTGCGATATGTGCACATAGTGGCATTTCCATGCGAATCCGGGCAGCTTTTAAAATCCACTCATTATGCACGAGCCCAATATCTGCACACATCAGGTTTCTAAAATTCACCTTTAGGTGCAATAGTAAAGTTTCCCTATTTGTTCATTTCCATTCTCTAGCTAGCAGGGATCCTCTGTTTTTGTCTCATGACGTTTTGAATTCCATTACTGTTTTTGTAACCACCTCTTCTGGGAAGGCATTCCATGCTAGATGAACCATACAGTACCTGCAAAATTTCTGGCTTGGGCTGGTGGTGACAGAGATTACCAGGGATGGGGGAAAAGCAGCAACAGATAGCAGTGATGGGGAATTTCAAATATCAGGTTCCCTAATGTGCACTCTCCTCAAAAAGCAGGCACATGTGGCAGCCATACAAAGTATAGACTTACTGTGTCAAATTTTTGGCGACCTACTTCCCACCTCTTAGTGACACACCAATGGTTGAGAATCGCTGCTCTAATGGTATGGCAGGCTTGCCATAAAGCTTCTGAGTATCTTTTTTCAGGTTTTCATGTTATTTCACAAAGGGGCAGATTTTAAATACCTGCGTGCGGGCGCAGATTTGTTCGCGCAACCCGGCGCAAACAAATCTACGCCCGATTTTATAACATGCGCGCGCAGCCTTGCGCATGTTATAAAACCCAGGGTCGGCGCATGCAAGGGGGTGTACAATTGTGCAACTTGTGCGCGCTGAGCCGCGCAGCCTGCCTCCATTCCCTCCGAGGCCGCTCTGAAATCGAAGTGGCCTCGGAAGGAACTTTCCTTCCACCCCTGCACCTTCCCCTCCCTTCCCCTACCTAACCCGCCCCCCAGCCCTACCTAGAACCCCCCCTTACCTTTGTTGAAGAAGTTACACGCGCCTGCCAACAGCCAGCCCGTGATCCCGGGCACAGCGGCAAATGGCCGCTGTGCCTGAAGGCTCAGGCCACGCCACGCCTCGCCCCCGGACCGCCCCGGACCACCCAGCCCCGCCCCTTTTTGCAAGCCCCGAGACATACACGCATCCCAGGGCTTGTGCGTGCCACCGAGCCTATGCAAAATAGGCTTGGCGCACGCAGGGGTTTTTTTTAAGGGTTGCGCGCGTAACTTACCCTCGAAACCCTTTTAAAATCCACCCCAGGGGGGCGCTGTTGCCAGCCGATGCAGACAGACGTGTGGTAGCTGGGCTCCGCGCTCCTCGACCCCAATAACTCACGGTATTTAGCCTGAAATTTGGTACGATCCTACTGCTACAGCATTTCACTACTGGGCACTCGATTTGCTGCATAAAATATGACATCGAAGCGGAAACCTACAGATTTAAAACAGTTTTCCTACGGGAAGGCTTCACCAGAACCAGGTCAAGATGGCGGCGAAAATCCTAACTCGGCCGCGGAGGAGGTGGTGCAACCTGAGGTATTACCGGGACCATTGGAGGCTTCTAACACTCAGGCTATTGCGTCTCTATTAACTAGGGACGAAGCCCGACAATGGTTCGTCGAGCTGCGGGAGGATTTACAGCAGCATAAGACTGAGCTTATGGCATCGATGGCTGACCTCCGGGGCGATTTAGCAGCGCTTGGATCCAGGGTGGATGAGAACGAGGTGCGCATAGATGCCCATGGGGAAGCGATAAATACCCTCCAGTGCAGGCAAGACTCCACTGTGGTTGAGTTACAGGCGCTCCACTCTAAAGTGGAAGATTTAGAAAATCGGAGTCGCAGGAACAATCTCCGAATCAGAGGGGTCCCTGAGTCGCCGGAATTCGGAGAGGTGCCGGAGGTCGCCAAGCAAATTTGCCTCTACCTACTAAACCGGGGCACCGACCATGAGGAGGAAACGGGCTCTATGACGCAGGAGATTCACTTTGAGAGGGCGCACCGAGCCATAGGACCCAGGCGGGATCAAAGGTCGCGGGATATCGTTCTCTGTTTTCAGAGCTTCCCCCTGAAAGAGCGAGTTTACTCTGCAGCGCGCCGGATGACTGAGATCACATGGCGAAATCAAAAGATCTCCATTTTCCAGGATCTGTCCGCGGTTACCCTCAAGAAGCGGTTTGACTTTAAAGCAGTGACTGCGATTTTGCGGGAGAAGGACATCAAGTACAAATGGACATACCCGTTTGGCCTCTCATTCCAAGCTCAAGGCGTCACACATCGGGTTACTACTCTAGAGGAGGCCGCGGAGGCCTTTACCAAAGCGCGGCTCCCGATTACTTTTTCCCATGATAAAATGGCGCCGACCACGCAGCCGCTGGACCCTGCTCCTCGATGGCAGAGAGCAGGAAAGGGAGGCAAACGCCTCCGCCGGCAAACTGATACTAATCGCTTGCAACCATCGGAGCAGGGGTGAGGTGCAGACCATAAGACTGTGGACTATTGCTTAACATTTTCGATCTCCATATACCGCATAGCATTTACTTTTTGCTTCGGGTTATTGGGAGCTTGGTTTATTGTTGTTCCTGTTTACTGCTGTTTCTCTGCCCTGTGCCCAAGGGTGGGGAGGATTGTGCTAAGTTTAGTGTGTGAGTTTGGAGGGGTGGGTTATCACTGTATACTGTAAAATTGGGGTTTTGCTTGCGTGGGGTCGGGGGGGCGGGGTGCGCTATCCTGAGGAGGGATGTCTGACTTGCGGGGGCAGCGGTGTTCTCTCTGGAGAGAGGTATCCCAAGCTAGGTTTAAGGGATACAATAGGAAACAAGGGGGCATCACAGGGCGGATGGGGTTTTTTCTTTCTAAGTTGCATTTTTTCTACTATTCCCTGCGGGGTGAGTGTGGCGGTGGAGGGCGTGGGAGCGTGGGGAGCTGTCTTTCGATGACATGGCTGGTTGGCCACAGGGGGTGGGGTTGGGAGCCCTGGGGAGCTTTCTAATATGTGATGGCGACTAAGCTTATATCATTAAATGTTAAAGGATTAAACACCCCCAGGAAAAGGTTGTTATTAAAAAGGGAACTGCAGAGGCAACAGGCTGTTATAGCCTTTATTCAAGAAACTCATGTGCGCAAACATCATGAGCGTTTACTGGCGTTCCCAGCCTATTCTTCTTCATATTGGGCTGCCAGCTCCAAGTCTCACAGGTACACTGGGGTGGGTATTCTCATCTCATCTGCACTGGTCCACGAACTTATCACGCATGTTGCTGATCCCTTAGGTAGATATGTCTTAGTGAAGATTAGGATGGGAAAGCAAATAGTCACGTTACTCAATGTATATTTCCCGAACTCTCATCAGGCTTCTTTTATTGCCACACTTCACGGGTTATTACAAGACCACTCAGAGGGAGATCTCATTATAGGTGGAGATTTTAATTTTGTGCAGAATCCCTCCATAGACTCTAGTTCGGGAAAGATAGCCTCAGTGCCGACTCGTCGACTATGGCATACTTTCATGAGTGATTGGGGTCTGGTCGACATATGGAGGGATAGATATCCGCACTCGCGTTCCTATACCTTTTACTCTAGACCGCACGATACCTACACGAGGATTGATTGTTTTTTTCTATCTTCCTCCTTTCAAAACAAGGTTCAGAAGGTGGAGCTTGATAGTATTACTTGGTCTGATCATGCTCCGATATGGATGACATGTTTTCTGGGGGATTCAGGTAAGGGGTATCGCCAGTGGCGTCTTAATGACACTCTACTTAAAGACACTCAATTTGTCAAGCAGGTGGGGGAACGCTTAAAGGAGTACTTTCAGGAAAATCAGACAGCAGGCATCTCTCCCATGACGGTGTGGGAATGCTCTAAAGCTGTACTCCGGGGCACGTTCATTGCTCGGTCGGCCCATTGTAACAGGTTGCGGGAGGAACAAAGACAGTCATGGATGCATGACTTGGCTCGCTTGACCCAGTCCCACAGTAGTACTAAGTCGGAAGTGACTTACCTGAAGTTGCTGAAGGTTAAGGACCAATTACGCTCCCTAGAAGATACGGCGATTAGTCACCATCTTCTGCTGTTGAAACAACAGTTCTTCGAGGGGGGTAATAAGGCGGGCAAATATTTGGCTCGACGGCTGCGAGCCTCTCAGGCCCACACAGTGGTTGCAAAAACATATAATGCCGGGGGGGAACTGGTAACCAGCTCCGAGGGAATACGAGACTCCTTTACCGATTTCTATTCCCGGCTTTACACCGCAGATAGTTCCATTTTGGAGGGGGCTATAGATGAGTATTTGACTTCAGTGCATCTCCCGGAGCTACTCCCCAGCCAGAAAGACTTCTTGGATAAACCTATCGAACAGGATGAGGTACTCTCGGCTATTAAGAAACTAAAGCCGGGAAAAGCGCCGGGGTTAGATGGATATACAGGGGTCTATTACCGTAAGTTTGCTGAGCAGCTGGTGGGACCTTTGACTGATGCCTTTAATTCTCTATTGGATGGGGCTACTATGACTCAAGACGCCAACACTGCTGGCATCACAGTGTTGGCTAAGCCAGGGCGGGACCCCACTAGGTGTAGTTCGTACCGCCCAATATCTCTCATAAATATTGATCTGAAACTTTTAGCCCGGGTATTGGCGGCTCGGCTCAATGGAGTTCTTCCGGGGTTGATACATAGTGATCAGGTGGGATTTGTGCCTGGGAGGCTCGCGGCGGATAATGTGCGTCGGATCATAGATATCATGGATTTGGTGCATAGGGATCAGACTCCTGCGGTTCTTCTAGCGTTGGACGCGGAAAAAGCCTTTGACCTTGTCCATTGGGAGTTTTTGTTTCGAACTTTGGTCAGCATGGGCTTTGGGGACACCTTTATTACCTGGTTGCGGAAGTTATATCACTGCCCCTTCGCTCGAGTCAAGGTTAATGGGGGTTACGGGGCGCCTTTTGCTATAAATCGGGGAACTAGACAGGGTTGTCCCTTATCGCCCTTACTCTTCGCCCTGTTTTTAGAACCTTTTGCCATTAGAATCCGGGGGGCACGGTCCGTTGTGGGGATCTCCCAGGGGGACACTCAATTTAAAATATCGTTATTTGCTGATGACGTGCTGCTTACCCTCACTAAGCCAGAATCCTCGCTACAGGGGGTAATGGTGGAACTCGGTCAATTCATGGCAGTTTCTGGTATGAAGGTTAATTACGAGAAGTCTGAAATCCTGAATTTAACTTTGTCCACAGCCGAGGCTGGAGCTCTGAGTCATCGCTTCCCGTTTAAGTGGGCTACCAAATCTATTAAATATTTGGGGGTCCGATTGGGCTCTCACCCTAAATACTTATATGAGCTTAATTATGGCCCCCTGGTGGCATCTATTCAACGGGACCTAGATAAATGGATGTCGGATACCCATTCCTGGCTTGGGCGTCTGGCAATACTCAAGATGAATATTTTGCCCAGGTTTTTATACTTTTTCACCACCATACCCATATTTCTTCCCCCGCAACTGTTGAAACAATGGCAACAAATATTATGCCGGTTTATCTGGCGGCGAAGACCTCCGAGGGTTGCTCGAACTTTGCTGTACCAGCCCAGATCCAGGGGGGGCATTCAGTTACCCAACTTGGCTTGGTACTATGTTGCTGCTCAACTCCGAGCCTTGGTGACCATGCATCGGGTCACGGACTTGCCTCAGTGGGTGAGGCTGGAGCAGGCCCTGTTGGGGCAAATGCCAATTTCTGCACTGCCCTGGCAACCTCCATCTACCTGGGGTTTACGTGCCCCTTTGCCTTACGCCCTTGGGACCACAATGCGTATCTGGGGGCACTGGAGAGCGGTACTTGTGGGTCCCGAACAATATTCTATGCTTTCTCATTTATTCACCAATACGGTGGGGCTGGGGGACGTAGAGGCTGGGTCAGCTAGGTGGTGGGCACAGGAGGGGCTTTATCTTTTGGGCCACGTGTGTCAGCAGGGTAAATTACTGTCGAGGGAACAGCTAGAGGTCTTGCATCCCAAGCCTGCTTTAGATTTTCTTCTCTATGCCAAAATCTATTACTTCGTTCATAAGGAAACGAGGAGGGGAACACTGCGGGTTAAGGGCACTTTGTTTGAAAACTACTGTAAACATGCTTTGGCCATAAGGGGCTCTATTTCCAAAATATATGCTCTGCTCAACGGGAAACTGAGTGGTTACCCAAAATTTCGCTCTAGCTGGGAATTGGATTTCCACTCTGCTCTGGAAGATCAGGAGTGGGATAACATTTATACGATGGCGCACAAATGCTCCCTCTCAGCGGGGTTGCAGGAAAATTGCTATAAGATGCTTTATAGATGGCATTATACGCCCGCTAGGCTCCATAGGTTTTTCCCATCTATATCTGCCCTATGTTGGAGGGGGTGTGGGACTATTGGCACCTACTATCATGTGTGGTGGACTTGCCCTATAATTGTTCAGGTTTGGCAGGGGGTGTTTGATTGGCTCGCCTCGGTGCTGCATATGCCGGTTACTCCTCAACCCTGGCATGCTTTATTGGGGCTCCCACTAACGGACAGTAGCAAAGCTATGCATAAATTCATATTGCAGGTGTTTATTGCCACACGGGCTGAAATAGCCATGCACTGGAAACAATCTGTGGCTCCCTCTTTGGCGAGTATACTACTCCGCCTTCGTTCTTATTACCAGCTGGGGAG
Organism: Rhinatrema bivittatum; assembly: GCF_901001135.1. Classification (NCBI taxonomy): domain Eukaryota; kingdom Metazoa; phylum Chordata; class Amphibia; order Gymnophiona; family Rhinatrematidae; genus Rhinatrema; species Rhinatrema bivittatum. The sequence continues at coordinate 774,153,251 of NC_042616.1, read as the reverse complement.
ACTTACCGCCACACATCAGGATAAACTGGCGGCCTTTAACAAATCTTGGGCTCCCTATCAAGCTTGGGTTCTTAGTCAAACCACTCCAGCTACTACACTTTAGCTGACAGTACGTGGTGCTACCATGTCCCCCAGTAATTAGCCAGTCCCGGAAATCTGGCTGCTGGGTGTGTCCAGTATCTCAAGAATGCTATGTTTCGGTGGGGCTATACCGGCTTCATATCCTAATGAAGGGAGATGCTGCTACTGGTCTGGGGGCATTCCCGCTTATTCATCCTGCCATTATTCAGCTTTTTGTTGTTGCATATTGCAGCTTAGTGTTATTGCATTATTATTTTCTGTACTAACTTTCAAGTTGTGCGTAGTCTTTATGTTTTCGCTCTGTGGTGTCGGGTGGGAGGGGGGAGGGAGGGGATGGAAGGGAGGGGATGAAGTTCATAATAATGGGCAGTTAAAAATGGCCACAATTTGTTCTTTATCTTGGTATGTATTTTGGGATGGCTGTGTTTTTGTGAACTGTTCTTTCTGTATTGATACTGAATGTTGCCAATAAAAAATGATTACATACAAAAAAAAAAAAATCCACCCCAAAGTGTCTGTCAGGGGAAGGATTTTGAATCACTGTGTCTGAGGGGATTCCAGAATTTGAATACATTTTTTAGATGGCAAATTGAAAGGGGAAAAATCAATACTCGTTCACCCGAGAAGATCACCTCACAATTACAAACAAATAGCTCTTTTCATGTATATATAAAATATACCTCTGTTAAAATGCTTTGACGAATTAGCTGGGGCATTTTGCACATTCTTTTTTTTCTCTGCCTTTTTCTCTATAGCTTTTTAAGAAATAATATAAAAAGGGGACATGAGTATAAGAGCAGCAACCAAACCAGGGCTGCTATCTTCATGGCTGTCATTCCTAGTAGTCGCCCAATGATAATGAAACTGATATATTTCTTGAGCACGTTCTAATGACTGTTTCTATTTTCTTCACAAGTCTTCTCTTTTTATAGCACTATTTCCTTTCCTAACAATGGGACACAAAAAAAAAAAACCAGGCAAAGGCAAAGAAACCTCAAGAAAATAGGAATATATTGATGCAAAAGTGCAGAATGCACTTAAAACACTCAAGAAAAAGAGAATGTCTACTAGGCATGAGCCAGCAAGTGCCCTATGGTGGTATTAGGGGTATGGCAGGTAGGCTTGAGGCAGCAAGTCCTCTATGGTGGAATAAGGGATATGGTAGATAGGCATGATGCAGTAAATCCTTTATGATTGTTTTAGAAGTATGGCAGGCAAATCCCTATTGTGGTATTGTTGCGTTCGTGCCTGTTCTCGCCCTCGCTCCACCCTCTCTACCTTTGTGGCGACTCCCTTCAGGTCTGACGGACAGATGCTGCCTTGGCTTCTCCTTGCCTCTTCTCCCCGGAATCTCCGGGCTGGCTTGACGCTGCAGATCCGCCATGTTCCTGATGATGAAAGGGCGCGCACGTGCTCCAGACTTTGTTCTAGCAAGAGCGCGAACCTCGGGGGTATCCCCCCATAGTGACATCATCCGCTTCCAACTTAAAAGGTCTTTGCTTGCAACTACGAATTGAGTTAGCAAGGGGAAATATTTCTCTGCTGCTCTGCCCCTACAAACTTACCTAGGGGTACCCGCTCCTCGGGGGCCCCGCTTTCTCTCTTCTTGATTTCATATTGCTAAGACGGAATCCGGTATTTGCTCCTCGAGGGCCTACATCCCTGAATGCTCAGAAGACTCCTCACTGCCTGGAAGCGATCGCAGACATAAACACTGTGAGTTCTATTGCAGATAGGAATCGGTACTCGTTCCACGAGGGCCTATGTTCCTAATTTCTGAAGACTCCCTTCTGTCTAAGACGTTATCGCAGGTATGGAGATCGTGAGTTATTATTGCAGATAGGAACTGGTACTCGCTACACGAGGGCCTATGTTCCTAAATCTCTCCAAGACTCTCTTCTATTCCAGAAGCCATCCCATACATAGCTATTGTGAGTTCTTATTTCAGATTGTCTACAGGAATCAGTACTCGCCTACGGCTCCTATTCCTGAATATACTGAAGAATCTCTGTTGCATAAGAGGCCATTATAGATATCTACAATTGTGAGTGTATCATCTTCTACTGGTTATGTATTCAGCATACCATGTCTACTCACTACCTATAGTCTCTCTCTACAGCTCAGCAACCCAGAGATCGTAATTCCAGTATCTGAAGAACTTCAGCCCTGCCGGGCACATCAGCTCACTACTGCCACCTCTGGTGGTTCAACTTCCAGTCTAATAAAGAACTATCTGTGTTTGTCTCATACTCCAGCCTAGCCGGTGGCCCCTCTCAGGATCTCCTCCTGGGGGCGCTGTCATCTGCCATCGGCCCAGGGATTCATCATTTCTACTAAGTGTTTATTCCTTACACTACTAGAGCAGGTATTGTATCGACTGCCACTCTGTGGGAGCCATCCCACATTAGATCACTAACTACACCTACGGAGTATTACATATCGCTAGCTCCTCTCCTTGGGGAAACAGCATTCTACAGAAGACTAACTCCATCTCCCTGGTGGTCACATCACTAACAGATTGCTATCCTTCTCTTCTCAAGGAGTGATTTACAACAGATTGCTATCGTCTTCCCTCTGAAGGAGCGAAGCCATATGTATTGCTAACTTCTCCCTCCTGGCGGGATGAGCACAAACAGATTACTATTCCTCCTGGCAGGGTTATCCATAACAGAGGATAGCTCCTCCTTCTACAGGAGTATTCAGCAGCCAGATCGATACCAGATTGCTAACTCCTCACCTCTGGAGAGCAGATCCATAACAGATTGCTAACTCCGCCCTCCTGGCAGGGTGAGCGACAACAGATTGCTAACTCCGCCCTCCTGGCGGGGTGATTCATATTAACAGGTATTAGGGTATGGCAGGTAGAGTGCCAGCAAGTTCCATATAGTGGTATTAGGGGTGAGGCAGGTAGGCATGAGACAGAATGAGATCATCATATAGGAAATTCTGGCCTGTGAGTTCAGAACATGATCACAAGGCCAGCCCAAAGAGGTAGGAGCAGTGGCACAGGCTTCAGTGCAGGAAGTCCCATGAGCGCAGATGGGTGAAGAGGATGCTGGGAATTTGCCATCACTCTTTGCTATTTCTCTCCACTCTCCTGATGCCATGATTCAGTTTTACTTCCAGGTTTATGGTGAGCTACCAAAAGAGCTATTTCATTCCAGAGATTTCTATGTGGCTAACAGCAATGGCATAAAACAACAACGTTTCCTCAGTACTGTTTATATTGCACAGTCCCCTCCTTTTTTTGGATCTATAGTGGCTGCTAAACAGCAGCAGTGTACATAAGAATATAAGAAATGCCATGCTGGATCAGACCAAGATCCAGCCAAAAAGCACCCCTCTTCCTATTATTTCGTCTGATCCAAATATAATATTACATGCCTTTAACACCCCATCTCTTCCCCCTTTCTTTTCCCTCTGTTTCTTTTCCAATCTCTCCCCTCCCCTTTCCCCACTTTACTTCTTTTCAATTGCCACACAAACCATTTTCCAAAGTAGAGTACTTTTTTTCTAAGCATTCATCAAATAACTACCATGCAAATATATTATTTTAATGTATGCAAACCACCTATTATCTATTTATGCTACATCAGTTTTACTTTAAATGCTTAACCAAAGTTTTTTGATGTTTTTGATGTTTATCTGTTGCTTTTCTCTTCTGTGTTTCATATAAAGGACATGCCTCCGCAGCAGCCCTCTTTTCTGTTATATGTAAACTGGTACGATGTGTAAACAGCTTTCGGTATATACAAATGTTAAATAAATAAATAAGATCCATTGAGCCTAGCTTCCTGTAACAGTGGCCCCGCTAGGTCACAAGTACCTGTAGGATCCGCAATAGTTGATCTATTTCTTGAATCTCACTCCCAGGGATAAGTGCTGGCTTTGCAAGTCCACCTACCTAATAATGCTTTATGGACGTTTCCTTCAGAAACTTGTTCAGCTCTCTTTTGAAACCCACTGTGTGAGTCACCTTCACCACATTTTCTGACACCAGATTCCATAGTTTTATTCTGCGCTGAGTGAAAAATACTTTCTACTATTTGTTCGTAAATCTGCCAGTTGCTAGTTTCTAGGGATGTGAATCATTTATAGCATTCGGGACGGGCTCCGGGTTGGGTGCTCCACGGAAAATATCATTGTCTTACGGCTCGGTTTTTTTTTTGGCATTTTTTCGATGAAGTGTGTTAGTGAGCACTAATGGGCCTTACTGCGTACTAACAACCAGTTAGTGCGCACTATCTCAGAATTAGTGCGTGCAATGCATTGCCTGAGATAGTGCGCACTAGTTAGATGTTAATGCATATAAAGGCTCATTAGTTTGCACTATCATGTTAGTTAGTGCGCACGAACAGGTTAGTGTACCCTAATTGAACTTACGGCGCACTAAGTATATAGTAGTGCGCTGTAACTAATGTTAGTGTGCACTAAAAAACTGCAACTTAAAAATCAAAAAGTATCAATTCAGAGGAGTTTGTTAGCTAGAAAGACAGTGCGCACTAACAGATATGTAGTGCGCAGTAACTCCATTAGTGTGCACTAACACAAAATACGAATTGTTGCTGAATTTTCGTCAAAATGCGCTTCAGTTTTCGGGGCTAACAAACAATCACGAATTAGGCAATATCATTGATATTTTCTAAATCGTGAAAAGCAAATGCACATCCCTACTAGTTTCATGACCCTAATCCTAGTGTTGTTTGGAAGGGTAAATAACTGTTCCCTATTTACCCATTCCACCCTACTCATGATTTTGTAAATCTCAATCATATCCACTTTCAGTTGTCTCTTTTCTAAGTTAAAGATCACTGAATCTCAATCATGTCCCATCTCAGTTGTCTCTTTTACAAACTAAAGAGCCCAGTGCTTCTGCCTGAACCCAAGGTTGCTTCTGATCTCTCCCTCTGCCTTGGACCCAGGACACAAAAAATAAATCAGGACAGCTCACCCCATGAAATCAGTGTTTACCAGCTCTGCACCCTTGGGCCACCCCCAATACATAGATAAGGAGAACATCTTTTTTTACTTTCGTTTACACTGGGTATGGGCAAGAAGGCAAAAGCTGAGGGAGTGGAGAACAGAGAGGGGAAGAAATGCCAAGGGGTTCAGGGGAAGGAGGGTGTCCCTCATTTCTTGCCTCTCTCTAGAACCCAGGATAAAAATAAACTTTTGACCAATCAGACCTTGCACCACAGCTTGCAGGATCTTAAAAAGCCACCATCCATAACATGGTTTGCATTTTATTAGCAGCCAGCACAGGCTGAAGGGAGGAAGAGGTGGATTTGTCAACAGCCCAAAGGAGGAGAGCTGCTGTCTGCAGACACATTACACCTACTCTCATATCCTTGCACTGGCTCCCAATTAAATACAGAATAGAATGCAAAGTTTTATCAATCCTCCACAAATTAATCACAGGATAACAAAACTATTGGCTAACTGAACACATTGAACTACATGCTTCAAAAAGGAACCATCGCTCAATGAATAAAGGCCTCCTTAAAATTCCTCACACAAAAATCACGCATCTAGTATCAACCCGAGAGAGAGCTATATCCACCGCCAGCCCATCTCTATGGAACTCTTTACCCCTCAATCTACGAACTCAATTTGAAACCAAAACATTCAAAAAAGACTTAAAAACCTGGCTTTTTACCAGAGCCTTCTTAGATGATCTTAACCACCAACACCAACAGACTCCCAACCAGACAACTCCAAAGAAAACTGAGGCACCACCCTATCAACCCATGAAGGATCAATAAAACCATGAACTCTACATTAGACATCTAAGAACATTTTCCTTTATAAAACTAACCCCTCTATTACCTCCCTAATGTTACCCACCTTTATCTTTGAAATTCTTTGTTAAAACTCTGTTACTCTCCTAATATTTCTTGTCCTGTAAACCGTTATGATGGCAAAACCGAATATACGGTATACAAAACATGTTAAAATAAATAAATAAGAAAGACACTTGGTGGGAGAGAGGGATGAGGGAGATACTGCTGTGGACAGAGTGGGGGATTCAACTAGAGAGAGATACTGGTGGGGATAGAGACAGAGCGAGACTGGTGAGGAGTTAGGGACAGAGTAGGAAGAGAGGGAAAGAATGGTGGGGACAGGGAGGGGATTGAGAATGAGGAGAGGGTTGAGAAAGTTGGCTCTTTCTTTTTGGGGGGAGTTGGAACAAAGGGGACTCACCTTACCATCTCCTCAAAGATCCATCTCTGATATTGTGTATTCTGGTTTTGTGGCTCTTTGTGTGTGAAAGATTGGCCATCTCTGATCTAGATCAGGGGTGCTCAAACAGGTCCTGAGGCCTCCCCCTCCCCCTCAGCCAGTCAGGTTTTCAGGATATCATTAATGAATATGCATGAGAATTATTTGCATACATATAGCACATGCAACTATATCTCATGCATATTCATTGGAGTCATCATGAAAACCTTACTGGGGGAGGGGCCCAAGGACCAGTTTGAGCATCCCTGATCTAGACCAATAATTTTATGAAAATCACAGTGAGTTCCCCAACATTTCTTGTAATATCATTCTCACACTCTCCCCAATCTCCTCACTTTCCAACCTCAAAACTCTTCAGTCTCAACTTATAACCTTTTTTCCTTCTCTAGTACTGTAGTGCTGCGAGCCTTGTGGAAGAGAAAGGAAATAACAAGGTCGTGTTATGAGTTTTTCCCTTTCAAATTAGTGGAAGCTTCCAAATAAGATCCCACTGTACTTTACAGAGTTAGCACTTCACAAACATACATTTTCTTCACAGACGGATGTCACAGCAGCTTTTTCTTAGCATCAAGACTGCACAATAGTTTATGAAGGCGAGATGGAACAACGCAGTTATTGTTATTATGATTACCGCTAGCCAATTACAGTCAACCAAGCTGAGGAAAGGAAGTCAAAGTGACACAGAACACCAGTAGCATGTTAATGCAGTTTGTGCCAGAATAATGTGCTATAGATCACATTAAGTTGCCACTGCTGTGGTTACCGTTCCAACATTTTTATCGCATGGGGGTTCACGCTGCTTCTGAGAAACACAAACATAATGAAAAAAATTAGCTTGTCTCAAAAATTAAACTAAAGAGAGCGAGAGAGAATACAGCAAATAAATGGAGTGCTCAGTGAGCACATTTTATATTCTGTCCTTTTTAGCAGGAAGAGTGCTCATTTAAGACACAGAGCCTGCTCTGGATTTTACTTTCTCTTTTGTCTTTGTCCTGTAGGGAGGCGAGCAGGAAGAATGGCAAAGAAGTGAGCTTATTAGTACCTGGATTGGCTCATGGTTCCCATTTCACATTTATTTGGCAGATCTGAGATTAGTAAGCGAGGTGATTTATATCTGTAAAGAAATTCAATAAAACTGAGCCAACAATTGGGAGTTTTCTAATATAATATAACAGTAATCCCAACCTCTATCCCTGAAAGTTTAGGAAGGAGGGGGTAAAAGATTTTTGAAAACATGTTAATTCTTTTTTTAAATGTTTTATATAGATGGCAATTTATAGTTTTAATTTTAATGGTTTATCTTTTATTATGTTTGTCTTTTTGTAATATGCACAGATGAATTTGTCTAATGTGGAATATAAGTGCAACAAACAAACAAAGAAGCAAATAAATAAATAAGAAACACACATTGAGAATACCATGAAAGGTTGTACTTTTACTGCCTTTCATTTTCCACTCTTAAGTAAAACTATCCACTACATGTTTTAATAAGTAGTCATAGACTTTCACAGATTTTAAATTATAGTTCTACAAGAAGTCATAAAGATTTTTCTGTTTAAAGGTTGATGTTCAAAAGAGTTTGTCTGGGTAACTTTGTGAGCTACCCGGACATATCTTGAATTTAAATTTCCCATCCTGACAAGCAGATAAATTTTAGTCAGGTAAGTTATTATCCAAGTAAAATTTACCTGGATAAAGAGAGGCAGGGTGAATGGTGTTCCAGGACCATGGCTACAAGTTGTCAGGATAACATTGATTAGGGATGTGATTTCAGAAAAAAATAAATAAATAAAAAGATACATGGTACACCCTTGTTTTGTTTCATTTCATTTTCAAACAACAAAATGAAACAAAATGTAATTTGGAAATGAAACAAAATTTGGACAAAGATCTCCCCCTAATGAAGCAAACTGAAATGTTTGGCCTGCACACTCCTAGTACCAATATTCAATGATATCACTGATAAACTTAGCTGGATAAGTCTTGCTGGGGAAAACACTAACCAAAAGTTACAGAGTTAACTTTAGTAACTACTGAAGAGGGCTTTAAACTAGGATCATCAGGGGTGGGTGAACAAAGCCCCAACTAAAGTGAAAGTGATCAGGTAAGTAAAACATTAAACACTTGTACAGAATTGGAAAAAAGGTTAACATCTGGAAAGGAATGTATACTAATGTTCATAGTAGGGAAAATAAAGTCCTGGAAGAAGTAGATTTGAATATTGTGGCTCTCATAGAGATGAGGTGCATGGAAAGCCATGATAGGGATATAGTTAAACTGGACTACAATCTGTTCAGGAAGGACTGAGTAGAAAGAAAAGGAAAAAGGGGACTATATATTAAAAAATAATATTAAAGCAACTGAATTTCAGGGATTATGAGATAAGGAGAATGCACTGTTGGTTAATTTGGAAAGAGGAAATGGAACATCTAAGAACATAAGATTTTCCATACTGGGTCCATCAAGCCCAGTATCCTGTTTCCAACAGTTGCCAATGCAGGTCACAACTATCTGGCAGTTCCCAATCCACAATAGGATATTGCCTTTTATCCCATGACTTTTAATTTCTTTAGAAGTCTCTCATGAAGTACACTTTGACATACACTTATTGAAATCCAGATACACTATATTAACTGGCTCACCTTTATTCCCGGGTTTATTTACGCCTTCAAAAAATGTAGCAGACTGGTGAGGCAAGACTTTCCTTGGTTCAATCCAAACTATCACTATGTTCAATAATTTTGTTCTTTACAATAGTTTCTACCATGTTTGCTACCTCTAAGTTATCTGCATTCTAAGTTATCTTGTATTCCTCTCCCTCTTATATGTAACTTTCTCAAGTTTCGCATTTTTCCCCGTATTCAATGTAAACGGGTGTGATATGACTATTTGTCCTGAACATTGGTAGAGTAAAAAGAAGTATATAAATAAATAAATACATTTTGCCTGGCACTAATGTCAGTCTCACGGGTCTGCAGTTTCCTGGATCAACCTTGGTGTATTATACAAACTCCCTGATGACCTCCATGTCTTTGTGATTGAGGTTTGCTCACCTTCTGCCCATGGTGGTGATTGCTCATGCTACCAATTATAGCATGAGCAAAAGTGGATACACCATTTGATACCCCCCACCATGGATTAAATTTGGAAGTTAACAGGTCTCTTTTCCTCTAAATGTATCCCAATGTGTCTGTTATTCTTCCCTTAGTCAAGCTGTAATGTTTTTGTTTATAGGAAAAAAAAACTTTCCCTCTTCCTTTCCTCTCTCCTTCCCCCATATCTTCATTCTATAGATTATGTTCTATTTTACAGTTTGCTTTACTGTTGACTTGGTAATTTATTTGACTCTGCATTTTGCTTTGTTTCATTATTGCTTTAATGTTTAATTGATTTGGCTCTGCATTTTCTTGAACAAAAGCTAATGATAACATCTTTACGTTTCTTCTGTTTACAGTTCTTGATCATGTGATCTCTGAACTCATGCACTTTTTCAAAAACTATTTAATTCTGGTCTACAGAAGTCATATTCATTTTGTCATATTTCATATTTTCATATTTCATATTCATTTTGTCATATTTCATTTTGCTAAATTTAGCCTCTCTGTGCTTCCTTTTGTATTTATCAGTTGCCCCATTCCCCCTTTCCCTGTTTATTGTAATTTTCCACCTTTTTTACGTTAAAATGTAAACCGATATGATGTGTATTTTAATGTCGGTATAGAAAAGCCGTTAAATAAATAAATAAAATAAATAAATATTCCTAAAGCAGTTCAATCTATTCTTGTTCCATTGTTATTGAGGTGAAGTCTCCTTGAGTTCTATTAATGTTTTCAAATACTGTTTTATATCTGTTTTTGCCATTTTGTGTCCATACTGACTGATAGCCTTTTCTGGTTGATTTTGTCCTTCCCATTGCAATCTACAAAACATGGTCTGTGTCAGGGGACCATAAATTCAATTAAAATCTGAAACTGGTATCTTGATGAAAATATTAAAAGCTCTATCGATGAACAGCTCTAAAATGTTTGAACTCTGAAGTTTTTGCCAAAATTTATCTTGTATGCATAATATACAGACCCCGCCATCAGAAATAGAAGAAATAGAGATTTAAAGGAGGATATTCACAAAATTGTTAAGAAAGAGATGTGCTATTGCTAGGGAATTTCATTCTGCCAGATGTTGAATGGGACATCCCAACTGCAGTTTCTTCTAGAGGCAGGGAGATCCTGAAATCACTGCATGGAAGACTGTTCTATCAATTGGTAAAGGAACCCACATGGAAGGGGGGCATTGCTGGATAGAGATGTGCTGCCATTTGCAATGAAATAGGAAATAAAGACAATATTTCTTATTTTGTTGCATTTCAGGAAGTAAAAAAAATGATATGAAAACCCACAAAATTTCATTTGGTTTTCCTAGCATTTTTTTTGGGGGGGGGGGAGGGGGAGTGTACACTTGGAAAAAACCCACCCCAAATCCCACCCCAACTCTTCAAATTTAATTAAATATAAAGCCTTCCACTTTCCTGACCACTCCCCCAAAACTCGCCCAAAGTCCCTTGTGGTCCCAGGATGGTGACTGCCAGCAATCAAAATGGTGCCAGTGGTTCTTTGCCCTTACCATGTGACAGGGGCTACCTGTGCCATTGGCCAGCCCCTGTTCCATGGTAGGGGCAATGGATGAATCTAGGGGTTAATTTAATATTTGAAATTGCTCTGTAATTTTGTGAGACAGTTATTTCCTTTATTAGTATATAACTACACATCTATGTTCATATTTATGCTCTTATTATTCATTGTATGGATTTTCTTCTAGTTGCAACAAAAGGATTAGAACTGAAAATAATCCCATTACAAAATTCATTATAAATGACCTCACCATAGGTGTGATTTTCTCCATAAAACCTTAGTAAATCAGGCCTGTGAGTAATTATTATGTATCTTTTCTTCTACTTTGATAGTCAAACAGGAAATGTATTTAAATACCACCTGAATCTATATCTGTTTGTGCCTGTATAAAGCAATTTCTCCATGAACAACCAATACAGAACAACCCATACAGTAACAGAATCTTGGTTAGAGTGACAGCTAACAATGGACAGAGCAGAGGGCTTATCCTGTTTCTCTTTCATAGAAACTGATGTGACACCTAAACCTCAGAGGGAATGATAACACATATATATGATTGTATGAATGAGAGTCCGAATGTTAATTATTTAGCTTTTATTGTCTTTTTTATAAAGAAAGTAAAAGGTAGGACTCAGAGTAGTCTTAGATAAGGTAAAATCAGCTGAAACGTGGGGTCTTTATTCAACTTAATGAGGAAATTTGAAGTTAAAGAGGGGGAAGTCTAGAAAAACATGTTCTAAGACACAGTTAATATGCTGCAGAGCCCAAACTCTATTTGGTTCTCTCTTTCATGCATATTCAGCAGTTATTAATTGAGCAAAGATGTGCTGAAGTATTATCACAAATTTACAGTTGAATAAGAATAATTATACAGAGAGTTCACTTGTCATCATAAAACTCTGTACATAAACTAAATTGATAATATAATAAAATTTGGTATTATTATCTTCAGGGAAGAACAAATTATTTCCCCTACAAGAAGTTATTCACCATAGAGAAGAAAAGTGAGAGTAAAGAAAGACTACACCAGCTGAACAGAATATAATATTACCTTGAAGTTGTTAATCTGAGAGATGTTAGAGCATAATAGCTATTGTCATGAACATTTGTTAGTGATACCAATGTGGAATTTTTGGGCCTGCTGTGGCTTCAGTAATAGCTCAGGAACACAGTAAGACAGCATCAACTTAATTCTGCTGTAAGTATTTATTTATTGTGCTTCAAACATACAGAAACCAAAATAATAGCTCACCTTACGACAGGCACAATTATCAGGTAAACATACTCCATCTAGGTATATCATGAGGTCCTACCAGCTCCCCGGGGCCTCCCCAAGATTTCTAGACCTGGATTGTTATGGTAGGGTGAAGGGAGGTTCCCTTCACCCAGAATCCCTTGTAGCATTCTGCCTTAAGGATGACTGGCTTAAAACCCTGAGCCAGGCCTCTTAAGGTAGAATGAGAGAGGTAAAGGTACACTACGTCACAAGCAATAAGGCACTTCAAGCATCAGAAAATAATAAAATGTAGGAGAGAGAGAGAGTGAATGGGTGGAATATTTCTCTCACACATGGGCTTAGCATCCATAGTGCACAGTGGTGCACAGGCACCACCAGCTTTACCATGCACCACCAACCACGTGCACACCAGGAGAGCAGAGGTGTGAAGAAGAAGAGGCCCGGGAGACTGCCAGTGGACCCCATCTTGCCAGGGACCGAGAGAGAAAGAGGTCCACAAGACCACCAATGGACCCCATCTTGCTGGCAGCTGAGAACAGGAAGAAGCCTGGGAGGCTGCTGGCAGACCCCATATCGCTGGCGGCCGAAGAAAGAAAAGGTCCAGGAGGTTGCCACCAGCCAAGAAATGTAGCAGGTCATGGAAGCCACCAGCAGCCGAGAAGAGGAAGAAGCCCATTCTCCCACTTCTCCGGGGGTGTTGCTGTGATAGTGGGGCCCCTCCCCAAAAATGCATCTCGGCTGTATGGCAAGTTCATTTGTGTCATGGCCAAATACTGCGACCCAAAATAATGCTGCAAGCAGCTCTTTAACACAATGGCAGTCTCAATCTCACAGGACCACCACTGCATTAAAGGTCACTGGTCCCCCCTTCCCTCCAAAAAAATCAACCAAATGGGGAAATTGAGCAGGTCAACCAAGGGCCACTGGTTAAGATGGCCCTGACTCCCCAAAAATGAAAAATAAGTACAAATATGATTAGGGCAGCCCCCCCCCCATGTTTAACCCTCATCTCCAACCCCCTGAAGGATCCAGTCAAACATCACCTTTGATTGCAATCAAAACTTTCTTGCAATCAACACCAACAAGACTGAACTACTCATCACAACGCCACAAAAGAACACCATTTCAAACACTCATCAATCTCCTTCTTCAAATATAGATCATACTAAACTAAAATATGTCCGCAGCCTTGGGGTCATGATTGATAATCATTTGACATTGAAGAATTTCATCTCGACCACAATTAAGAGTGGCTTCTTCAAGTTACATACCATGAAAAGAATTAAGCCGTTATTACATTCTCACGATTTCCGGACTGTATTACAAGCTACAATTCTACCAAAAATTGACTATTGTAATGCACTACTACTGGGCCTTCCGAAAAGCACAATTCAACCATTACAGATGTTGCAGAATGCTGCTGCTCGTTTAATTACTAATACAAGACGTCATGAACATATTACTCCAGCACTCATGTTCCTACATTGGCTACCAGTATCCTACAGAATTACTTCCAAAGTTCTTTCACTAATCCACAAATCAATTCACAACCAAGAGATGCAATGGTTTTCTGATCAGTTCATTTTTCGCACATCCAACAGACCTATTAGAAGTATTCACCAAGCAAAATTATCTGTCCATCCTCAAAAACACATCAAACTCGTATCCACCAGAGACCGCTCATTCTCCATTGCTGGTATCAATATCTGGAATAAAATGCCGCTGGACCTGCGTACTGAAACATGTCACAAAACATTCAAACAATACCTTAAAACATGGTTGTTTCAACAAGCATTCACACTTTGAATCTTTTTCATACTGCTAAACAATACCCCCCCCCCCCCCTCTTTCTTTCAATCCTACATTTTGACCTGAATGGAACTTTGGTTTTTGCCTATGACAGTTAATTGCTCCCGCATAATACTTAAATATTAATATTTTATGGTTGTTCATAGTTAATGAAGTTAGCATTTTTTGTAAAGACTTTTCTGTTAAATGTTTTACTGTTTTCAAACTGTTATATGTAAAGCTGGTTGCTAAATTATTGTTTCACTGTAAACCGAGGTGATGTATAGCTATACGTACCTCGGTATAAAAGAATCTATAAATAAATAAATAAATAAATAAATCATCTGCCCCCCCCCCCCCCAGCTCCCAGAAGGCTCAAGCCCCCTGATCCCCCTAAAGGCTCCAGTCAAACCTGCCATCCCCCCTGGACCCTCTGGTCCAACCCCCTTTTCCCTCCCAGCCCTCTGAAGTGTCAAGCCCCATCCTCCCACCCTATCCCCCAAAAGATAAGCCCCCCACTCCCGGACCTCTCCAGAGCCCTTCATACCTTATCCTGGATGACGCGTTGGGGATGGACACACCTTTGCACCTGTCCCTAGTTGGCACTATTTTCCAAAATGGTGCCAGCCTGACCTTGCCCCAGCCATGTGACTGAGCTGAGATCTGGGGATTGGACCCAGGCCATGTGCACCGACCGGAATGGGTGCAAGGGTGCATCTGTCCCCAAAACAGGATACAGGATAAGGTAAAGGGGGGCTCTGGATGAAGATATGGTGGGGAAGCTTGAGCCTTTGTGGGAGCCAGGGTAATGGGGGGTATTTGGATGGATTCTTCTGGGGGGCTGGAGGTGGGGGGCTTGACACTTCGGGGGGGGGGGGCCAGAGGGGCAGATGGTTAGATTTCGGGGATAGCCACCACTGCCGTGCACACATATTTGCACTTATTTTTCATTTTTGGAGAGTTAGGACTGCCTAACTCCTGTTCAACCTCCACATTTGGCCATGGTTTATTTATTTATTTTATGGTTGCTTTAAATGTGTGGCAGGAGCCTAAGGACCTGCATTAGGATCCCGGTCCTTCTGTCGCACATCTAATGCTTCCCTAGGAGGTGTTGCTATTTTATCACAGCTGACCACTTTCTTGGTTGGCCACAATAAAATATTAGCATCAAATTGCTTAATAATAATCTTCTTTGGATGCATTTGCATTATTCATACATTGTAGTAGGGGATAGTATCTGGTCAGGAAGATGTAAATTATCATGTATATTGCATGATATACACAATGTAACATACGTTAGAGCCCTAACGCAGCTTGATGAATGACCCAGCAAGTTAGCTGGCTAGCATTTAAATTCTGCATTAGCCAGGTAACTTTTAGTCTTCACAAAAACTTTGCGCCCATGGCAATTTTTTTGGAGTGGCTGAATTTAGCTGTCTTGTGAATTTAGCCGCAGATTGGGGTTGGGAGGATTTCTAAAAGCAAAACTTTAGGCAGATAACTTCCCAAATTAGTAGGCTAAACTACTACAGAATGCTGACTGGTAAAAATAAAAGAGACCACATCACTGAAACCCTAATAGAATTACACTGGTTACCCATCGAGCAAAGAATACATTACAAAACCCTATGACTAGGGATGTGAATCGTTTTTTGACGATTTAAAATATCGTCCGATATATTTTAAATCGTCAAAAAATCGTTAGGGCCACGATACAATACCAATTCCCCCGATTTATCGTTAAAAAATCGTAAATCGGGGGAAGGGGGAGGGCAGGAAAACCGGCACACTAAAACCCCCTAAAACCCACCCCCGACCCTTTAAATTAAATCCCCCACCCTCCCGAACCCTCCCCCCCAATGCTTTAAATTACCTGGGGATCCGGCGGTGGTCCAGAACGGCGGCGGTCTGGAACGGCCCCCTCAATAGAATCGTGTTGTCTTCAGCCGGCGCCATTTTTCAAAATGGCCGCCGCAAAATGGCGGTCAGGAGGCCCCCCCAAGCTGGCCAAAAGTTTCCTGGGAGTCCAGCGGGGTTCCGGGAGCGATTTCTTGCCGCGAATCGTTTTCGTACGGAAAATGGCGCCGGCAGGAGATCGACTGCAGGAGGTCGTTCAGCGGGGGTTCCGGACCGCCGCTGAACGACCTCCTGCACTGTATTGCAATGGCCTCAATAATAGCCAGCATTGGCTTAGATACCATTTCTGATGAAGATAACAGAAACAGCAAGACTTCTTTCCATTCTGAAATCTTTTGCCTCTCACTATCCCTCCTTAATGGCAACAACTGGATGAAAATTATTTTCATTTTCATTGCTTTACTTGGCTATGGAGATTGAGTTTCTTCAGAGCTTAAGTGCCGGTATGTAATGTACCATACATCAAACTGACAAAAGCATGACAGTGCTCCAATTGCTGTGGTAATTACAGCTCTAAGTCAGGTCACTGAATACATGCTGGATTATGACAAATAGTTTGTGGCACTCACAGAAGGTACTGTACAAGGCTAAGCAACATCAGAAACTGTGAAGTGGGTCACTGGAGACAAAAGTGATTGTAAAAATGAGACTTCCGTGTTGCCTATTTGAGAAATATCATCTGCTCAATGTTGTTAATAAAAATACATTGACAAAATAATCATTTTTAAAAATATATTCAGTTACAGATGCATCCTTTAGGATCAGACATATGTGCACATGGGCCATTCCCCTGTCTAATGTCATATCCTGAAAGAACAGCCTGTGCTTTGCATCCAATCATAGTTACCATTTCAATAAAGGGCCACTTAAAGGCAAGAAAATGTATCATTTTCTACTACAGAGCTCATCTTCCTTTGGATACAGCTAGTTTCATGTAGCTGCTAGTCAAGCAGAATTTGGCTATATGTTGCAATGTTTCTTCACTTAAATTTCTTTTTACTGAAATTTAATCAAGCAGAAGGGTCTACTCAGCAAACCAATAACCATTGAATGAAACTGTGAAGCCTAGCTGGTGCTAAAAAAATTGGAAGTATTTTGTCTAATTCATTAAAGGGTTGACTCATCCTTTTTAGGGTCAGAAAGGCTGAGATTACTCAGGTAGTTTGGCAAATAAAAATAATCCCTATTCAAAACTGGAGCAGAGGCTATATGGGAGGTTAAATTAAGGTGAATATGGGTGGATATTGAGACAGTTTGTATCTCTTCTATTGCTAGTTATGGAAAGCTGCCTTATTTCCTTCACCTTGCGCACTTCCTGCAGAAAAGTGGGTTAAAAATCTAAAACAATAAACAGTA
Source organism: Rhinatrema bivittatum (assembly GCF_901001135.1). NCBI lineage: Eukaryota > Metazoa > Chordata > Amphibia > Gymnophiona > Rhinatrematidae > Rhinatrema > Rhinatrema bivittatum. The sequence continues at coordinate 774,136,004 of NC_042616.1, read as the reverse complement.
ATAAACAACTTCCCTAACCATGAGCCTCGTTAGCTATTTTCAGACTTTATAAGTTACACAGGTGACATTTTTCCACCTCTGGAAGAAGCGGGGAAACCACAATGAGCATTTTGGGCTTTAATGCCATTGCAATCTATGGGCACAGATGAAAAAGATACCTACCCACATGTCTATTTCTAGTCTGTATCATTTGCATAATATTTAAAACATTTTATTATCCCACCTCCAGAGGAATCTATGAGAAAAATCCAGTATACATCAATATAATCTATCTATAAAAGACACACAAACACACACACACACACAAGTCACTTATTACACTCAGAAAACAAGCTGCCAATGTCTAGGCAGGAGGAATCCATGAAAGCAAAAGAGGAAAATTTACTTCACCTAGTGCCCAACCAAATGGGAAAGCTGCCCAGGTCTTTTCTCTCTCGTTCTCTCCTTCTCTCTCCTGAATTCGGCTCCTCATCCTTGCCTCTAGCTCTTGGGTTCTTCTCCAGCTGGCATAAAGAAAGCACTGCTTCACTCTGCATCAGCATCTTCTTTTCCAGGGTTACGGTTTTCCAGCTTGAACCATACCGGGCTCCATAGCTCTTGCAGGATCGGCCGGCAACATAAATTTCAAAGCCTGAGAATAGACCTACATGACACAAAATGCTGAAGTTGGTATGACATGATATTGTCTTTTTCTCAGTTGGTGGGGGCAATCAAAGATCAGGAAGGCAGAGGACACAGGACCAGAAATCAGAAGAGGGACATGAAGAAGAAAAGAGGATTTGGGATTACAAAGGTGGGAATTGACAGGGAAAGAAGTTCTAGGATTCTGGGTGTTGGATGGGAATGGGTGGAAGAAAGTAACAAGATCAGGGATCACAGAAAGAATGAATAACTGAGTGGGGTGGAGAGAGGGAGAGAGAATCAGAGAGTTGGAGGGAGGAAAGGGGGAAAAGAGGGAAGGAGAAAAGACTGAGGCTTGAGCTGGAGCAGAGGAAGGGAGAGATCCAATTTGTCTTTTCTAAACTAATTCCCCTGCCCTAATAAGTGGTTGCCCCATATTACTTTCACATTGCAACTAGACCTGAAAGGGACCGCAGACATGCAAGGCCAGCATACGTCTAAAGATATATCATAGGATAACGATGTAACATCCAATGTATTAAAAACAAAATATCTAATAATGAAGCTGGCACTCACTATAAAGAGTTGTTCACACTATATCTTCAAAAACAATTCAGAAAGGGAAGAGTCCCCTATAAAAGTTTATGTTCGTAATGTCCTCAAGAGACCCTTGGAGCTGCCTTGCTTGATGACCTTAAATAATGTCCCTAAACAGATTCAACAAAGTCCTTTGTTTCACCCAGTGGTGGGCTTCTTCAGGGGATTTTTTTCCATCGAATATGGATGCCCTTGCAAAAAGGAAAGTCTTCTGAAGACAATTGAAAAGGACACATTACATTCACCTCCAAAATGGTTGTGATTATTGTGAATGCCAGTAATAAGGCTTATGTCTCAGTATACCATAATCTTAAAGGTGTTATTGTGCTTTCCTGCTCATTTGTTAAATCTCATATTGCCACTGCTACTGAATACGGTTTTCTCTAAAAAAAAAAAAAAAAAAAAGACTGAAAAAGTAGACTTCCGGGTGAAGTGCCAAAACAGCCATTTTAAAATGGCTGCCCTACTTATCCAACTAAATAGCTTTATAGTTGAAACTATAGTGGCAAAACCCAAATCAAAAGCGAGTAGCATAGTATGAAGAATAACAACAGAAATGCTCCCTAAATACCTAAAAAATTTTTTTACAAAATGTCTTTAACATTAAATGGCTTATGAAGGAAATAATTCAAATATTAATGTGGGGGAAAAGCCAGTTCATAACCAAGCCCGGCGCAACCATATGTGCAAACCGTGCAATTACACGGAGCAGCACACCTGGGGAGGTGGCGGGCCGGCCGCTTGGTGGGTCGGCGGCGATGCAGGACGGAAAGAGCGTCGTCGCTGGAAGAGGATATGAGCTCATATCCATTTCCGGCAGCCGAAGAAACAGAGGGCCACCTGTTCCGCCTCCGGAAGGGGGCGGCGTGGGGGCAATGGCGGGGACTCTATGCACAGGGTGGTGTAGAAGCTAGCGCCGGCCCTTTTCACAATTACCACCAAAGTAGCAAGCCAACTTGTCAAACTGTTGCATAATGTGCTGACAGGCTTCTAGCTTTTGTAATCATTACTGACAAAAAAACTCCACTTAGAATTATTGTATAAACATTTTTTTAAAAGTTTACATTTTGCTGCTTTCCAATGTGCAAAAAAAGGTTTTATATACATATTTTTTTCTTTTTTTCAAAAAAATAGTCTAGTCTTGAATTCCAAAATATAATGATTAAACCATAAAGCAACATTTATAGGCTGCACTTTATATAGTAGCTGCTAATCTGATATTTCATCTCCCTGTAGATAAATCATTAACGGCCCAATTTTAAATGGCCGGGGTGCATAAAAAAGGGGGTTATGCACATGGCCGGGCCTTGCGCACACCGTGCACGTTTTAAAAGGGGCCCAGCCACGCACGTAACCCTTGTTTCACGCACAAGAGCCGGGCTGAAGAAAAGGGGAGGTCCGAGGGCAGGGCGGGGCAGAACTGGAGACGGCCGGTACAGTGGCCATTTGCTGCTGTGCCGGGGGATTGCGCACCGGCAGCCGGCCAGTGCGCGCATCTTACGCCAGCTCAGGAGCTGGCGTAAGTTCTAAAACAAAGAAAAAAAAAAGTAAGGCTATTTAAGGGGTCGGGGAAGACAGGAGAAGAGGGAGGAAGTATGGGCAGGGGAGTAGGGAAGTTCCCTCCCAGTCCGCTCCTTAATTGGCGTGGATTGGGAGGGAACTGGGGAAGGCCACGATGCGTCACCGCATGAAAATTCCATTTTTCAACCCCCCCTTGCGCGCACCACCCTGGATTTTATAACATGCACGTGCCGGCAGGCACATGTTATAATATCACATGTCCATGTGCCCACTGGTGTGCTCATGTTTTAAAATTGCGCATCCATGTGTGCCCGCTGGGTGGCACACACACATGGACACGCAAGCGTGTGTTTTTTAAAATCTACCCCCTAAATGTACCCAACTGAAGGCCCTCGTTTCACCTTCCAAAGATGGCTTCTTCAGGGGGATCTAGGAAAGCAAAACACATTGGCTATCTGAAATAGGAATGGATGAGCAAAAGTCAATTGCATAGAGTCTTAAATATATGGTGCTATGAAGTTGCCAACCTACGGCTAGTACTTACTCAAAATGGTGGTACTTAAACCAGGCAAGCCCTGAGAATGCAAAAGCAAAAATTGTGTAACATTTCATTAAAGCCAATTATATAAAATGTCAAAAGTAATGTTATTGCATTTACTTCTATATGTCTTATATGCAACACTTTAATGCAAGATTCTTAAAGCATTTTGATTTTAGAGCTCAGATTGTCTCTTAATGTTGTATAACAGCCAGTGCTGGTGAGCCGTTATATAGGCTGAATCACATGTATGAAGAACATTAATACAAAACAAAAGGAGAGGGAAATTTAAATCTCCCAAACAGTTATTTATTCAAATAAACACTCTTATTTTGCAAAAAAAACATCAAATGAGCAGAGACGATAACAGAACTAAAGTGCCTCTGTTTTAATCCACTGTCTCTCGCTCGCAATGGGCCTCAGGCAGTATCAGCCTCAGCGGCACTGTAATTGTAATCATCTGCCGTCACACTCATAAAATATTATTTTATATATGATTTATACCTTTGAATATTTTTTACAAGAAAACAGCAAAATGTATTGAACGCCGGATTATATGAGCTAAGGGGTAGATTTTAAAAGGGTGTGCATGGGCGTACATGTGCGCGCGCTACCCAGTAGTTAGGAAGGGTTAAGGAGTTGGGGAGGAGAGGGGAAAGGGTAGGAAGGTTAGGCAGGGGTATAGGAAAGTTCCCTCCCAGTCCACTCCTTAGTTGCAGCGGACTGGGAAGGAATGGGAAGTGCTATCCCGGCATGGGAAGTGCTATCCCGGAATGGGAAGTGCTTCCCGGCATGCACACCCATGTGTGCATGCCGGGAAGCACACGCCCATGGACGTGCGTGCAAACCTTTTAAAATCTACCCCTTAATGTTTGGGTACTTGCCAGGTACTTGTGATTTGGTTGGCCACTGTTGTACACAGGATGCTGGACTTGATGGACCCTTGGGCTGACCCAGTATGGCATATCTTATGTTCTTATGATCATTTACACCATGATTCTGGCACTGGGATGCAGTGGAGCGGGAGGTCATGACCTGAGGATCCACCACCCTCCTTTTATTACTTCTGGTGGCTGGGGGATTGGCAGGCTCCAGCACAGAGGAGAAAAGAAGGCATTGTTGGGGGGAGAATGAGAAAAGTGAGCTTTGGCCCTTTGCCTCTGGATTCCTGTGATTCTGGAGGGACCTTGCAATTCAATGGCAGAGTCCTGATAGTGGCACAGAAGCACTGGAAGCTTGAGGCTCTGGCTACATTATGCTTTCATCTCTTTTTATTCACCACCACATTAATCAGCACCCCCCTTGTAGGCTTAGGCCCTGATTCACTAAGCTTTATTATCATAGACACTGAACAGGAGCAAACCATAGTGAATCCAGCCCTTACTCGCTCCTCTTACATTTTCTATTTCATTAACACCTCCTTTACTTTCACACTTGCTAATCAATCTGAAGCAATCTTTCCATATGTTCTTCATACACAAAAGTAGGGCATTTATGATAAATCAAACTATTGCTAATTAAGTTTATATCTTTTGGACTTCATTTTCAAAGCATGCAACATGCATAAAACTTTCTTTTATGTGTGTAAGTCGCATGTTAAAAATCAATGAAAGCCCAATGCATGTAAAAGTATTTTTGTAAGTCATTTTCATGGGTTCTGAGGTATTCTGGGGGAGAGGGGTAGCGCAGAGAATAGAATTTAGTAGAGGTATGCAAGTCAAAAAATCTGTGTTTTGTTTATGGGCCAATTTCTGTGTTGTTTCTTCAATGTTTTTTCTTCTGAAAAAAGTGCATGCTATTTGCAAATGCGCTATTTCCCAATACCTAAAAAAGAGGCCAGCTAAAAGAAGCAGCTATATATCTGGCAACAATCAGCAGTCACCACTTAGCTGGATAAGTACTTTACCAGCTAAATCTTGGATAAGTAGGGGGCAGATCGGTGAGGAGCTACTTTTCAGGTTTAGCTGAATAAGTGCCAGTATTTGGACTTACCTGGTTAAGTTAACTGGATAAGTTAGACCTGCTCAACTGCAGGTATAAAGTTGGCCAGATAAGGTTTATCCAGCTAACTAGCCGTGCTGCTGAATATCTCTTTTAAGTTAGCTGGATAAGTTTCTTTTAAGTTAGCTGGATAAGTCTTATCCGGTGAGCTTACCTTAAAAAAAATGACAAAAAAACAATCGCTCCAATAAACATCTCACTCCAAATGTCTCAGATCCTGGAGAAACCTCAGATACAGGTCTGTCTCCAATCCCCGATCTCTCCCCTTTGTTAAGAAATAGTCCCCCTGGGAGCCAGCTCCCCGATCTCCAACCCTAGCTCAACCTTCCAACCCCCGCAACTTACCATCTCTACCCTGGTGATCTAGGAGGGCCTGGAGTAACCCCTATGCTCCTATCCTGATGGCCACCATTTTCCAAAATGGCACCGGCAGCCCCTGTAACTTGATAGGGACAAAGATCTGACTGGTGCCATTTTGAAAAATGATGGCCGCAGGATCCAAGTGTAGAGCTCACTCTGGGCCCACACTAGACCACCAGGGCAGATTTGGTAAGCCTGAGGGAAGTCAGGATTGTGGCCTAGGGTGAGGCAGCTCCCAGGGATCTATTTTTTAACAATGGTGAAGGTTTGGGGGAGGGATCTGTGACCAGTGATTCTCACACTATAAGCATTTCTGGGAGAACTTTGGCTGCCTCCAGGGGTGGTAGTGCCTGGAGTTCCCCAGTTTGGAGTGTTTGTTGGGGGAACCTGAGTGCACTATTTGCAAATAGTGTGCATGAAAACACTAGAAAATAAAACACATAAAAAATACATAAAACATATAAAAAACACATAAAACACAAAAACAAATAAAAAATAAAAGGAACTATGCATGTAAATGTACTATCATACCAATTTTCAAAAGCCATTTACCCACATTAAGGGGCCGATTTTAAATCCTACGCATGCGGGGTAGCGCGCACAAATGTACACCCAATTTTATAACATGCGCGCGCTACCGCACGCATGTTATAAAATCTATCATCGGCACACGCAAGGGGGTGCACACTTGTGCATCTTGCGTGCACCAGGCCCAAGGGGAGCCCCGATGGCTTTCCCCGTTCCCTCTAAGGCCGCTCCAAAATCGGAGCGGCCTTAGAGGGAACGGGGAAATGTCGAAATCGGAGCGGCCTTGGAGGGAACTTTTTTTAGCTCCCCCCACCTTCCATCCCCTATCTAACCCACCCCCAGCCCTACCTAAATCCCCCCCCTACCTTTTTTCGGTGAGTTACGCCTGCCTCTGACAGGCATAATTTGCGCGCGCCGGCCAGCTGCCAGTGCACAAACCTCTAGCACACATCCACCCCCGGACCCGCCCCATGACCGCCCATTTTTGAAAGCCCCGGGACATATGCGAGTCCCAGGGCTTGCGTGTGCCACAGAGCCTATGCAAAATAGGCTCGGCGTGAGCAGGGGTAGGTCTGTCTAGAAGGGAAGTCAGAAGGTATCGATGAGAGCTGTTTTACGGTCTCATGATGGTCCTTTAATTCAGCCACTATTTGCTGAATCTGTTCACCGAACAGATTATCTCCTATGCAAGGCAGGTCAGAGAGTCTGTCTTGTACTTCTGGGCGAAGGTCAGAAGACTTGAGCCAGGCCCAGCGTCTTGCCGAAATGGCAGTTGCAGACACTCTAGTGGAGGTGTCGAAGATATTGTAAGCTGTTCTTATCTCATGCTTTCCTGCTTCAAGCCCCTTGTGAACAAGGGTTTGAAGATGTTCTTGAAATTGGTCAGGCAGGGTTTCAGGATTGCTTCTTACAGCTGGTAAGAAGCAATCCTGGAGATAAGCATGGCCCCTTGGAACACTTGATGACCAATATTGTCGAGGAACTTGTGTTCTTTGACAGGAGGGGTAGAAGAGTGTGGTTTTGTCCTTTTTGCTTTCTCTTGAGCTGATTCCACCACAACTGAGTGGTGGTCAAGCTGAGATTTTTGAAAGCCAGGGGCTGACTGTACCAGATAAATAGTGTCAGCCTTTCTGTGTACTGGGGCAATGGATCCAGGATTTTCCCAGTTCTTTTTGAGGAGGTCAAGAAGAACTTGATGAATGGGAATAGAAGTGATCACCTTAGGGGCATCCAGGAATTGGAGAAGCTCCATCATCTGGTGCCTATCATCTTGTCCGTTTGAAGCTGGAAAGGGACCAATTCTGACATTTCCTTTACAAAATTTATGAAAGAGAGGTTCTCTGGAGGAGAACGCTTTCTACTTTCAGTAGGAGAGGGAGGAGAAGGTAAGTCATCTGTGTCTGAGGAAGTATCATCACCCCAGGCGTCATAAGGATCAGTAGGCTGACCTGTAGGACGAGAAGGGGGTTGGATACCCGAAGGCCCCAGCTGAGGCTCCGAGAAAATCGAAGGAATAGCCGGGGGCACTGTGGATGGCCTGGACGGCATCGGTGCCGGTATCGAAGGCATCGATGGAGCCGATGTGCGTATCGCTCCCGATGAATGAATCGGTGGCGAGGGACGACATGGCATCGATGGCTGAGGCAGAACTCCCGAAGGAGGGATGCGAAATGGTGTTTCTCCTCCCGATGAGGCTGTCATTGGGGAGCACACCGGGGCCATCGGAGACCCGGGAATCACCAGTGGAAGGGCAGTCATGAGCGTCTCCATCCAGATAGCAGCAGTGCCAGCGCTGCTGGAATCGGGTCAGTGACTGGTTCCACTCTCGGTACCGATGTCGGTGCCAGAGGGACCTGGAGCTGTTGCATCGCCTTGTCGATGGCCTCCTGGACCAGCCAGTCCAGTTCTTCCCGGAGACCTAGGGCAATCAGCTCCGGCTCCGAGACGGAAGAGGGAGGCTGAGGCACAGTTGGAGGGACCACCTTTACAGGCGGAATCGCGACTCCCAGACCCCGATCAGGTGAGGTTGCCTTGATGTCCCGGTCGCAGGAGTGGTCGGTGCCGTTCCTGGACGGGGCTTCTTCGATGGTGGCTTGGACGGTTGTGAGGTCGATGATTTCGCTCCCTCAACGGTCCGAGACTTACGATGCCAATGGCGATGTTTCTCCCTTCGATCCCCTCAATCTTGAGGGGGAGAAACAGGAGTCGATGGCCGTGAAGACATCGATGGCGGGCGGTCACCGGACGGTTGTCGATGTTGGTGCGACTTCGACGGTGCTGGTTCCGATGACGTCGATGCGATGGACGGCATCGGGGTGTGAGCACGGAAGAGGAGTCCCATCTTCTCCATTCTGGCTTTGCGACTTTTTGGTGTCATGAGGGCACATTTGGTGCAAGTCAGGACATCATGCTCACGGCCTAAGCACATTACACAGACTCTATGAGGGTCTGTGATCGACATGGTGCGAGTACAATCCAGGCACCGACGAAACCCCAACGCCATGGCCATAGAAAAAAATCGAGCCAAACTCGACAATAATCGACGAAAATGGCGAATAAACTTACCGGAGTACCACGGCCAGAGAAAGTTAGAGGGGGGACCCCTGTGGGGCAAAATTATTTTAAATAAGTCCGTGAGGAAAAATTCCTGTCAGGAATGTGTTCAGAGCTCCTAAACCGTGAGGCTACTGCTGCGTGGAAAAAAGAAGACTGAAGGGGGACCCCTGCTGGCTGCAGGGTTAGTGCCATGCTGGGCATGCCCAGTAGGGGCCAGTCAAATTCTGGAAACTTTGACAGAAGTTTTCCATGATTGGGCTCCATCCTGATGATGTCACCCATATGTGAGGACTACCATCCTGCTTGTCCTGTGAGAAAGACAATTTCATTATCCTACCTCATATTATAGCCATATGCCTGAAAGTAAGCCAAATTAAAAATATATGTCAGAAACCCTCACTACCCACTGATTCTTAAGAAACTGCACATCACACTCTGTTTTTTAAACAGGTTATAAAAGATATACATTTAGTATGAAATGTGATCATCGTGTTCTTTCTCTTTGGTGACACCAGAGTTTAAGCCTATCTGTGGTTTTTATTCCCTCTTTATAAAGTCATCAGGAAAGGAAATGGATAAAGATGGGAAGAGACACTTAAGTGAAGAGGATAATGTATGCCACACACACACACACCATCCTTGCCTCTGTTCTCAGTCCTCCACCCTTGTCCCCACTGCAGAATGTTTTAAAGTCAGGACATAACTATTTTAATTCTTTCAATATGGCAAATACCTTTCTGCCTTCATTGTTTTTCAAACCCACAATTTTAGGGTGCGTCAGACCCAAGTGGGATTCTTTTCAATGGAGTTTTTTTGACTCAAGCAAACCAAATTGTGATTGTTTTCCTTCCCATGAAAGTTAAATGTAAAATTTTAATAAAGTCTTGGCTTATTCAAACCCACTTGTCTTGCTCTCCAATTTCCTAAATTAAGAGCCTTTAGCTGTTGATTGTACATTGGGTATGTAAATGCCTTGTGAGTATAAAGTTGTTAAATACCGCAGGTGGCAAATTCACAAGCAGATGCTCAGTTTTCCAAATATAGTTACATTTAATGGCAGTGTTTCTGGCTCCCTATCACATCTTCTCACTTCGGCTTAGTCTGATTTTAATTTTACAAGCAAAATGATTTGCTTTCTACTCCTGAGAAGAATTTTTATATATTTCTCTTAAATGCATATATTTTTTTAATGTAACATTCTCTCAAACAGCTTAATTCAGACAATCTAAGATAGCTCTATCCCTATATAGTTTAAATGTACAGTATTTCTATCCAGGGCATGTCTATGAGTAATAAAACAAAAAGATTAGTGAATTGGGAATCTAATGAACTAAAAAAAAAAAAGGCATAGAGGTTGATAGATCACAAGCCAGGCTTTTTTCCCCCTTATCTTTGTTTTTCTATGCTTTGACATTAGCAAATAAAACATTTTCTCCCAGCTTTAGATATCATAAATGAGTATGCTTTCAACCAATCAAATGTCCCTTTTATATGTAATAAACTAAGCTCCAATGTGTTCCCCAAAAGTCTCTTTACTAATGAAAAATGTATTTGGTTGAAACCTTTATGCTTCTCTGTAGTTCTTATTTTTGAAAGACAGATTTGAACAATAGGGTTATCTGAATTAAATTGCTATTCTGACAAAGCTACTTAAGTATGAGAAAGGCCCCGTGCCCAATCAAACTTTCTTCTGCAACTGATACATTTGTGAACACGTGTTTTATATCTACAGTCAAACTGGTGGACACAGCCTTTTCTAATAAATAAATGACTGCTATGTGGTTCCACAGAAGACCCTCTCAAAGCTGGTTTGAATAGGTCCATCAATGTTTTTCCTCTGCAGGAGGGCATTGGAATAAGCAGAACTGGAAATGCAAACACTTTGCGACAAGTAATTCTTAATTATTATGTACCTGTCATTAACCCTTCAGAAGCAGAATAATGTAGCCAGCAGTGAGGTTTCCCTTCCTTTTGCAATCTTAATCTCTGCAGTACATATTTACTACAATTTTCCAGAGACACTATTGCATCTTTTATTACATTTCTAGTTAATTTTGCTTTTGAGGAGGGATATATACCACCAGCCCTAAAGCAGGCCTCAGTCCGTCTTTGGCTTAAAAAAGCTGGCTTATGAATTATGAATTACAGCCCTATCTCTTCTCTCCCTGTTGTGGTCAAGATAATAGAAGCTTTGGCACTATCGCAGCTTAATGGCTTCACTGAAGAGCAGCAGGTGGTAATCACTTCCCATTTGGATTTCAGTAATCATGCAGTACTGAGCTTCTTTTACTCTCTACCTTGGATACTATTAGGAGAGATCTTGATTGTGGACATGAATATGTTTTGATGCTGCTCGATAATAGTGCAGTCTTTGGCACTATTGATCACCAGGTCTTTTTACTTCAACTTAGGGAAGCAGCAATCTCTGGATCTGTTCTCAATTTGTTAAGATCTTACCTTTCTGGAAGATCTCAGCAGGTTTGTTTACAAACTCAATGTTCACGTTGGCACGATATTACCTCTGGAGTGCCGCAAGGATCTGCATTGTTGACCTTGTTATTCAATATGTATTTAGCACCCATTTGCAAAGTGTTATCTGGCATTTGTGATGGGTATAGATTGTATGCTACAACATCCAGTTTTTCATTAAAATGTCTTCATACTGTGCCAAAACTTGTGAACCGGTTTCAATTTACATTAACTTTATTAAACCCTGGATGTCTCATAACAAGTTGGCACTCAATGGTCTAAAACAGAATTGATTGTACTAACTAGAAAATCAACTATTTCATACCCTTTGTGACCTGCACTTTACTCCCAATAGCCCAATGTGTGAAAAATTTGGGAGTTTTCATTGATTCTAAATGATCTTTTCAACCACAAATCAAGGCTATTGTGCACAGTGAGTTTTAATTAAAACTCTTACAGGCAGGGCTGGCGCATCCATTAGGCGAACTTCGGCAATCGCCTAGGGTGCCAAGCCGTAGGGGGCACCGAAGAGCAGCCATGTGGTGCCGCAAGCGGGGCTTATCCCGCTTGTGGCAAACAGAAATAGAGACTGCTCATGGCCCTGAGAAGTACACAGTGTTGCGCCCCCACCCCCCCCCACAACTGTTTCGGCGCCGACTGTTTCCATTTCTATTTGTCGCGAGCGGGATAGGCCCCCCACTTGCGGCACCTCGTGGCTGCTCTTCGGTGCCCCCTATGGCTCGGCGCCCTGAGAAGCACACAGTTGGCGCCGAAATAGGTGGGGGGGGGGATGTGACTGGGGAGGGGGGATGGCAGTGCAAGGGTCGCCTAGGGCGCCCAATACCCTTGCACTGGCCCTGTTTACAGGGCCTTAAACTGCCTTTAGAGCCTTCAGATTTTAGCACAGTGGTACTGGCTTTCATCTTACTTTTATTGAATTACTGTAATTCTTTATTTATTGGCCTGCCAGATTTTATATTAAAGTCTCTAGAAACCCTACAGAAGGCCACCTCTAGACTAATCAGTGGGAGTAATATTTGGGAAAGATTTCTCCAATACTGACAGGCCTTCATTGGCTTCCCATTGCATATCGTGTAAAATATGATTGTCATTTTAGTTCACAAGTTGATTTCATTTGATTCATTACCCTGGGCTAATACCATTCTTCGCTTCTATAATCCAACTGCTGCATTATGGTCATATCAGTGGGGGGTTACTGGTCGTGCCTTCTATACGCTGTGAACTTCTGTCAGAGTCATGAGAGAGAGCATTTTCGACAGCTGCTCCAGTTTTCTGGGACATGCTACCTGCTGAAACTGCTCTAAAACATTTAAGTCCTTGCTGAAAACATTTTTGTTTCATTTAGCCTTTGCCTCTACCTCATTTTATTTATTAATTTCAGTGATTACCTGAATGTTATTAATAGTGTTTTATCTGTTTTTAGCATTTTATTTTATTCCATGGTTTTTTTTTATGGTTTATATAACTGTTGAATTATATGATTATTTTATTATTTTATGGATTATGTGTATAATCTTGTAAGTCACCTAGATTTCATCACAAGGCAGCTAATAAATAATAATAATTAAAATAGTGTAAATCCATATTATCTATAGTTCCTATTCAGAGCAAAGAGTTTTGGAATTCACAGTGTATACAAATGAAACAGATATATCATGGATTTGTGTCTCTGACATATATATATATATACAGGTCCATAAAAGCTTATAGCCATAACCAAACAGGCACCAAAAGGCTTTAGAGGAGACCACCCAGAGATCGGAATTCTTAGGAAAACACCACTTGCAAATGATCCACTGATGGTCAATTTGAGACTATTTTCAATCTGTCCCTCCAGTAATGTAATCTGAAAGAAAAACAATTGTCTATATTAATTTCTTTTGAGAGAGCTATTCCACCTTACAAAATGTTAACATAAAAATAGCACACCAGTGATTCATAGTCCTAGAATATTTACTGATGCAGTCTACACTTAAAAACAAGTGACATTTAAATTTTAAAATAGAAAAGAAACAAATTAAAATCATCAATATCATAAATAAGCAAGTGCTTCCTTCAAATCCAATGTACATTTATTCCAAGAGTGTTCAACTCCAGTGCTCAAAGATTATCTTGAAAACCAGTTTTTCAGAATAATCCTATCAAATGTGCATGAGATAAATTTGCATCTATGCTTCCTTAATTGTTTAAAATCTGCTATCTGTATCAAGTAGCACTGACCGACTCCTATTGTAAAGTCTAGGCATGTCCAAAAAGTTCTGTATTTCCTCTCCAGCTCTTTATGGAGAAGGACGTACTACTAGAAGCTCTCATTGAGTTTTAAAAAAGCTTGAAAACTTTGAGATGTGGCTCTAGTAAAAGGGCTGCTTCTGTTCTTCTCTGTGCTGACGTGGACTCACACACTCACTGTGCCAAAAAGAGAGGCCATGCACTGCGGCTGATTTTGATTTTTCTCTTCACTGGGTGATGATCAGGTTGAGAGACACTAGACAATGTGAAGATCACAGTTGCAAAAGTGCAGGCACAGATTTAGGATTTTGCTGCCCCTGGGCACTTTTGGTGCTTTTGCCCCCCTCCTCCCCTCCCCCCCCCCCATAAGGGTTTGTTGCAGGGTAGTAGTGGGCTGTTCTCTGTTGAATGAGATTCAACAGAGTTGGAAAAGAGCAAATCTTAATTACCATGCTGCCCCTAAATGTTTGCAGATATAATAGGTGCCTAATTGACAAATCCAGGACTGCAGAAGTTCTAGTGATTTTTTTTGCCTCTGTCCGGACACCAGCGAGGTAAGTAGTGTACACTCAGGGGTAGCTATTCAAAGATAAACATTTAAGCAAGATAGTCAGATAGAGCTATGTTGCTGAATATCCTTGAATAAGTCTTATCTGGCTAACATTAGACCTGTTCGATAGCAAGCAAGTTACCATCCAACAGCCATTCATCTATCGACCTTCCTATAATCGAATCACCAGCTACAATGGCCATCCTAACCCTTCCCTTCTGGACATGTGCCCCTGGAGATATATCCTTGGTGAGAGAGGATACTACATCACCTTGAGTACATGTTCTAGCTATAGGATTGCTTCCTACCTCACCAAGATAATGCTTTACTTCTAAGTGACCTTTCTTCTCCAAGGCAACACAGGGGCTGCCAGATTGGATGTGGTTTGCTCTACTATGTCCATGAAGGTCTCCTCTATATTCCTCTCTGTCTCCCTGCTTCTGAACATGTCTAAAGGTATCTGGCTAACCTAGCTGGATAATCTCGATATTCAACTAGGTTAGCCAATATCTCAGCCCCTCCCTGAAACACCCCAAGACGTCCCTTTGTTATCTGTCTAAATTATAGCCAGCTTACCCGGCTATAATTTAGGTGGATAAGTAGCTGAGTATGCCACATTTGTCATTTTGATGGATGACTTGTGAGTTATCCATCTAAATAGCTTTTGAATATTGACCTCTTGGTTTTTTCTTGCTAACTCCAGCTTGTATGGATGTTCAAAAGTTGATCATCCTTAGATTTCTGCTGATTTATTTAATATGACTAGGTTTTTGCAGAATTCAAAACATGAGGTGATTGAACATTATACTTTACTTGTCTTTTTGTTGTAGAATCAGATATTAGTAAGATAATGAGATCCTATTTTAGATATTTAAATTCTCTGTTCTATGGTCAAAATATGAGAATATTTCCTGGTATTTCTAAAATAACCCAAGAGAGAGGAAGTTTCCTTTCTTTAAGACAAGATACCAATTGTTAGGGTTTGTGGGTTAGTGGGCCCTTGGCCCGAGGTGAGAGATGGAACCGCCAATGGGGTGGAGCCCCACTGGGCCTCACCGGCGGAAGGCGAGGTCTGAGCTGCTGAAGACGCAACCCAGCAGCAACTGGAGATAGTAGAGAGAGAGAGAAAAAGCAGGCAAGTCAGGAAGGAGCTGGTGTAGATGACCCCAGGAGGCAGAGCCACGGGGAACATCAGCGCAGGACAGCTGACGTCAGCGATTCCAGCTCGGAACACTGGCACTGGCCTGTGGAGCGGGGCAGGGCGGGAAAGTCACACAAAGTGGTACAGGAGTGGTCCGCAGAGCGGGGGCACCGATGAAGGTCTCCACAATGGAAATAGCTCGGCAATGGTCTGCAGAGCGGGGCACACCAATGAGGGTCTCTACAATGGAAGTAGCACAGCAATGATCCACAGAGCGGGGCACACCGATGAGGGTCTCTACAATGGAAGTAGCATGGCAATGGTCTGCAGAGCGAATACACTGCAGAGGGTCTCCACACTGTAGAGGAGTTATGGCAATGGTCTGCAGAGCGGGTTCACCGATGAGGGTACTCACTGTAGAGGTAGTTCCGGAAGTAGCCCCAAGGAGTGGGGAAGCAACAGTCCGAGGTGCAGGGCCCTCCAAGGAGCGGATAGCCAGAGACGAGGAAGGGGCCCCCAAGGAGTGGGTACCCAAGCGAGTCTCATGTCAAGGAAGCAGGAATTGGAAGAAGAGAAGTCCATAGCGAGAGCAGCGGATTTCAGCAATGAGGGAACTCATTGCCAAGTCATTGAGAGTCGGGACCAGCCGGCTTAAGAGTCCAGGGTAAGTGACGTCATCCAGGGGGAACGACCCCGAGGTTCCCGCCATGACATGCTTAAGACTGGCCTGGGGGCACGCACACACACTAAGGAACTCCAAGGGTAAGATGGTATTAGCCCCTCTTTTAGTAAGCATGGTGATAGGAGCAATAAGAGTAGATTAATGGTGGATGAACTGCCTGTAATAATTAGTGAATCCTAGAAAGTGCTGGATCACTTTGAGACCCATTGGCTGGGGCCAATCCGTAATTGCTGATAGCATGGAGGGGTCCATTCAAAGGCCCTGCACAGAGATAATATAACCCAGGAATGGAAATTTCAGTTGTTCAAGAAAGCACTTTTACAACTTGGCATATATATAATGACTTCTTAGCCGCTGGAGCATGGCCTTAATATGAGAACTGTGTGGCTGAAGGTTGGACGACAAGATCAGAATGTCATCTAGATATACGATACAGGTATAGAACAATGGGTAGATTTTATAATTTTGCGCGAGTGCGTACTTTTGTTCGCGCATCAGGCGCGAACAAAAGTACGCTGGATTTTATAAGATACGCGCGTAGCCGCGCATATCTTATAAAATCCGGGGTTGGCGCGCGCAAGGGGGTGCACATTTGTGCAACCTGCACGAGCCAAGCCCAGCGCGTGCTGCCTGTTCCCTCCGAGGCCGCTCCGATTTCGGAGCGGCCTCGGAGGGAACTTTCCTTCGCCCTCCCCCCCACCTTCCCCTCCCTTCCCCTACCTAACCCACCCCCCCGGCCCTATCTAACCCCCCCCCCTTACCTTTGTTGGCAGATTTATGCCTGCTCAAAGCAGACGTAAATCTGCGCGCGCCAGCGGGCTGCTGGCACGCCATCACCCGACCCAGGGGCTGGTCCGGAGGCCTTGACCAAGCCCCCGGACCGGTGCCACGCCCCTGGGTCCGCCCCCGAAATGCCGCGTCACACCCCCAAAACGCCACGTCATTCAGGGAACGCCCCCGACACGCCCCTTTTACGAAGCCCCGGGACTTATGCGCGTCCCGGGGGTCTGCGCGCGCCGGCGGCCTATGCAAAATAGGCGCGCCGGCACGCAGGGCATTTAAAATCCGGCCACAAGTTTCTAAATGGAGCGAAACCACCAGACGCCCGCACAAAAAAAAAACCCACCCACCACCAAGGCGCCCTGCAACACCTGAAAAGGAAAAAATAAAAGACAGGAGCCTGAGGAATAAAAAGGGAAGAGAAGACCACAGTCGGGAGACCCGCCCCCACGACATCATTGCCAGCAGCGCCGGATCGTTAAATGGAGCAAAACTACCAGGCATTGCGCGCCGAAGGGGCGCGACAAAGGGGCACTCCCCTTTGTTCACCCCTTAGTGCAATCCGTAGTGCTAGCACTAATTATACACTTAAACAAATAATCTTTGCAAACTGATGTCTCTATGTTTACATTCATTTGAACCTGTTTGGAAACCTTGTTAACCATCATAATTTTGTAAACCATTGTATTTTTGTAAACCATTGTAATGGCGAAACCGAATGACAGTATATAAAACTCGATAAATAAATAAATAAACATGTCATTGAAAAAATTCTGGAAGGCCACTGGGGCATTGCACAAGCTGGAAAACATCATTAAATACTCATAGTGGCCATCTCAAGTATTAAAGGCAGTTTTCCATTCATCGCCTTCTCATATCCATATGAGATTAGATGCTCCCCTGAAGATCCAACTTGGTGAAGATTAAAGCTCCTTGAAGCTGGTCAGACAATTCAGATATCTCCAGCAAGGAGTATTTGTTTTTTATGGTAATGGCATTCAAATCCCAGTAAATGATATATGGGCTTAAAGAACCATCTTTCTTGCTAAAGAATAAGAATCCTACTCCAGCAGGCAAAGTGGACAGCCTGATAAAATCTCTTTTGAGATTTTTCTGGATGTACTCAGACATTGCTTCAGACTTGCGGATGTATAGTGGGTTCACTCTACCCAAAGGTCAGGCATTAAGTCTATGGCACAATTATATGGGCAATGAAGTGGGAGAGTCTTGGCCCATTTTTTGATAAAGATATCTGCAAATGATGCGTAAGGCAAATGCAAACCTGGAAGAACTGGGAAAGCCAATGAGAAGAGTTGCATAGGAAAATATTCAGGAAGCAGACAATTCTGAAAAGAATAGATAAGAATAGATAATCCAGGGGACGATAATTCCATTTCACCAGTTCACCAGTTCACTGTAACAAGGGTAGAACCTTTGTGCCACCTTTTTTGTTTTTCAACTTCTATGTTTTCTTTTACTTCTTCTTCTTGTTAACCTTTCTCTTTTCTTAGTTGTTATCCCTTGTTAACAATTTTCTTGTTATTAATGTTTCAATGTATTTGACAAAGGTAACATTTTTCCTGCATCTTCTGTTTTAATGTAAACCGGCATGATTTGTATTTTATACAAGAATGTCGGTATATAAAAATTAAAAATAAATAAATAAATAAAATTCTGAAAAGAATAGATAAGAATAAATAATCCAGGGGACGATAACTCCATTTCACCAGTTCACCAGTTCACTGTAACAAGGGTAGATCAAGCAGAATGGAGTTGACCACATTATGAAGCATAAAAAATTAGATGCTTTCTTCATGCAGGAATCCCACTTGCAGCATCATTAGGTCCTGTAGTGTAATGAATGGTTCCTGGCAATAGTGCTCTGTAGACTGAAGAAATACAGGCAAGATTCTTCAATAGTACCAATGCAATTTTTCCTACAGGACTTCACTGATGAAGTTGCCGGCAGCACCAGAGTCCAAAAAGGCTTCGGAGAAGAATTCCTTACTTCTGAAGTCCAACTGAACAGTCAATACAATTAGATGTAGGTGGAGAGGTTGGGTAATGCTTAGGATTGCCTTTCCCATCAAGCCTAGGCAAGGGAGTTTCCCAACTTCTCTGGATAGGAGGAGACGTAATGAGCCTTGCCACTTGGAAGCGGATATATCCGTCTTCAGGCACAGCAAAATAAGGTCATCTAAATTTGCAGGAGTCTTATCGCCAGCCAGCTTGTCTTTTATTTTATCTAATAAGCATTGCAAGAAATCAGTGGTCTGTGCCTCTTCATTCCAATGGAACTCAGAAGCAAGGGTGTGAAATTGGACAGCATAAATCATTATCCAGTTATCATTTAGTTGTATAAAAGAGAGGCATACCAGGGGCATTTCTGGGAGGGGTTTCATTATCAGGCAAACAACTGAATTTCAGTTATATTTGGCTAAGTTAGCTAGAAAACTTTAGACCTGTTTCAGAGGAGGAATAAAATGATCCAACCTTGCATTGTTGGATAAATTGCCACTTAACCTGATATCTTCAAAAGA